>NC_064617.1:917722756-918097756 GCF_023898315.1 Schistocerca nitens | reverse complement strand
CATCTAATCTTCAGCATTCTTCTGCAGCACCATATTCTCTTCTTGTCTAAACTATTTATCAGCCATGTTTCACTGCCATACATGGCTACACTCCATACAAATACTTTCAGAAACAACTTCCTGAGACTTAAATCTATACTCGCTGTGAACAAATCTCTCTTCTTCAGAAACGCTTTCCTTGCCATTGCCAGTCTACATTTTATATCTTCTCTACTTCGACCATCATCAGTTATTTTGCTCCCAAAATAGCAATACTCATTTACTACTTCAAGCGTCTTATTTCCTAATCTAATTCCCTCAGCATGACCTGATTTAATTCAACTACATTCAAGTATTCTCGTTTTGCTTTTGTTTATGTTCATCTTATATCCTCCTTTCAAGACAGTGTCAATTCCGTTCAGCTGCACTTCCAGGTCCTTTGCTGTCTCTGACAGAATTACAATGTCATTGGCGAACCTCAAAGTTTTTATCTTCTCCATGGATTTTAATTCCTACTCCAAATTTTTCTTTTGTTTCCTTTACTGCTTGCTCAATATGCAGATTGAATAACATCGGGGATAGGCTACAACCCTGTCTCCCTTCCTTCCCAACCAATGCTTCCCTTTCGTGCTCCTCGACTCTTATAGCTGCCATCTGGTTTCTGTACAAATTGTAAATAGTCTCTCATTCTCTGTATTTGACACCTGCCACCTTCAGAATTTGAAAGAGTATTCCAGTCAACATTGTCAAAAGCTCTCTCTAAGTCTACAAATGCTAGAAACGTAGGTTTGCCTTTCCTTAATCTATCTTCTAAGATAAGAAGTATGGTAGACTTCACAAAATGTATTATGATCAAATCAAGCAAGACTCACATCTTTATGCTATGAGCTGTGAAGATTCTATTTGAATTTATTTGTGCAGCATAGGTGGCAGACAGTGTTCCTTATTTATAACTACAGAGTGTTGCTAATTATCAAGTTTAGACAGATGAGTAATACAATTACATTTAACAGATGGTACACTTTAACTACAATTTGATTAACTGTTTTTGGGAAGTGCCTGGCTCTTATTACTGACAGTGCAACATTACATTTTTTTAAGGTATTCTGAAATGGTGGAGGACAAAAGTAATATTAACAGTCTAATTTTTGGTGTTGATTAGATTGAAGAGACCGAATGAACTGCTAAGTGGCCTCCCAGATTTTCAATAGCTGAGTGGAGGGAAGATTTCTCAAACAGAATAAACCACAGTTTCTGGGGATGAATCACGTATGGGGTTTCCCAAGCTCAATCTTAGATACACATATGTTCCTTGTATTTGTAAATTATCTTCTGGCTACTAAACAACAAGCAGAATTAGTTCATTTGCAGATAATACCAGTATTGTAATCAATCCAAGTATATGTACAAAAACAGAAGAAATGGTAAATAATGTTCTTAAAAGTATTGTTGACTGGTTTCCTGTGAATGGCCTCACTCTCCATTTTAAAAAGTCACAGCATAGTCAGTTCTACACACCTATGGGTACTGCAGCAATGACAAGTGTAACACACGGTGCAGAATAATAAATACAGTGGAAACTTCAATATTCTTGTGTGTTCATATTGATGAGGATTTAAACTGGAAATCACACACTTCAGAACTCAAACAGCTTATTCCAGCCACATTTGCAATTAGGATCATTTCATATCTTGGTGAGGGACTAATTATTAAGTTGCCACATTTTGCAAATTTTCATTCAATAATGTGATACGGAACAATCTTCTGGGGTAAATCATCTTTAAGAAAGGAAATCTTCATTGCTCAAAAAATGTGCTGTAAAAGTAATATATGGTGCACACTCATGTTCGTCTTGTAGATATCTGTTTAAAAAGTTGAGTGTTCTGACTACTGCTTCACAGTATATTTATCTCCTTATGGAGTTTATTGTAAATAACCTCCTGCAGTTCAAAAGGAACAATGATGTACATAACTACAATACCAATAGGAAAGCTAGACTCATTACTCCACATTAACATTGGTTTTAGCACAAAAAGGTGTGCACAATGCTACAACAAAAACTTTTGATAACTTACAAAAAAAGAAACTAAAAAAGTTTCTCCTGGACAACACCTTCCATTCTGTAGAAGAATTCCTATGACCACAATGTGGAAAGGAATTATTGACTCACATACATACATAAAGTTGTGATGTGTATGTAAAACCAATCGTGCCAAATCATTACAATTTATCATGCAAATGATGCAAGGAATGTGAAACTAACATCCATACCTAGATGCATACTCTAAGTCACCGTAAGATACACAGGGGAGGGTACCTTGTACTACTACTACTACTACTACTACTACTACTACTACTACTACGTCACTCCCTTTCTGTTCCACTAGTAACTGGAGCTTGGGAAAACAACTGTATGTGCTTCCATACAAGCCCTAATTTCTCTTATCTTGTCTTTGTAGTCGTTACGTAAAACATACGATGGCAGCAGTAGAATGATTCTGCAGTCAGCTGCAAATCCGACTTCTCTAATTTTTCTCAATAGTGTTTTTATGAAAAGAATGTTTTATTTCCCCCAGGTGATTCCCATTTGAGCTAATTAAGCATATTCCTGACATTCACTTGTTGATCAAACCAAACACTAACAAATTTAGTGGTGGTCATGCTTCAATGTCTTCCTTAATCGGACTTGGTGGGGATCCAAAACTCCTGGGCAGTACTGAAGAATGGGTCACTTTAGTGTTCTATATATGGTCTCCTTTAGTGATGAGATACATTGTTCTAGAATTCTCCCAGTAAACCAAAGCCATCCCTTTGCCTTCCCTACTACTGACCTTTCATGCTAATTTCACTTCATATTACTCTGCAACATTAGGCCTTGATATTTAATCGCTGTCACTGTGTCAAGTAACACACTGATAATACTGTATTTGAACAGTACACCATTGTTCTTCCCAATCATCCGCATTAACTAACATTTTTCTACATTTATACAAGATGCCACTCATCACACCAAACACAAATTCTAAGTCATCCTGCAGTCACTGGACAACGAAAAGTTCCCATAGACTACCGAATCACCAGAAATAGTCACAGACTGCTGCTCACCCTATACAGCAGATCATTTATGTATATAGAGAACAAGAGCAATCCTATCATACTTCCCTCAGGCCCTCCTGATGATATCCTTGTCTATGGCAAACACTAGGTCTAGGAAAGGACTGCACCAAACATATTGTGACAGTTGTGCATTTTGTAGTGATATTTTAGCAAACCAGTTGATTTCTGTATGTACTACGATTGTATGGTATTATTTGTGTCTTTTTTGAAGAACTAATCTCTCTATTTTTATTTTTGTTGTCATCCCACTGCAGTTAGTCAAAAAATTCGCAACAATTACCTGATTATTTCTGGTTGCATTTTTATTCCCGCAAGTTCTGTCAACTGTATAAAATCACTTTCATAGGATACTGAAGTATGTCCACTTAAATTGCTCATCTTTATGTTATATCTGAAAAAATAAGAAAATGCAAATATTTTATGTAACAGAAAATAAATATACATATGCTTAAAACTTAAGATAGTAAACACTGTCTCTCTGTTTATAAAGTTACTGGAACACTGGATGCAATGACAAAATAAGGGCTAAAATACAACACTGAAACAGGAAGCTGAATCGAAGTGTTTGAAATGCGGTCTTGTAGAAGGATGTTGAAAATTCAGTTGACTGATGAAGTGTGGATTTTTCTGTAGAATTGTTGATTAAAGGAATAGTCGAAAAAACTGACTAAAAGGAAAGACAGGGCAGTGGGATGTGTGCTGTGACACCAGGAAATAAGTTCCTTGGCACTAGAGATAGCTGTATTTAGACAGTTCCAAGTGATTACATATTTCACACTACAGATTTTACACAGGAAAAAATTGACCAATATGTAGCAAACAGATCTGTAAATGAGCATCAAACCAGACACAGTATATGCTATACCTAGACAGAAAGAATGAAGTTAAGACCCAAATTGCTAGGTTTTACCAAGGAGTCCAGCTACATAATAAACTTTCAAAAGAGGTAAAAAAGCTTTAGAGAACTAGGAAAATTTAAAACATGTCAGATAAAAAGGAATGCTCGATATTAGTTGTCGGCTTTGGCCGGTGAAACATGTAGCAAGCACTGTAAACAACATGGCGACTATAACACTGTGTACGTGGTGATTATTTTACACAGCCTAATCTAAAGATCAGTCTGTCATCACAAGCACGTTTTTTACTTTCACATTTGTTGGCTTCGCCAATTAACAACCAAATTGTCAAAACACACATCAAAATGGTGACATCACACCAGCCATTAACATAATGTTACTGGTCAAAGTGAATGACCAGTATTGAATATTCCTTGACCCAACATGTCTTAAAGCATATTTACTAAAAAAAATAGTTTTTAGTTAGTTAAAGAGTTCCTGCTTGACCACTGTATTTCATTTAACCAGCTCATAATTCACACCTGCTCTCCTCCTGTTGTACAGTTCATTTTTTTAACCTTTGTTCCTCCGCTTCTAGTCAGTTGTATTTGTGTGTGTACTATATTTCAACATGTCTGGCCACAGGAAATGTCTCTAACCAATCTTGCACACTTTCAGGAACAGCAGATAGAATGCCTGCTGCTCACTGTTGGACAACTGATGTCCTTACTACAGAAATAAGCAGCAACACTGCCAGTAGCTGTTCCAAAATTTTGATCATACCACAACCAAGAAAAAGGGACTACAGGGCACAATTAGAGGCACACTTCACTGTCCACTGTCCGTCGGACAGCACAAAAATTGCAACTTTGGGCTCTGATATTGTCTAATTATCAGCACGAGTTGTTGCACAGGCCCACTACCCAACATTCAAATGCTGACATGTTGTCTTGGTTACCGGTTTGTACCAACACACAGCATTTGACTCGTCAGAGGAGTCATGTTTTCAAATCGATTCTCAGCATACCGAATGTCTTCAAAATTTTTCTCTCAACTTCTGGCGTGCTGCCACAGCGACTGCTTCTGACACAGCTCTAAGTTGTTTTGTAATATGTGTGTCAGGAGTATCCACGGAGTTGGACAGGGTCTCTCCCACCCAGTGGCACAATGCTATTTTTTGCATTTTCACGCACTTGTGCTCAGTCAGATGTTGTGCTATTGCCTACAGAAAACAACAACGCACAGGCTGTGATGCGTCAATACCTACAGCAAGAAGTTCTGTCTTTATTGCATTACAGACACTTGGGCATAGTTGACAAAAAGCAACTCGTCTGCTGTCATTGCATGTGGCAGGGCGCAGATGCTCAAATTGAGCAGGTGACTGCTCACTGCAAACTTGTGCAGAAAATCAGTCAGATCAGCCACAACACTTTTTTGAGTGGCCACATCCATCCGGACTGTGACAGTGCATTCACATTGATTTTGTGAGTCCATTCTGGAACATTCAGTACTTACAGTAAGTTTCCTTTCATTTTTCCCATAAATCCACCATTACTGCAAGCACAGTATTCTCTTTGCCTTCTATTTTTTGTCCTGGAGGTATTCCTTACGTCATTGTCTCTGACAGTTGTCCACAATTCATGTCAGCCAATTCCGACAGTTATGTGCCAACAATGGCACGCACCATGTGATCACTGCACCTTTTCACCCACAGTGAAATAGAGAAGCTGAATAGTTCATTCAAACACTGAAAAGACACATCGTGAAACTCTGTTCCTCCCACACATGGGAACAGGAACTGGAATTTCTTCGTCTTCCTGCTGCTCCTTGTCACGGGAATGGAAGTAGCTGGCACAATTGTTACATGGTCGTAGACGCTGTACCTTGTTACATCTCCTGTGGCAACCACACAAATAATTCATTCCACCAGGTTGGAAAAAGTTTCAGCTGCAGGAAGAAGTCTTTGGCAATAAACAGCGTTGCGAGCACGGGGTTGTTACCAATGTGATCGGACACTTATGTCGTCCACTGTTTGGCTGGGTTTCTGTGGTGCCACCACAACCAGCAGCATACAAGTATGTTCATGAACATACTGCAGAAGGTTTGTTCACAGACCCAGCACTTCACTGGGATGCTCATCCACAGTCACAGCCATTTCATCGCCAGTCATGGCCGGCAGTATCCACAACAGTGCTCACTGAGATGGAAACACCGCCAATGCTGATATCACTGGTGCCAGTTCCTGCACAGGTGCCCGAACCAATGTCTTTGTATGAGCCATGCCCAGGTCATTATGCTGCTCCAGAGGATCCTTTTGCCTTGCAGTCCTCCACAACATCTATGTCTCTGGATGTGAGTGTGAACCCTGCATATGGTATATGGTTTTTTGACTGATGTTCCTGAAAGCCCTCACGGTTGATACTGGGGTGTGGACAGGGAGGCACCGTTAGACATAGTTTCCCTCCCAGCTTCATCATCTGTGTCCGCATCCAGATCTCCCCCCGTTATAGTCACGTTCATCCACCATACATGACGATGGTGCAGAGATTTGGGGGAGAGGAATGAGGTACTGTCCAGAGATTGTGGTGTCACACGAAAGTCAGCAATGCGAATAAATATGACAGACATCAGTGAGGGCTCACTTAAATCCACAGTGGGATATGGGAGGCACTCAAGAAGATAATGCCTCCCTCTCAGTCACAGCAGCAACCTCACACTGAGTTCAATATAGAGCTCAGCCCAGTTCGAGACCTCAACTTCAGCTGTCAATAACATCAAGAAGGTCAGTGTTTGTGAAATTTCAGATGGACATACACTTTTGTCAAGGCTGAACATCGTACTTCAAGATAACAGTTTGTTAATTTGTGACACTTTGCTAGCTCACGAAAGCTGTAAACTACCCAGTACCTTTGTGGCAAAGAAGTGTGTCAAAGTTAAGTAAATCTTTTATTCATTAATGTAATAAAGTGAACTAATATTTCACATGTTCTAGTATGACGAGCCTTCTCCCTGAACAAACACAGAACCTATGGCTGTGACTGGACGAAAGGGATTTCACCTGTCACAACAATATAGATATATTGCAGATTGCAAAAACAACCTAAGTCACATTGCTCTTATTTTTAAAAAAAGTATGAAAAACAATACAGAATGAGGTGAAACTTAAACAGACGATTAAGCAGCACTCAATAAGTTTATTGTTAATATCCAACATCAATCTGGTAAGCTATTTGTACCATAAAAGATTTTTTTTTTTTTTTTGCGGTGGATTTAGGCTGTTTTCGTCATCAATGCAAATTGCTAAAAAAATTCCAAGAAATACAGAAACAAATTAACTACATTCATTTAGAAAGTAGTACACTGCTCCTGTGTTTTTTGCAGTCATGCACAAAGACATGTTTCATTGGTTTTGCAGATTAATGCTGTTTACAGATGGAAAAACATACAACAAAACAAAATAGTATTCCATGTTTACAGTACAGCAGGCCTACCTAAATTTCCTGCACATGTGCAACTGGCCAAGTTAATATTTCATTCCAGAAGGATGACGTTTTCACTATGGGGAACAAATTGTACATAATTTTTAATGTCTTCCAGTTTCTTCACTCCTATATGTCCTTTCCCATGCTTGAATCACTTTTCATCTGATAATTGTGGTTTGTTCCTATTATCAAATTTCAAGTGAAACTATTGATCTGAAGCCAATGCTTCCACAATTCCTAGCATGAAGATTTACAATAGTAATGATGAAATTTTGAAATATTTAGTGGTACCTTGCCAGCCCCTGGAATACATCATCTTTATGAATCAATGGAAAAGCAAGTCGTCTTATAAATTAATGGCTATCACTTCTTGAAGTCTACTATTTAATTTCCATCCACCAAGTGCACAATGAAATTACGATTTGCAGTTACTATACACTCCTGAATTGCATACATTCTCTTTACTCTCTGGAGAACTCTCTTCATTACCCCAAATACATTATCGCATGGCAGGAATGAATGACCATGGATAAGTTAAAGATGATATATTATTTCAAACCAGTGACACTCCACAAGAGCTGACTGCAGGTGGATCTTGGTGTTGTGTTTGTTCTGTTGCAGGCAGTTATCTCAAAACAGAAGAAACTTTTTCATATTTGGTGCTACATACTCAGTGATGTAGCTTAATAAAAAAGAACAAACTTTGCTGGGTCCTTTCTTTGCATTCTCTTTGTGATAGGGATAAAATAACAGACGATCTCGTTTGTAGATTATTTATACAAAATTCAGCACACAGTCAACCGGCACAAGTAGATCCGTTCTTGCACAGCGATACGAGGGAAGTTGAACATTTTGCCTGTAGTTGAAACGAAGCAGTAGCTGCAGGATCAGTCTCCGATTGTCTTTTCCCACTTTTTACAGCATCATAAAACTTCTTAGATCTTAGGATATGGATATTATTTTCTGCTACAGCTTCTCGCTTTGTGACCTTATTGAGTGTTTTTGACTTTATCCTTAATGTCAGCCCTTTTCAGGTGCAGTAAGTGTTTCCTTTGGTCTTCTGAAAGCAAATGATAAGTTTTCATGAAACAACTTTATTATAGTACTTGTATTTCACTGCCAAGTTAGGATGCTCGGCAATAAGAAGTTGGTGAATTTTTTTCACAGTTAGCTCACAGTCTAGTAAGTGCATAGTGTGTGTGGCAGCCATAATGACTTTCCTTGATGGGGAATGATCTACTGTGACCTTCAATTTTGACAATTTCCTCTGATGGCACAGCATTAACACACCTAGATTTCTCCCTTTCACCTTTCAGTGTCTGCCCACTACACATCAGTTTATGAAATTTTTCATTCTCTCAACAGTTACTGCATAAATAATTAGAAAAGTTTCAACATACCTCAAGCTGATTGTCTTCAACCAGATCAAAGTAAGCCCTTCTCATTTCTTGGGTGGTGTCATTTTCCCCGCACTGGCTATGATCTGTCATTGCAGGAAAAGGTCCTGGTCATTCTTGCAATTCACATTCAGGAAAATGTGTTAAAGCAAGAGTTCTGCCATATCCTGTAATAATACTAAAACAGCCTCTTTGACATTTGCAGTCTTCTACTGTCATTATTTTTGTAACTGCTTTGCATCTATAACTCACATGTTCCTCTCCAAGAATTTTAGCTTTCTGCATAATATTTCTTCAATATTCCCAAGAATGTTTCACTCTTTTTTGCATAACTATTGGTACAAGCTTCTTGCCCATTTTCCCAAGAATACTAACAATAGCAGTTTCTCTTATGCAGTTGTACTGCACATTACAGTTGTGCCAAAAATTGAGAAGAAAACCCAAAACCTGGATTTTGGGTGTTTCTGAGGCCAACTCAAACTTCCTACCTCTGTCTGCATGACAGGAAACATATACAGACACAAGCAGACATATTCAAAGGCAAAGAGTTTGGGCAGAGATGTCAGTCGAGGCGGAAGTGCAGAGGCAAAGATGATGTTGAATGACAGGTGAGGTATGAGTGGCAGCAACATGAAATTAGCGGAGATTGAGGCCTGGTGGATAATGGGAAGAGAGGATATATTGAAGGGCAAGTTCCCATCTCCGGAGTTCGGATAGGTTGGTGTTAGTGGGAAGTATCCAGATAACCCGGACGGCGTAAGTGCCAAGATGTGCTGGCCGTGCACCAAGGCATGTTTAGCCACAGGGTGATCCTCATTACCAACAAACACTGTCTGCCTGTGTCCATTCATGCGAATGGACAGGTTGTTGCTGGTCATTCCCACATAGAATGCGTCACAGTGTAGGCAGGTCAGTTGGTAAATCACGTGGGTGCTTTCACACGTGGCTCTGCCTTTGATCGTGTACACCTTCCGTGTTACAGGATTTTGGGTGTTATATATATCTCTAAAAACAGAGATGATGTGACTTACCAAACGAAAGCGCTGGCACGTCGATAGACACACAAACAAACACAAACATACACACAAAATTCAAGCTTTCGCAACAAACTGTTGCCTCATCAGGAAAGAGGGAAGGAGAGGGAAAGACGAAAGGATGTGGGTTTTAAGGGAGAGGGTAAGGAGTCATTCCAATCCCGGGAGCGGAAAGACTTACCTTAGGGGGAAAAAAGGACGGGTATACACTCGCACACACACACATATCCATCCACACATATACAGACACAAGCAGACATATTTAAAGACAAAGAGTTTTCATTGTCTTTAAATATGTCTGCTTGTGTCTGTATATGTGTGGATGGATATGTGTGTGTGTGTGTGTGTGTGTGTGTGTGTGTGTGTGTGTGTGTGTGTGTGTGCGCGAGTGTATACCCGTCCTTTTTTCCCCCTAAGGTAAGTCTTTCCGCTCCCGGGATTGGAATGACTCCTTACCCTCTCCCTTAAAACCCACATCCTTTCGTCTTTCCCTCTCCTTCCCTCTTTCCTGATGAGGCAACAGTTTGTTGCGAAAGCTTGAATTTTGTGTGTATATTTGTGTTTGTTTGTGTGTCTATCGACCTGCCAGCGCTTTTGTTTGGTAAGTCTCATCATCTTTCTTTTTAGATATATTTTTTCCACGTGGAATGTTTCCCTCTGTTATATATATATATATATATATATATATATATCCCTCTTTTAACCAAAAGTGTACATGGGGTTTTGGCAATCAACTATTCATATTTAATGTTTTTTGCCATTATTCTTATTTTATGTACCTTTGTTATAAATAAAAAATACTATTTTAGTGAGTGCAGCAATCATCTGACATGTGTGGTGTTAATGCACGAGTTTCAACCTGACTCAAAGTGTCAATTTTCATGCATGCTCCAAGTAGTTCTGTGCGTTTCACTAGGAGCGCTGTGTTTTGTTCTTGTGATGCACACAGCTTTTATTCCTTGTGTACGTTGATTATTCTATGTTCTTTACCTTTAGTCTTGTACAGGTTCTTGTATACAATGTATCTAGTAATGCAAGCAAACAGTGAGCTCACTAAGCATAATTGATCTCTTCTTGCATTCCTAGTCTAGTGTTCATCAATCAAATAAAGTTTTGTTGCTGTGTTGAAGATATTCTGGTGTAAATGTAGACTCTCATGGCCTGATTCTCATACACAGATGCAAAACTGGTGATCCCAACGTGATAGGCTACCCGCACATTCTTAACACAAGTAAACAACACAATGGATGGAAGTCCAGAGACTGTGAACCTGACCACGCACAGACTAGCCATGAGGCTACTGCTGTTCTGGCCGCACAACCCGGCATTGTTGTTTGCCCAGGTAGAGAGAAATTTTTTCTATTCTGGTGTGACAGCAGGTGCTTCTAAATTTGCATCGGTGGTGAGCCAATTGGAACAGCAGTACACAGTAGTAGTTCAGGACATCATTGGAACATATATGACTGAACTGATCCACTATGTTACCATATCTGAAGAGGAGTGCATGAGGATATTGGCGACTGAAGACCATGACAGTACCTGCGTCATCTTCGAAACAAAATTGACGCAGGTACCGTATCCAATCAGCTGTTTTGTGTACGATCTAAGCAGTCACCTGCCTCCTCTATCAAGGTGATTACTACAATGCAGTCAGAGATATCGCTAGACTCTGTGGCAGAATTGGCTGACAAAGTACTGGCTAGCATGTCACTTGTGTCCATTACAGCACGATCACCTGACCCAACAGTTTAGCTACCTGGTAGCATGTTTCAGCATTGTGGAGACCGTAGCCAACAAAGGTATAGAAGATGCTCTTCCAGCAGGAGCGCGTCTCGCTTGCCTGCGCTGACACCTGATGTGTAGAAGGTTGTCTGCTGGTACCATCGGTATTTTGAGGAGCATGTGAAACACTGCTGCATGTACCCAAACACCAGTGGCAATCGATTGTAAGCACTTTGTCAGACTGCCAGCCAACATCACAGCGCCTACTCATCAGCGATCAACGCACCGGCCATAAGTACCTGATAGACATTGGCTCTGATTTATGCATCTACCTCAGAACGCTGCTATATCAGTGCTGACCACGTACAACATTCTGCTTGGTGGCCACAAATAACTTGCTTATCTCCACGAATGGCCTGTGCAGAATAGAGCTGGATTTTGGCCTCCGCCGTGCCTTCCCATGGAAATTTCACTGTGGCAGACATGGGTAAAAGAATTATAGGTGCGGATTTATTGTCATACTGTAATTTCTTGCCAGATGTGTCTAATGCCTGCCTCATAGACTAGACCATCGGACTGACAGGCACAGGCTTCCGGCACCAGACACCCATGCAACCTGCGCGACTGATAAACACTACAGATGATGAATATGCCATGCTACTGAAAGACTTTAACAGTGTTAACAAAGCCCCCAGGCATACTGAAGATTTCTGACACAACACTGTGCATCATATCAAGATGAATGAGGCGCCACCAAACTGCTGCTGACCTCAAAGATTAGCACTGGACCGGTTGAAGATAGTGAAAGCTGAGTTCAGTAACACTATCAAAGGGGGCATTATGCATCCATCTGATAGACCCTGGTCTTCGTCCCTGCACCTTGTTCCTAAGAAGTGTGCTATATGGCAGCCTTGCAGAAACTACAGAGCTCTGAACGCCCACAATTCCTGACAGATACCCACTACCTCTGGTCTGCGAATACAAAAATGTGTTGAGCAGCACTTGTGCCTACTGTGCACTAGGCCTACACACAGATTCTGGTGGCAGACAAAGACATCCAGAAGACTGTGATTATTATGCCATTTGCCTTATTTGAGAGCAAGTTCATGACTTTTGGCCTCTGGAATGTGGCGCAGATGTGGCAGAGGTTCGTCAATTCAGTGCTGTGTGTTCCATCATTTTGCTTTGCATACCTAAATGACATCTTAGTGTTCTCCGCTTCATCAGAAGAATACTGCCAGCATCTTGTCCAGGCTTTCCAATGA
This sequence comes from Schistocerca nitens, assembly GCF_023898315.1. Taxonomy (NCBI): domain Eukaryota; kingdom Metazoa; phylum Arthropoda; class Insecta; order Orthoptera; family Acrididae; genus Schistocerca; species Schistocerca nitens. Next base: position 918,084,924 of record NC_064617.1, on the reverse strand, counting down.
CTGAATGGATACGGAATCATGCTGAAAGTGGCAAAATGCATCTTGGGACAACCACAGATAAACTTTCTAGAGCTCCACATTACCCCCTCAGGCTTGCTACCATTGACAGACAAGGTTGAGGCTACCTGCTAGCTGCCCTAGCTGGCCACCTACAAAGAATTAAAGCACTATTTAGGTATGCTGAACTTTTATCGGCAGTACCTACCGCATGCAGCTAATTCAAGAGCTGCTGACAGCTGCGATGGTGGGCCCAAAGGATAAAGGTAACTTAGCAATTACCTGGACAAACGATATGTTCACAGTGTCTGAGAAGTCTAAACAAGCAATAGCAGATGTGGGATTGTCGGCACATCCTGAGCCAAATACACTGTTGGCTGTGGTAGTAGACGCGAGTCAGACAGCAATAGACAGTGTACTTCAACAATGTATCAAAGAGGCCTAAGCAGCCACTAGCTTTCTTTTCTAAAACACCGACTGTCTCACAGACGAAATGGAGAATGTATGATAGGGAATTACTGGTGATGTACGAAGCCATGAAGAACTTCTGCCCTCATGTCGAAGCTCGTGCCTTCACAATATTTACTGACCACATGCTGCTGTCATTCACCTTCTAGCAAAATAACCTGAGCTGCAAACCAAGACAACAGAATCAGCTGCTGTATGTAGCCCAATTCACCATGGACATCCAGCACATCTCAGGTATGAAGAACATTGTAGCAGACAGTTTCTCTTATGTTGGAAGCATTTCTACAATGGACTATACAGCACTTGTAGAAGCATAGAAATCAGATCATGAGCTTTGAGACCTGTTACTAGACATGCAGTCATCATCACAACTACAACTCAGACATTCCTAGTAGTGGCGAACAACTGTATTCTGATGTGCCCCCAGCCAAGCCACATCCATATCCGAAACTAACGTCAGCAAGTGTTCAAATCCCTGCACAATCAGAGCCACCCAGGTACAAGGTCTTCGCTCCACCTAGTTACAGCTCGCTCCATATGGCTAGGGGAAAAGACAATGCACCGAAGATAGCAGGCATATTCATGCACCAGTAAGTAATTTCCCCAATGTTATAGTGCAGTTTACACACATCCCATCAACGTCATCGGGCGATATGATCGAATGGATGAACAAATAAAGTTTCCATGTCTCAGTTTTGTGGCTAGATCTATTTAACAAACATTGACACCACTGAATGAAAGATCTTCCTTATGCAAAATATTCTATATTGTTTATACCATCAGAAGCTGCAACTGATTATGATTGCACACACACTGCAGAATGTTTACTACAAGGTTTTTTTTTCCTTTTGAACAGAATGTACATACCTCCAAAGGAATCACTGTAAATGATGTGATCTCAGGACAGAATATTAACATACAATGTTCTTACATTCTGTACAGGACATGTGCAGTAACGCCACACTATTCCAATGCATAAAGCCGATGAGATGAATCGTTCAAATTATGTTGGCTATTTACAGAATGACTTCTAAAAATTATTGCAACAAATACACCTAAGTATGTGTAAACTTGCACTAAACAACTCACCCAACACTTCCAAATAATCTGAAGAAGATGCAGGTCATTCCTGTTTCCAAAAAGGACTGCATGGCACCTTTGGATAGCTACAGGCATGATTCACACATTTCAATCTGCTGTAGAACAATAGCTCACGTTTTATGCTCATGCATGATGACCATTTTGGAGGCTTGCCAGCTTAAATAACATTTTTAATTTTCCACATATTTATAGATATTGCTCATGGTGTAGTCTACATACACAGAAATTCCACAGAATATCAAGTAACAACTATTTATTTTCTTAATTACATGAAAACTACCCCTTAATAATGGATAAACAGGACTGTCACAAACATTAAAGCAAAGAATAAATGGGGAAACATAGCTCAGCACTTTGGCTAGTCTCTTCACTCACTGTCTGTAGCTCGTATACCCATAGAGCCACCTCACCCCCTACCCCCTTCTGCACTAGAGCAGAACTCCAAGAGTAGGAATTCATGCTGTACTCATTGACCAGCCCTAGTGTAAGTCAACAGGCTCTTCGGCTTCTCTTATGGCATTTGTTGTGTAGAAGGTGGTGCTCCTGCTGGCTGCATGGTACACATCAGGTGGGGTTGCAACTGCCTGTGTAGGAATCACTCACTCTTGGAGTTGTGTGCGCATGCCGACGGTGAGCACATTTTCTGATTTAACCTTCTCCCGTGACATTGTCAGAGGTCGATCATTTGGTCATTGTACGCTATTTGGACCATATGTTCATTGCATTTTAATATTCTGTAAGGTACAGAGTACAGTGGTAGTCACAGCATGCGTAGCAGCTTTTGCCACATTACACAGAACCATGTCACAATTTTTTTATGTAAGAGCCTGGCAACATGATGCTAAGGATGGGAGTAGCCCAGCTCTCTGTAGCTTGACCTGTTGTATCATGTATGGCAGTTCCTGTTCCACAGATGCTGGTTGTGATGGTTGGTTGGTTTGGGGTATAAAGGGACCAAACTACAGGGTCATCAGTCCCTTTTTCCTGACACAAGCAAGGCCCAAGGTACAAAAACACCCAACACGTAGCCATGTGTTAGCCACGTATGGTCAATGCGGAGCCAGCAGAGAACCACAGAGTCCCTGCGAGAGGCCCGCATGGAGGTCTCCCGCACATTCATAGTCACCTTAATGGCATGCAGTTTGTTGTGTGTACTGAGACTATGCCATTCCATCTCCAAAAGCTCAAAAATATTGCAGCATAATAAGGATCGCAGGTCAGTTACAGGGATGCCGATCTCCAGAAGCGGTTTCTGTGTAGTCTGTTTGGCCAGCCTGTCACCTTTCATGTCCTGGGATCTGAAGTGGCCTGGGGTCCACACAAACACCACAGAATGACTGGACCATTCCAGGGCATAAATGGGCTGCTGGACAGCCGCTACCAAAGGATGGCGGGGGTAACTCTGGTCAATAGCTTGTAGGCTGCTCAAGGAGTCAATACAGAGAAGGAACGACTCACCAGAGCATGAGTGGATGTGCTCAAGAGCACAAGAAATGGCGGCTGGCTCTGCAATGAAAACACTGCAACCATCTGGCAAGGAGTGCTGCTGAATATGTCCTCCATGAACATAAGCGAAGCCAACGTGACCATCAGCCATTCAGCCGTCAGTGTAAACAACTTCATGGTCCCGGTACCTGTCAAGAATCTAGAGGAAGTGACAGTGGAGAGCCGCAGGGTTAACTGAGTCCTTAGGACCAAGTGAAAGGTCCAGGTGGAGCTTCAGTCTAGGTGTACATCATGGAGGTGTACGTGAATGGACTTCAAGTATAGGTGGTAAAGGCAAGAACTCCACTTCAGACAGAAGAGATCGGACGCGAACCGCAATCATAAGCCAAGTCCTGGGCCACCGGTGTGGGAGATGAACTGCCATGGATGGGAAGAGGAGGTGGTAATTAGGATGCTCAGGAGAACTACAAATGTATACAACGTAACTGGTGAGCAGTTGTGCATGCCCCAACTTCAATGGAGGGACTCTGGACCAGGACGCTGGTCACCAGACTCGTTCTAAAAGCTCCCATTGCCAGTCCAACCCCACAGTGATGCACTGGGTTGAGTTAACACAACACTGAGGGCACCGCTGAACCATAAACCAGACTCCCATAATCAAGGCAGGATTGAACAAGGGCTCTATAGAGCTGCAGCAGCGTAGAGCGATCTGTACCCCAGTTGGTGTCGCTGAGGCAGCGGAGGGCATTGAGGTGCTGTCAGAACATCTGCTTCAGTCCTAAGAATTAATATGTCTCCACTACAGTGAGTGGATCATCATTAAGGTAAAGTTCTGGTTCTGGACAAATAGTTGACGCCAACAGAAATGTATGACACACGACATTGCAGCTGAAAACTGGAAGTCATGGGCTAGAGCCCGTGACTGCACCCTGTGGATGGTTCCCTGTAGGTGCCACTCAGCAACACCAGTACTGGAGGAGCAGTATGAAATGCAGAAGTCATCTGCATACAGACAAGGTGAGACGGACGGCCGGACAGCTGCTGCTAGACTGTTAATGGTCACTAAAAATAGACACACACTCAATACAGATCCCTGCGGGGCCCCATTCACCTGGATATGGGGAGGAACTATGGGAGGCACAAACTTCGACATGGAAAGTATGGAGTGATAGGAAATTTTGGATAAAAAACGAGAGTGGGCCCAGAGACCTCACTCATATAATGTGGCAAGGATATGATGTCGACAGGTCATGTCGTAAGCTTTTCGTATTTAAAAAAAAATAGCAACCAGGTGTTGGCATCTGGAAAAGGTTGTTCGGATGGCAGACTCGAATGAAACTACATTATCAGTGGTACAGCAAACCCGGCGGAAACCACCCTGACATGGAGCCAGTAGGCCACATGACTCCAGGACCCAACACAACTGCCAATTTACAATACTTTCTAACAGCTTACAAACAACATTGGTGAGGTTGATGGGCTGATAGTTATCCACATCAAGTGGGTTTTTTACCTGGTTTGAGCAGTGGAATGATGGTGTTCTTCAGCCATTGCAATGGAAAGACACCATTGCACCTGATCCGGTTGAAGATGAGGAAGAGATGTGGCTATAAGTCGAACGAGAGATGTTTGATCATCTGACTGTGTATCAGATCTGCCCAAGAGCTGTGTCGGGGCAATGTGAAAGAGTGCTGAGAAGCCCCACTCTGTAAATTGAGCATTATAGGGTTCACTGTGATGTTCAGTGAACAAGAGGGCTTTCCTTTCCATCTGCTGTTTGAGGATGCAATATGATGGGGGATAATTCTCCGGCACGGAGGCTTGAGCATAGTGATCAGCAATTGTGTTTGCATCAATAGATAACACGCCTTTGATGTTAATGCCAGTAACACCTGTCAGACCCTGGTACCCACAAACATATCTGATCTTCGTCCGGACTTGGGAAGGTGACATATGGCACCCAATGGTCGACATGGACCTCTCCCAACACTCCAGTTTCTGTCTTTTTATAAGCTGGCAAACGCGAGCATGGAGCCGTTTAAAAGCTATTAGGTGCTCTAGGGAAGGATACCACTTATGTCGCTGTAGAGCTCACCAACGCTCTTTAATGGCCTCAGCGATTTCCAGCGACCACCAAGTTACTGACTTTCACCGAGGGGCACACTAAAAAGCAAGGGATTGTGTTTTCCGCTGCAGAAATGATCATTCTAGTGACCCGCTCAACTACCACATCAATGGTATCTTGTGGGGGAGATTCAACGGTGACAAGAGAGGTGAAAGCTTCTCAGTCTGCCTTGTTTAAAGCCCATCTTGGTAGACGTCTGGGGGAATGGCACTGGGGGAGTGACAGGAATATGCGAAAGTGACCACTACCACACAACTCATCGTGGGCTCTCCAGTGGATGCATGGGAGACTTCCTGGGCTGCAGAGAGGTAAATCAATGGCCGAGTAAATGCCATGAACCACCCTGAAATGTGTGGGGGCCCTGGGTATTGAAGAGGCAGAGGTTGAGTTGAGACAGGCAAGTTTCAACATCTCTACCTCGGCCCGTAAGCACAGTGCCACCCCACAAGGGGTTATGGGCATATGGGCATTAAAATCTCCCAGAAGTAGGAAAGGTTTAGGGAGCTGATCAATCAATGCAGCTAATACGTTCAGGGGTACCGCACCATCTGGAAGGAGATATACATTGCAGACAGTTATTTCCTCCGTCGTCCTTATCCTCACAGCCACAGCTTCAACAGGAGTTTGGAGGGACACAAGTTCACTGCATACTGAGTTCAGAACATAGACACAAACTCCACCTGGCACACTATTACAGTTGCTATGGTTCTTGTAATATCCCCTATAACCGCCGAAAGCAGGGGTCCACATTACCGGGAACCAGATTTCCTGGAGGGCAATGCAGAAAGCTAGTGTAAAGCTTAACAGGTGCCGTAGCTCAGCCAGGTGGTGGAAAAAACTGCAGCAATTCCACTGGAGGATGATGTTACCATGAGGCTGGGAAGGCATGAAGCACTCAAGGAGGCAGGTTACGACTCAGGGTCACCTGCTGCCACCAATTGAGACTTGTATCCATTCTTATTGTGGATGAGGCATTAGGGAGATCCAGGTCCTCAGGGGATGCTGAGATCTCCACCTCATCCGCAGGTGCAGAATCAGTAGGGAGTGGTGGTGTTGGGGCCACTGGAGGGTCCTTTTCCTTAGCAAACCTTTTTTTTTTTTGCTTGCACTCTCGCTTCTCTTCAGGGCTTGTTGGGAGGACTTCTCCGAAGTAGCTTCAGGCACAGAGGAAGACCATGAAGCTCTTCGTACAGCAGCTTTTGGCTTCTTTAGCCACTGGTGAGTGTCTGCTGTGGCATTAGTGGAGACCTTGGGACCCCTTCTGCATGAGAGGAGCCAGAGGAGGCTGTTGCTTCTCCGGCTAGGGGGAGGGAACCGATGTCCCATGCGTTTGGTGGGGCCTTGCTCCCGAAGTAGGCACTTTGGGAGCAACAGAAGGAGATTTTCCCCCTACCACCAAGAGAGCGGATGTATTCTGGAGGCCCAGAGAGCCATTATTCGTGGCACAGAGTGTGGTACGACTGGTACTTGTGACGGGGATGGTAATGTAGCTACAGCATATGTGGACGTAAACCGAATGGAATGTAATCATTCAAATTTACATTTAGCCTCTTGGTAAGTCAACTGGTCCAGGGTCTTGTACTCCACGATTTTCCATTCCTTTTGGAGTACTGTGCAGTCTGGTGAGCAGGGGGAGTGCTGCTCTCCAAAGCTGGTACAAGTGGGAGCAGGAGCACATGGAGTATATGGATGCAGTGGACGTTCGCAGTCTCGCCATGTGGCACTGGAAGTGCAGCGGGAAGACATGTGCCCAATTTTCCAGCACTCAGAGCACCGCATAGGGGGAGGGACAATGGTTTAACATGACAGATGCAAACCATCACCTTGATTTTTTCAGTCAATGACTTACTCTCAAAGGCCAAGATGAAGGCACCAGTAGCAACCATGTTGTCTTTGGGTCCCTGTAAACACGCCAGATGAAATGAAAACCCCGTTGTACTAGATTGGCGAGGAGCTTGTCAGACTGCAAGAGGAGGTCGATGGAAAATAATCTCCTGGACCTTGTTAAGGCTTTTATGGGGAGTGACAGAAATAGGAGTATCACCCAGCCAGTCAGAAGTGAGTAACGCCCAGGATTGGGGTGGGGTCTGCTGTCTGAATCAAGCCTGCACTGCTTCTCATCTTGGACAGTGCTGTCATTTTGTCAAACTTATCCTCAAGATGTTCAACAAAAAACTGAGGCTTCATAGGTAGAAAGGAGTCCCTGTCCAATCTGCTACCGACTAAATACTGAGGCGAATATGGCTCTTTTTTCTGTAGCCCTAAGTTCCTCCCATGGTGTACCAAGGAAGGGAAACAATTTAGGGTCATATCTGTCAGCATTGTACTCAATCTTGCCCTTTTTAGAGACTGTTGGCGCCGTACGATCACCAGCAAGAGATGAGTTAGTCCGCTTCATAGCGGGTCATCCGCCCTGATGCCACCCACTTTGATCAGGGGCTCTCCCCACGGGCACCACACAGCCGCAGCAAAGGCCACCTGGCATGGTGGCTGTGCGATCACACCGTTGTCGGGGGCTACCACCAAATGGGTACATGACGGCCCCACCACAACAGACTGGCTACCGTGCTGGATATTGGGTGCAGGAAATCCAATATTGTGATGAGAGTGAAAGAGGACAGGAGACAATGAAAGAAGATGACATACCCCAGAAAGTGTCCTCACCCAAATAGTTTAATTGCAGGTGGAGATGCAAAGCCATGACAAGAGGTTCATGAGAGCGAATCTAAGGGCACTATGGATAACTCATGTGCCACGTAAGGCAACCTTCCCGATATGTCCCGCACTTCTGTAGAATTTGGAAAGTGGCAGGTCAAACCATGAAATGGGACCTGAACTTAAAGGGCTGAGAAGTGTGAGACTCAGTCGCCTCTTACGACAGGCAGGGATACCTCAGGCCTATTTTAACCCCCGGACCCGCAGAGGAGGCGGCTGTGCTGAAACTCCAACAGCAGACACTACTTTTCCCTATAAACACTCTCTCCGATAGATGCCCCACAGTCTGGCTTCACTGCTGTACGATGTCCTGATAAGACCAGTGTTAGAGCCACTGTACAACAACTACTGTAGCACATAAGTACCACCTTTAGGGTCTTATTCCATCACTCCACAATATTCCATTGCTTGAGGAATGGTAGCTGGTGGTATGGTGGTGCTGGAACCCATATACGAGGCGTGTTTTTTTAAGTAAGTACCGTTTTGAAATTTAAAAAAGACATGCTAAGATATCTCAATAATTTTATTTTTACATGAAAGCCTGTATCTTAATCTACTTTTCTACATAATTTCCGTCAATATTGAGGCACTTGTCATAATGTTGTACCAGTTTTTTAATACCCTCCTCATAGAAGCCTCTCGCCTGACTTGTTAACCACTGCATCACCACTGTTTTGACTTCGTCATCGTCTTGATGACGCTGACTGCCCAGGTGTTTCTTCAAGTGCAGGAACATCTTTTTTCTAATTTCAAAACGGTACTTACTTAAAAAACACGCCTTGTAATTTCGATAGCTCATGAAATAACATTGATTAGAATTGTTGCCCTCAGTCTGTGGTGATGTGAGGTGGACATCCAGAGCAGAAAATACACATTCAGGAATGCCTTGCTGTCATCTCCATTGATATGCCCCCGATAAAAGTTGCTTCTGCTTAACATGTCTGTCTGTCTGTCTGTCCATTGCCATAAACAAATGATGACATCCCTCTCATGGTGGGATTCAGTCCACAAGGTATATATGCATGTGAGAGAACCAACTTGTCTCGGGAGTGTCTCTCACTGTCTGATGCACATGTCTACCAACTTCACATCTTTGAAAGGCCAACCATGCCCTTGCCCAAATGCAGCAATCTTTCTTCATATTGGGTCATACAAAGTTCTCTGTCATCAGTTTGACAGTAGCGTTCACACTGGGATACACGAGATGGATGTTGTCAAAAACTGATTTTTGCAGTAACTGAGTCATTAATGGGTTCAGCGAGGTCTTTGACACATCACACCAAATACGTTCTTTCCTGCCTTATAAATGCACTTGCTTGAGCTTAAGGGATGCTCCACTCTCAATTGGTTGTAATTTATCACGACAGATATTGCACTGATTTTTAAGAAAAAAATTGCCACTATGTTCTCCTCCCCTTTAATGTGCTTTATATTGGTAGTAAATTGTCCAATTAATTCCAGCTGGCAGAACTGCTGAGGTGAACAATCTTCTCTCATTCCTTGGAAAGTGAAAATGATCAGAACCAAGCTTGAAAGACTGATGTACAACTTCATAAACGACCAGTAATTCCTGAATAAATGTACTCCACTTAGTCTGGGCTTTCCATAGCTTTATGGAGAAAAGCACTAAAGGCTTCCAACTGCCCTCCACATTTCTATGGAGTGCTGCACCAATAGCCAATAGCCAACTGCACACTATGAACTGGGTAAGACAACAGCACCTGTGGTGTGCGTACTGTAAGACCTTCGGTACACACACCATCAGATTATTTGACTTGTCGCTCTAACGAAGTAGGCAAGTGTCAACAATATGTCTCGTGGTCTTATCGTGGCGTGTTTATCTTCTGCGGTTAGGTCAGACGATAAAAATGCCACTTGCACGCTTAGAGTAGCAGATTGACGGTGACCAACTTTAAACAGAACTTGATTAATTTTCACAAACATTTATTAAAATAATAAAAAACATGGACCTTAGGTAACTTGATTCTGGATACTGTTTACAATTGATAATCTGAAGTTCCTTTGGTCTTGGTACGTTAATCTTATTCTCACATATCTCTGATACTTGACAAAGTGTCTATACATTTCTCTTCATGGCTATGTACAGGAATATGATAATCTTATTAGGCACAGACTGAAACTTGACTACAGACTAATGCAGACTGACTAATCAGAGGTCTGTACACTTGTTATAATACCTCAAGCGTTCAGGTATCACAGCGCGAGTGTGATCCGCGAGGAGAAAAGGTTCTACGTTAGCAGCAATCTCATTGGCTGTGAGACATATTAATACGCGGACCGGCTGAAGCAGAATTTGGTCCGTCTCTAAGACAGCACCATCTCGTAGTGCGGAGACGGACGAGCGCTGCGCTGTTGTGCTTAGCGGGGCGCGCTCTATTGGGAAAGTTGTGTACGCGCTGACTACGCGGAACTATGTACACAACAGTACCGCTCTTTGTAAACTTACTCTTTGCAAATTAGATCTTACTTTCTCAAAAGCTTCCTGCTGTGTCTAAGATAGGGGCTGTTTGCATGTAGCATTGTTACTTGCTAGTGCGTTTGTCAGTGGTGCCTGTACCTGACTGCCCCTGATAGACAGTGTCTGTAAAAGCTGACAAACCTTAGGAATCTTCAAAATTGCTGATAATCAGTCAGCCGAGGTATGCTTCGTAAGGCCTCCACCTTCTCCTTGAACAGACAGATACCATGCATCATCATCTGCCCTCTACTTGGAACCTCTTGCCTTATTTCAGGTTGAACTGATTATCAGGCAAAGTGACTGTGTTGTCTGTATTTCTGTCTGTTGTACCTGTTATCATCTCACCCGAACATCTAACTTGCACTGTGCTCAGCTGTAACCTCAGTCGGTGTTGGTGGATGAAATCTGCACCTAAAACTGGCTCGTGCATATCAGCCAGTATGAACCTCCATTTGAAAACATTTCTGAAAGGAATGGTCCACTGTCGCCCTCTGTTCACCGTAAGTCATGATGGGTGAGTTGTTACCAACAATTAGGTGGAATGTTGCTCCCACTGCCTCTTTCCAATTTTGATTAATGGAGGCATGCTAATGTGTGAACACAAGTCAACCAGGTAACATTGATTTGCCTTTCTGTCTGTCACGTACAAGCGGCGCAACAATGTGAGTGGGCAAGCTCCTTTCAGCGTCTGCCGTGGGCACAGAAAGATTGTTTCAAATAATTGGGTTGATCTTGAGTGCTGCAACCTGCCTGTCTTCTATCACTCCACCATCACTGTCTGTTGATGTGATGGCCATCCCTCTGTACATATTCTGGCACTTCTGTGAAGCTACGTGGCCTACTGCAACTACAGCAGACCGCAGGGGCCATATGGGAAGGGGAAATGAGCATCTCATGGGCCATACATTGAACCTTTGTGGTACCAACATACCCTATCATCTAGTCCATCAGGTCCTTACTTCTGTCAGCTTTACAAATGAATGCCCCTCTACTTTACCTGTACACATGTTGTCTTGTTTGTTTGACTCCAGTGCCAATAATATTTTTTGCACGGCATCCAACTGTAACTATAGACTGTGGAGCTGCTTGTCAACAGATTTCCTCGACTCCATTCACACAACCACGGCTTTACCTGTGTTGCACTCATCAATTACCTGTGTTACTGCTGAGGCGCTTACCTGTCCCACTATCGTGTGCACCTCATCAGCAACTGATGGCACAGAACTAAAGTTGTCTGTTGCACAAGTGGTACACTGACAGTGCCAGCTGCATGAGCCACACACGACAAAGTGTCTCATCTGATATCGCTGCCCCTTCCACAGCTCTCCACAGATGTCACCAGACTTCAGAAGGCGTCCTGACACCAATACTTTCTAACTATAGGAACTGCCTTGTCAGTTGGTCCAAAGATTTGTCCGTGCGCTGGACAACCATGTCCTGCAAGTGTCGATACTGCTGGCATGTAGGTGGCTTCCAAATGACATCTGACAGCCTGATTGTTCAGGTTATTAACTGCCACTGCAAACTTTGTATAGTCTTTCATTACATGGTTCTACGTAAACGCTAACTCTAACATAGAAAACCACAGTTACGGTTTCTCCAGTAGGAACTTCAGCACTTGCATTTTCATAATAATGGATTGGTGGACATGTTAGACACCGCAGTTTCGATGTCCGCTGTATATACTGCTTATCGACGCAACTTCTCATCATTGTGTGTTGTGTTTCACACTTGCAGGTCACCAATCTTTCTCTCTAGTTCTTCTTGCAAGCATGAACACTGTTCTTTCAACGAATCTTGCCCAGCCTTGTAATGCGAAGTCACCATCTCAGTCAGCAATGTGACTAAATTTGCTGTTTCCTTTGGTGCTTTTGGGGTAATTTAATAGGCATTGCCCATGATGTAGTCTACATATACAGAAACTCTTCGTACTACCAAGTAATAACTATTTATTTTCTAGATTACACAAAATTTGCCTCTTTATTAATGGATAAACAGAGAACTGTCAATGAAGTGTAAAACTCAAACTGATAGACGAGCTCATGTCAAGTCAGGTCAGGTCACAAAATCTGACAATCTGATGCCAATGAAGATATACGCATTCTATAAAACAATGCAGAAGTACTAGGAAATGTATCCTAAGAATGTGTTTTTATTATAGAAACCTCCTACATGAACTGTACAGGGTAGGTGACAATCACCAACTTGGTAATTTCAGACACCTGTTCTTTTTGGTAAGTGGTATTATGGACTGTAGGTCACTCTGTCTAAGGGATTAAGCATTTCATACGTAAGTATTTTATGTATAAATTTGTAGCATAATTTAGGACACAGAACGTCATTGAATTTGATGAAGTACAAGAACAAAATACACACAAAGCAATTCAAGAGCTCAGAAATAAATTTCAAGGCGTTTGGATGATCCTTCCATAATGACAACTAAAAATTGTAGGCCCATTCTTGAGTACTGCTCGAGTTTTTTTGATCCCCTAACAGGTTGAATTAAAGGAATTTAGAGCCAGGATGCTGCTAGATTTGTTACCTGTGGGTTTGAGAAACATATGAGTATCATAGAAATGCTACATGAACTGAAATGGAGAGTCCTGGACATTCTTTTCACAAAACACTACCGACAAAGTTTAGAGAACTGATATTTGCAACAGACTGCCACCAACAGACACCTCATGTAAGGGCTGTGAACACAAAGAGATATCATGGCTCAAATGGAAGCATATAGACAGTCATTCTTCCCTTACGCCTTTTGTGGGGAAGGGGATGAGCAGCAGAAAAACAAGATACCCTCCATCATGCATCCTACAGTGGCTTGCAGATCTATAGACTTGATACATAGAATTTCATACACAGACAATGAAGACTTTAAAAATTCTTCACTTGCACTTAGATGAAACCCTATGATGCGAAAACCAAGTAAATGTTGCGTACAGGGAAATAAGCATGGCAATACACCTGCTAAGTCAACCGCCCAAAACAGTATTTAACGAAATGCCAAATACAGAATACTATGGGGAAGTTTCCCCGTTCATAAATTATGGAACAGGATTAGGGGTTCGTGCACTTGCACAGAATATTGGTATTACAAAAAGAGAGCAGTTAGTCTGATACATGATATGGGGTTCAGTAGTACCTGCTGTGAAACATTTAACCAAAATAAGCACCTCGTATTCAAAAAGGCACGTGCTGCGGGCTCATTTAAAACTAAATTAAAATCATTGCTTATAAATAAAAGTCTATATACCCTGAAAGAGTCGTAAACCCTTAAAGACCTAGCTCTAACAAATAAATCGAAACTAGTTAATAAAAAAAATCTGCGCGCACGACACAGGCTAATTTGTCAAACCAGCATTACTCTTTGCAAATAAATATGACTTTTGCAAAAGCTAAGAAAACAAAGGTAAATCTAAACAAAATTAGAAAAAAATCCCTAAGATTTACTTGGTGGCGCTGCCACTAAAAACGTAGTGAAAATTCATTTTTCAAATGTTTGAACCGGTTTTCCACCACTCAGTGATCAAAGGATGCAGTGTTCTTCGGTGACATAGTCCGTTAATATTCTAGCTGAGGAGTAAATGACCTTAATTACTTACATCAAATATCATCTGGAGTCAATAACATTCTCAGGTTATTAGTGGCGACATACAAGCAAGATGGAAAAATATTTCAACACTCAGTCATGCCGATAACGTGACAATTTATTGTCATACCTGTAAAGAACACTCCTTCCCAACAAAATCACTACAAAAACACCGCCACTACACGACTGTCAAGTGTCAACTACGTGAAAGACGTCACGCTGAACTAAACATCTAAAAGATACTCCACACCGAAACTAACAGGACGCCTTGATAAACCGAATTTACACATTGTTATTGGCGACACAGATGGCGATACCTAGTTTCCAGTTGTGAAGTTACGAGCAGTAGGCCATATGCTTATAATGTCCATAATACTGAAGGTTTAAATGAGCGATATGTGGCTGGCAAGTTGCAGTATATTGGCCAGGTCAGACCAGTAAAAAAAGAGTCGTCACGCGGTCGCCAGGACCGGAACCGGCCATTGAGAGAATGACGCTTGGATCGCTACGTAATGGAGAGGTGGAAGTGAGCCATCACTTGGCTACAGATGTTAGCAGCATTACGAGCTTCTGACTGTTTCTCAAACTAAAATATATGAGGCACCGAGAACCATAAGATTTCACAGAACAGAAACAAACTTTTGAGACAAACGGATGTTTGTGAAAATCAAATTTATGTAGAATCCAACAATCTCACAGATCTGAATTCTTTTCTAATACTCAGTATCCTGTACTCCTTTGAAAACATAATGTATCCACATCGTTATGGAGTACTAATTAATATTTAAGATTATATTTATTGCTAATGCTAATTCACAAAATTCCCAAATATACGCTAGTGAAAATTGTGTATTTTTTACAGTTGTAAATTAATATGAAACTAGAATCAGAACGTAAAGAACAGATACTGATTGCACCAAACAAATAGTTGGGACTTTTTCCAGCACTTAATGGTCCTTGTTATCATCATATTTATCAAGCTCATTCTGTGACTTTTAGTTCAGCCAATATTGCCGATATACCTCCAGGCATGAAGTATTACTACTACAAGAATGATGTAGACATTAAATTATGTTATCAACCCTAGATAACAATGGAGCAGTGTAGAGCAATAAATTGCTCTTGATGTTTTGGGTCCATATGCAAATGAATGTCCGAGAAATCTGTGAGATCGTTTTTCGTGAATGTTCACATATACAATGTGGGTCTACAGATACAGATAAAGCTGGTTCACCATCAAATCGACAGATGTCAGGAGCATGCATACTTGCAACAATCTCAAAATCGATGACGATGTGCATTAGGTCATTATAGTTCTCAGTTCTTCATATATATTCATCAAAAACGCTAAACTCGCTTCTAAAAGAGCTAAAAAAATCTAAAGTCTGCGTTGAAATCGCACTACAGAGATAATTCCTATATTATCACTATGTCTGTACCATATTTTCAGCAGAGTTATTAGTATTTCAATGTGAAATTGTTTATAACAACAGTGACAAAAGCTACATGCACACTGCAAGTATGTACATTATACATCAACTGTTAGTATTTAAAATTAGTTCTAAATTTAGCATATTTGGCATACAAATGAACAGTTTTATTCATGTATTACAAATAAAAATAGGAATCATTACCTTTGAGTGCCAAAGAAAAGAGGTTTCCACAATTACACAAAAAGATTAGCCACTGCATGAATGGCTCATATTACTGTTTTTATCGCTGATATTCATTTAATAAGAATTTTGAAAATTAAGGTTTATAATGAATCTATTTGAACAATGTAATGTAAAACTGACAAGGGAAAGCAAAAATTTTCAGTTGTATAGAATCGCTATTCTGGTTCACACAGAATATAAAATATAATTTTATGTTAGTATTTTGATGTGTAACTAAAAATAAATGAAACTTCCTGGCAGATTAAAACTGTGTGCCTGACCGAGACTCAAACTCAGGACCTTTGCCTTTCACGGGCAAAGGTCCCGAGTTCGAGTCTCGGTCGGGCACACAGTTTTAATCTGCCAGGAAGTTTCAAATCAGTGCATACTCTGCTGCAGAATGAAAATCTCATTCTAAAGATAAATGATTTCAGATACTGTTGTTCAATCATATATTTTACATATCTGCAATATTTTAAAACCTGTATAGAATTATGTTTGGAATGGAGTTCAGGCATGCAGTAACTCTTTTGACTGTCAGGGGTGGGCAAATGTTGCACGCAGTTCATGAGCACACAGCACTGCTCGTGTGCTGCTCGTATGCAATCATCGATCGGGGCAGTGGCGACAGCTGGCAGGTTGCGATAGTGTAGTACCAGGCTAAGTCGCACACGTTGATGTGAAGCGACCACATTGTATTTCAAGAACAGGAAAATGCAGAGTGGATCAAGGAAACAGAGAAATGGAGATTTGCTATCTTTTAAAAAGGAATGGGAAAGTCTTTTTTTCTATGTGCAAAAACGTGAAAATTCGAAATGTTTAATAAGTGTCAGCATTCTCGCTGGTCAGTGGAAGTTTAGTATTGAACGCCATTATAATAAATTTCACAAGGACGAGTACAATTTATTTTCGGATTCTGAGTGGATACGGAAATTGACTGAGCTTAAGAAGAGCGATCTCACGATGCTAGATGAATCTGGCTGCTGTCACAAGAGATCTGCGGCTTTCTATCGTCATGTCTCTCATCTAATTGATTTAACATTTTATGGAGCACTGTTTTCAATTTTTCAGGACGACAACAATGATAGTCCAGCAGTACGTGGAATTATAAGATTGCGCTTAATATAGCGACAGCTGGAATACCGTTTGCTGAAGGTGAGTTTATAAGAGAGTGTGAGGTGGATGTTTGGGGCAGCGTCGTCGGGGAGCTGCGTGCATAGATGACATGAAGGAAGGTTCTGCCACTGAAGCATGGGTAGATGACGTGAAGGAAGGTTCGGCCACCGAACCTGGAAGTCGTTGAAGTGTGCCGGGCATTGTACTGGGCGTGCTGGTCGTGCGTCGACAGGTAGGCTGGCGGTTTGGGAGTGGAATGGAGCGACGACGACGATGTCTCCAGTGTGCGTGGCGAACACACGATGCATGTCCAGGTCGACGTCGGGCGAGAGGGGAACACATTTCACCACGTGGCAGGAAATGGCGGAGGTTGTGTCATGAGCAATGGATGAAGGGAAACACACGACGAACAGTGTATCATCGCGTAGTATTATAGAGATGTAGTGGATTATGTCCGGGAGAACAGGCTCAAACACCTCGAGTGAGGGCACGTTCAAGATTGGGGGGGGGGGGGGCGTGAGAAACCTCGACAGGGCGAGGCAGGCGACGGAGGAGAAATCGAAGGGACTGGCGAAGGGACCGGCGGCGAGGGCGTGATCGTAGGTAAGCTCGACGTGGGGAGCATGGGGTCACTTGACGGAGTGTGTGAGACCAGAATAGGGGGCGAGGTTGGAGGAGAGCTCGAAGATTGGAGCTGGAAGTCACTCGATTGAGTGTGTAAGTCCGACGTGGAGGGAGTGGCCGGACTGTCGTGAGCCACGACAGTGAGTGGCGTGGTCGTGGCCTGAAGGGTGGTAGAAGAAGGCTCGACATGAGCAGGCTTAAGTCTGTTGATAGAGACTGTAACAGCTGAATCTTTCATCTGGATGTCATAGGTGTTGGCTGAGCGCCGGAGAACTCGGTACAAGCCGGTATATGGAGGTTGGAGGGGAGCACGGACAGTGTCATCTCGGAGCATGATGTACTCGCAATTCTCCAGAGATTTCGGGACGTGAACCTTAGGGCGGGAATGGCTGGCGGGCGGGGTGATGTGGAGGTTGATGAAGTGGCGTCTGGCACGGTCCACTAAGGAAGGTAAGTCAGACTGAGGGAGAGAAGCAGAAGGGCTCACGTGTTCGCCAGGGAGAACAATGTTCTGGCCGTATACGATCTCGGCTGTTGTGCCTTTGAGGTCTTCCTTATAGATTGCACGAATGCCGAGTAGCACAAGAGGAAGGGCCTCTGTCCAACGAGAGTCGTGGCATCGAAGAGCCGCCTTGAAAGTGCGACCCAGCGAGTTGTTCAGTCAATAGACGAGAGAACATAACGAAAGCCTTTAGAGGGGGAGAGAGGGCTGACAATGTCAATATGAATGTGATGGAAACGCCCAGGAGGGATCGAAAAGGCGCCGAGGGAGGGTGAAGTGTGTTTGTGTACTTGTTGCAGCACTGACACGCGACGCAGGAGAGTGCCCATTGCTGGCAATCCTTGTTGACATTTCTCCACGCACAGCGCTCCGCTACGAGGCGGGCGGACGCACGAACACTGGGGTGGTCTAATTAATGCAATGCGTTGATGACACCTCGACGGAGCATGGCTGGGATGAGGGGGCGTAACGTGCCCGTACTGTCGTCGCACCAGATCTCACCAGAAATGCTAGGGAAAGTGGTGCGGACGAAGTGTAGTGAAGAAGTAGAGTCTGAAATCAGGTTTTGTGTCTCCTCGTCAGCGGGTTGGAGGTTAGGCAGTTCAGAGAGGTCTAACAGCGAATGGACGGCGTCGATTCGTGAAAGGAAATCAGCAACTACATTATCAGCACCCTTTATGTGTCTGACATCAGTGTTGAACTAAGATATGAAATCCATGTATTTGAAGCGGTGAGGAGGCGGGTCAGCTGGCGGGTTTGTAATGGCCGCAGCCAGGGGTTTGTGGTCCGTTAAAACATAGAAAGCGCGTCCCTCAACGTCAGTCTTAAAATGCTTGATCGCCTCGTAGACCGTGAGCAACTCCCTGTCAAACGCAGAATATTTCCATTGTGCATTGGTGAGCTTGTGTGAGAAGAACTGCAGAGGCGAAGTTTGGCCGTCGATTGTCTGGCTAAGGACAGCGCCGATGGCAGTATCGCTCGCCTCTGTGGTGATGAAAAGCTGCGCATTGGGATTAGGATGCGCGATGGTGCAGGCCTCGTCTAGCAGATTTTTGAGAGCAGTGAAAGAGTCAATCGTAGCAGGGGCCCGAGATCCAGAAGTGTTGGCGCCTGCCAAGGCGTCCGTCAGTGGAGCCTGAATCTCCGCAGGCCGAGGTAGATGTCGGTGATAATAATTAACCATCCCCAGAAAGCGCTGGAGCTATTTGAAATACGCAGGTCTGGGTAGGTTTAGTATTGTTTGTACTTTCTCAGAGGGCGGTGAAGTGCCGAGGCAGAGACCCAAAAAACAAGAAAAGTAACAGCGGGTTGATGTAGCTGCAATTTGTCCTGGTTGGTCTCAATGCCTGCTGCCGCAAGAGTGTTCATAACAGTTTGCATATGTCGAATTTTGTCCTCGACGGAGGAGCTGAACACAAGAATGTCATCAAGATATGCAAAGCAGAATTTTAGGTCGAATAGCACTTTGTTGATGAAGCGTTGCCAGGTCTGGGTTGCATTTTTCAGACCAAAGGGCATGAATCGAAACTGAAATAACCCAATCCTGGTGGTTATTGCTGTCGTCTGGATGTCTTCAGGTGCCATGGGGATCTGGTGGTAGGCCCGTTTGCAATCAATGACAGAGAACGTGGTCGCACCTGCGAGGGAACTGGTAAAGTCGGCAATGTCGATTATGGGGTAGGTGTCCATAATTGTTCGTGCGTTTAGTCGACGGTAGTCTCTGCACATGCGCCACGGCCCGTCTTTCTTGGGTGTCATATGTATGGGCGTAGACCAGCTACTGGCAGAGGCTTCAATGGCGCCGGAGCTTAGTAGTTCAGAAATCTGATTTTTAAGGCACCGGAGAGGCACTCGGGACAAAGTCGACGTGGTTTACTGGAGATCGGGGGACCTGGCGTGAGGCGAAGTTTGTGAACCGTGCCATTGGTGACGACAGAAATGTTGCTGGCGGCACAGGAGGAGGTTTGTTTCCAATGTGTGGCGGGCGGGGCAGGTGAGGCGTGGTCATGGTGTTCGGAGCTACTAGGCGGATCCGATAGGAGCCGAGGCGGCAAAATGTCCCAGGAGTCAACGTAACAAGATGGCCGCCGCCCTGAAGCAGTGGCACCAAGGACAGGTGAGCTCGGTAGAGCTCGTGAGCCGTTAGTCCATTGTCCGAGGGCGCGGCCTGTTTCAGCACGGTCGCAGGCGAAGCTCTAGGTGCTAGTGCACTGTTTGTGTTGTCAGTGGCACGGCGGCGCGCAGGAGCCGAAGTTGCATAGTTTGTGGTGTTGTCCATGAGGTGAGGGGTAGGAGCTGTTAGTTCGGAAACACGTGACACTCGTCGCGCATGCGCATTCGTGTCTGGCCGAGTGTCAAATGCTGCCATGTTAGGGGGGTGTGGCCCTGTGGAACTGTCAGTACACGTTATAGCAGACTTGATAGCACAGTTGCAAGGGGTAGCGGGAGGTAAGCACATGGAGGCTCGATTGTTGAGACTACAAGCAGATTCGGCGCAATTACTGACCTTGCTTTGTCCTTGCTGCAGTGTCCGTAATTCCTTTGCTGCATCGGAGAGCTAGAGCTGAGTTTCGTGGAGCCGGAGGGAGAGCTCGAAGTTTTCCATGTGTAGGCGAGCAACGTTTTCAAGCTCAACAAGGCACTTGTGTATTGTTTCTTGTAACGTAGTCGACAGAGACGAGCATGTACAGATGAGACGAGCCCGGACTGATGTGTGACGGGGGGGGTGGGGGGTTTGCTCGATGGAGCACAGGGGAAGTGAGTGTAGGACAGGTGATGAAACACGGTGTTTTGCACTAGGTCTGGCGAAAGTTTGTGTTGTCGCAAGAAGTCAATGCCTAGTATAGGTTCTTCAATATCGCACACTAAAAAAGTCCATTCGAGTTTGCAGTTTGCAGAGAGTGAGACGATGTGGGAGGTTGAACCCAAGCATTGTAGTTTAGTTGAATTTATGGCTTGCAGTGAAGTATGATGAGGGCGGATGTTCAACGACACTAAGGACGTAGGCAGCAGCGAAACATCGGCGCCTGTGTCCACTAGGAAAAAGTATCCCGACGAAATGTCTTTAATATAAAGTCGTCCGTAATTATCCGGTTGTTCCCAGACATAATGGAGCACTGTGGGGTGCCTGTCATGTTGTGCACAGGAGGTGGCACCCGGACCAACCTACGATTGGCGTTTGGGAAGCTGCAGGGTGGTCTGCTGTTCCGTGCCGCCTCACCAAACCATGTGGGGAAGTAACAGTATAGGTAGTGTGGTTGCATTTCCTGGGGAAATTTCGTTGCCAGAGACGGTGGCCGAGGTTCGGTGGCCGCAGCAGGTTCAGTTGCAGGAGGGGGCGTGACCATAGGCGAAGCCGGTGACGTCACTGCTTCTTGTTTACTGCTTCCCGGAGTGAGTGGAACAGTCGTTACAGTGCGGCCCCGGCAGCGTCTGGCCGTGGGACGAAGAGCCTGAACCTGAGACTTGCCAGGTAGGCAGTGGCTGGCGAAATACAGCAGTGATGCATCATGTAGTTTGTCAGCAATTGTCATTTGTTGCTCGACAGGTTCGGGAGACCTCTGAGGCAGAGCAAAGCGGATGTGAGGAGATAGTTTATCTGACCAGATGACGAGGAGAACTGTGTCAGAAAGTTAATCGTCGCTGACTAGGGCCCGTAGCCATCTCCAGAGTTGGGAAGGTTTTTCGTTGCCCAGTTGCTCGACGTGGCGCACTTGCCGTATTGCTGTCTCAGTTGACTGTGCAAGCTGTCATAGAACTGTCTTTTTGGCTAGAGTGTACCGGGTAGCCGAGTCCGGGGTGTCGAAAATGCAAACACGTCAACCACCTCTGGCACGCCTGGACCTGCAATCTTGTTGTGACATGCACTGACCTCAGGACCTGTGGCAGCACACCTTCCAGCACGTCTGAACCAGTAACGACCACATGGGATCCTGTAGTGCATTAAGCCCACTTGCTGGAGCAGAATACAGAGCTGTTGTTGTCTGTCTCACTCACCAATTTGTGTGACAAGGACCCCCAGTCTGCTCCCAACACATCGAATGCTGCTTGTGGTCCTAAACAATAGTAAGATGGAGGACATTACTGGTTACCCACTTGTGACCCTCCCAGCAGAACATCCCTGAGCTAGTGCAGGCACAGAGTTCTGACACTGGGGATAAGAAGGTATCAAGTGTACTCATGTTTACATACAATTTAACTCCTAGTGGAATGAAAAAAACGCATCAAATTGTTGAGAATATTTCTGACTTCGACTTGGATGAAATATGTCATGCAGAGCGCTACATCAATCAGCAAAAAAATGGTTCAAATGGCTCTGAGCACTATGGGACTTAACATCTATGGTCATCAGTCCCCTAGAACTTAGAACTACTTAAACCTAACTAACCTAAGGACAGCACACAACACCCAGCCATCATGAGGCAGAGAAAATCCCTGACCCCGCCGGGAATCGAACCCGGGAACCCGGGCGTGGGAAGCGAGAACGCTACCGCACGACCACGAGATGCGGGCATCAATCAGCAGATCACATTACTGGTGTGACACTATCTGTTACAACAGTGTATGATGACTCTGCACTATGTGTGAATTTTGGTGACAAGTGTGTTTATATACAGTACACCACAGTATTATTAGCAAAGAAGTTCATATTCATGATGTTTTGCTGTTATTTATATAAAAAACTTTAAATTTTCAGATTTTTAAATTTCAAAATTTTAATTTTAAAAATGAAAATATTAAAAATTAGTAAATTAACGATTTTAAAAATCAAAAGGTTTGACCAACTTTTCTAATTTTTTATTCATTGACGCAATTAACTATTTTCAGTTAATATTCTATGTATGAATCATTACTTAAAGTCCTTTTACCATACATAATTACATATGTAATTGTGTCATTAGGTTATTTTCATTAAAAATTATGCATAAAATCATACTTGTTTTCTGAGTAGTTAAAACATTCATTCTTCAAGTCGTATTTACAACATAGACAGGATAATTTTGAATAAAATCGAATGGATTTACATTTACATCGTTATTTGCATTTGTTATTTTTTTTAAATATCTATAAGCAACATATGGTCTTGAGGAAAAACTTCAATTCTCTAATTTTTTACATAAAAATTTTGTAATATAATATGATCGAATGAAAAGTATAATTTAACTGCTTATTTTTTTCAACTAGTTTGGAAAAAAACGAAAATAAAGTAAAGCAAACCACATTCAGCAGATATATAGTAATTTCTTTTCCCATTTAATCCAGCAAATTCAGTTGTTTGTAGTTCAACAGAAAGAAATTGGAATTTCAGATTTTTCAGTCTCTCTTCTTCTAGTTCAATTGAATGTTCTAATTTATATTTAACAAAAGGAACATGAATTTACACACTTTTTACAACAATTTTACTTTCTTTTAGAACTGTACTATTATCATTATTAGCATTCACTTGCAGAATAGAATTTTCTTGATCTCTTCTTGAACTCCTAGAAAAATTCCTGTTAAATGCCGTTCCCTAATTATTTCTTTAAAATCCTTAAAAAATCAACCAAATAATTCTAATGGATAAAGTACTTAATTTTGTTTGTTTTTAATTTTCCCAATGTTAAGAAAATGTCCGACCATATTTAATTCATTTGATGAAGATGAAGTTAGTCTTTTAGATTAAGAAATAAATAATGTTCTATTGTAGATAAAGTATTGTTTCCTTTTTTGATTGTAATAACTTCAAATAATTTTAAAACGTAAAAATCAATTAGGTCAATATTCGATTTACCATACTATGCTGAAAAATCTGTTCCATCAGTGTGAAAAACATAAAAGGCCATATAAAGTTGCGAATTATTAGGATGAATCCAACCATCACCAATATTAATAAGAACTTCTGTCACCTTGTTAAGAATATTTAAATTACCTTTGTTTTCCAATTAACAGGAAATGATAATTCTCAATTTTGTTCATGATTTATTAAGGATAAAATTTATTAATTCATTTTAAAATTACTGTTACATTAGCACCATTGAAGTTAACCAAATTATCATTTTCGTAGTGATAGTAATTTTTAAATTTTGAGTATCATAAAAATTGGAGTATTAATAGTATAATGTGATTGGTAGATTATTATTCCTCCAAATTAAACATTTTGTGTAACTGAAGAAATAATATTAGGTTCCATACAAAAACGATCATTATATTAAGCAAATATTCCATCAGCTAGATTAAAATTAATATATATTATTTGAAATTGAACAACTTTAGGATCATTATTAACAATTGTTTTTTCATGAGCTTCAATAATTTGATTATTAAATCTTGAAATTTCACCAATACAGTAATATTTAAACAGATATAATTTAATATCACTTTCAATAACTACTGTATTAAAAATTTATCTTATTAAACCTGCATATTAAGTCTTTCCTATTGCATAATTTTTTTCAAATTTTTCAGTCTACAATGACCAACAGGAATTTTTTCGATGGAATATAGTTTGTTACTTTTTTTGTAATATGTGGAGTTACCAAATTGAATAAAAACCAACAAGTGAAACGTTTTTATAAGTTTCTTTTATTGGAACACTAAATATTTTTAGAACAGATCAATTATCACTCAAATGAAATAATCTAATCATTTACTTTAAAAAAAATTTGTAAATAAATGAAACATTGACACCAAAAATATGAATTCCTGAAAAACATTAAAGAATAAAGGTGGTAAAAAATGTTCAAACAAGAAAGAGGAAAGCCTTAAGGTCAACGGATCCTGGCTTCCCGTACTGCAGCGAACGACCGTCGCAGGTAGCAAGAGGAGAACCGCACCGGAAATGACCGCGGAGAAGCCCTCGGACGTTGGCGCGCCAGGTACATATAGTCTGCGCCCGCGAGCTCGGCTCCAGTTCACCACCGGCAATGGAGGGTGAAGCTTTGACAATGCCAGCCACTCGTGCTGGCGAAACGTCAGAAAAATCATTAGATGAACGTCGGCCGAAGAACCCGAGACAGAAGCCAATAGGCAGTTTGTCAACAAGTGGCCACGAAAGCCTCAACAATTTTGTATTTGTCCATTTATCCTAAAAGTGTAAATCAACCAAAATATCAAGAATTTGTAAAAAGATGTGAAACAACTGAAGATAAAATCAATGAAAAATTGGTACTTTTCTTGAAAATAATTACGAAATATTTCCATTGGATGAATATGAAGGTAATGCAGTTGTACTTTTTGGTGAGTTCATTTTCGAAAATGAAGATATAGATATAGAATATTTTTCTATGGGTAGACATAAAGGAATAGATTGTTTTTACTTAGGTTTAACTTATTCAAAAATAAAAAAAACAAGTAGTTAGCGATGATATTAAATTTTAAAATATTTTCAGACAAGGTGACACAAATGAACTCATATTTATCATGAATTAATTGTTAGAGATATTGACGATTTTAAAGAAATGTGTAGTAATTGTTGGAATAAAGTGGAGTTGAGTTTTATAGCAATAGATATGACAAGAAACATTAATAACGCAAATACAGAGAGAAGATTAAGAATATTTAAACACAAAAAGTTAAATATAAAAATGTTAACCATAAATGTTGTATATCAGATGTTGAATGTAAACATAGAACAGAAAAACTTTGAACATAAAAACACTGAATGGAAATCAAAAAATTATTGTTGTATTACGACCCCTAATAAATA
Organism: Schistocerca nitens; assembly: GCF_023898315.1. NCBI lineage: Eukaryota > Metazoa > Arthropoda > Insecta > Orthoptera > Acrididae > Schistocerca > Schistocerca nitens. The sequence continues at coordinate 918,059,420 of NC_064617.1, read as the reverse complement.
TTTTCAAAATATGTTCCAGAAGTTGTTAAAAAAGCTGAAAGAAATACAAAAGTAAATGAAAAACTAAAAGAAGGGTTTAAAAATAGCAAAAAGCACCAAGAACAGAATATTAAAAAATTTAAAAAACTAGATCAACCAGTTATTGATGCAACTGAACAAATTCAACAAGGAAAAGAAGGAATTAGGTGATACCGTGTAAAACCTACTGAAGAAAATTTTCGAGATATACCAGGAATTAAATCTTACGAAAATACATAACGTGAGTACACATTAAGTGAATCAGAAATGCCGGATGTATTGGAAAGTAGGAAGATAAGATTAAAAATAGAAACAAGACACCCACTGTGAAGAAAATGTATAGTAATGCTAAAAAGTATATTGAAGTATATATATGTCAAAGAATTATAGTTATAGTGAAGATATTGTTTCCGGATTAAGACCTAAAGACATTTCTAAAAATATTGGTAATCTAAAAGTTGGATTTGGAGGAGATACATTAATTACTGGTGGAAATGAACATGAAGAAACAGATGGTTTAATGAATCTTTTCACTGAAAAAGAAAATACTATGTCTGATTGAAATGAAAAATTTGAAAGTGTTTATTTTTCAATGTATCTAATAATCCTTCATCTGCTTTTGACACTGAAGAAGTAGTTAAACAGTTAAAAATGAAATATTTTCATGTTGTTTTTATGATTAATGAATTTCCTGATAAACCAAAACTTTTAGTATGTGGAATAGTACATTTTAATTACCTTATTAAATGGTACTCCTTGGATTTATTATTTTAAGAATAAAGATATAAAACTCGTTATTGACTAACTTCATGGTAATATATGAAAATATATGGAAAATTAGTTAGGAAAAAATGGTTTGTATTATAACATCGAACATAAACTTTTAACAAATTTATTTGCAGTCATATATATCTATTTTTTGAACTATTATATATGAAATATAAGTTCAATTATATGTCAAATTTAATGAACGGAAATTTTTGGAAATAAGTTATTTCCTAAACTCACTTACGATTTCGAAATAATGAAAGATTTTCAATCATTCGAACCAAAAAATAATGCCAAAATAATTTCAGAATTTGCATTTTGTAAATAAAAATGTAATATTTTGAAACAAAAATAAAAAATATTCAAGCAGAAATAGATGCAAACACTCAGGAATTATTGGCATCAGAATTATAAAAAATAAAGCCATCATTACAGTCGTAACTAAATGTCATATTAGGTCTAAAGTAAGAAGAATTGTAACTACAAATTAAAGTAACTAAATGTCATATTAGTTCTAAAGGAAGAAAATTTGTAACTATAAATAATCCAACTGGTGTAGAAGATATAGTGAACAAACAATATTAAGTTAATGAATTAAAGAATTTGGTTAGTAAATATTTTATTAGGTAATTTAGTTACTTGAAGTTTTTCTTCAGTGTCTATTTATTTGTGCAGATAAAGACGTTTTTACTTATTAAATATATCTGTTTATCTTCAAAATATTTCTGGAAATCGTTCTTTTATAAGATCCGAAGATAATTTATCTATAAAATTAAACGAACGTAAAAGACTACATTTTAATCTATCTATATCATGTTCACAGAAAGAAATATTTTTTGGGTATTATTTGGAATAGTGTCAATATCTCGATTATCTATTGATAATTTTTTAATAAACATATGAACATCCTAATTTGTTAACTCATGAATATAAACTGAAATAAAATTAGAATTTTGATAATTTATTATTCAATCCTCAAGTGGAGCTCCTCGATATTTCCCTGTTAAATAACAATCATCCTGTACTTTTTCGTCCTCTAGTGAATTTCATTTCACAAATACAACAATTATTTTAATTAATAAATTTAAATTTATTCTCAGTTGTCATTATCTTTGAAAGATTACATTCATATACTTTAGAATTTCTTTGAGTTCTTCTTTTAATATTTCAACAATATTATTTGATACACCTTTACCACTATACACAACAGATTTTTAAAATCTCCTTAGAGTATTTTATGTAATAACTAAATGAAATTGGTAAATTTTTTTGGATTTTATCGATACAAACTTTTCCAGGATTTATGTGACGAATATTATCTATTAAAAAACATTCGAAATCTGAATAAATTAATAAAGGTACTCGCAATGAATGATAATATTTTCCTAATTCAATTTTTTCACCATCCACTGGAATATCTATTTTAATTTTTTATGTTCTTTAAAACTGTTTTCACGATTGTTTTATTTTTCTTGAGAACATATATCACAAGGATATATTTCCTGTCAATTTTTAATTGATTGTGAACTAATTAATTTAGAGAAATCTTTTACCCAACAATAATGTGAATAATTTTAATCTTGAATGAAACATAGACCAACATATTTTATTGTTTATTTTTATAAGGGTAAAGGAGACACACAGTAAATTTTCCATCATACATTTAAACATTAAGTAAATTATTTGATATTTTAAAAATTTTGAAATATCTGTTAATTGAACAGAAAGACTATTTTTTTTCTTTTTCCAAATTATAATTATTTTCTTTTCAATATTTTTACGTTTACTAAGTCTCTCTCCATCACAATGTGCTGGATATAAAGCGGATCTCTTACACGAATTCAGCATTTTTTTATTTAATTTCTTTTAGTACATAGATTAAGATGAACCAAATGTTGGATTGTGTCTGTTAACATTTAATTTTAAATTATTTATATAAAATAAAATCCAAGCAGATTTTTTCTTTGTATTTCTTCCATTTTAGGTAATAGTATAGTTGTTGATTATTGATAATAATCCTCTACATTATTTGTTCTTAATGAAACTATAATACTTGCCTTAAAATCAAGTTTTTGTATTTTGTGTATATTTTAAAAATTACAATACAATATCAAATTATCTTGAATCACTGTTCTTTTTGTTAAAATAATCCTAATTGGATCAAAAAATTCTTGTGGTTCAGCAATATTATCATTGTTATTAATTTCATTAGTTATTATTGTTGATTCAAAACCAGAAGCTTCTCTATAAATTTGTCGAGATGAGTTACAAAAATTGTAATCACCAGGAAAATTGTAAGCTGGTAAATTTAATTTCTTGATATGTGTCTACTAAAAGTTTTTAAAAATTGTTCTCAACATCTTTATTATTTATGTTACCTTCAGATCTGTTGATAAGATCAATTAATTGTTGTTTATTAAGTTTAGAATAATTTTTAAAATTTTTCATTTTACAGATTTTATGAAGATCTTTGAAAGACTTTTATTTTATTCATTACCATTATTGTTAATATTTCCTCAGATTTTTTGAAAGATCGTTAATTGTTGTTGACTAGGTTAAGAAAAATTTTTCCATTTTACAGATTGCATGAAGTTCTTTAAAGATTTTTATTCAAATCATTATTTTTGTTAATATTCTCAACAGGATTTAGAATAAAATTGACTAATTCACTTTATCAAGGTAAGAATAATTTCCCAATTTTCTCTTTTTGAAATTGTTATTAGTTTTCTTAAATTTTTATATGTTATTTCTCTCTTCTTCATTCCTTTCCTAATAAAATAATTAAAAATTCCTATAGATTTTGTGTAGTTACATTGGAATACCCTTTTTTTTAATTTTCTCGTTTTTAAGTTGCTCAACTTTGGAATACGTTTTGTGTTTCGCTTTTTATTTATATTGACAAATTTAAGATCTTTATTTTTTAAAAACGTTTACAGTTGAAATTTACGTTCGAAAGTTTCAAGCGATGATATAGATAGGCAAGGGTTGACAGAGTTTATTTGTAAATAGAAATATTTATTAATTTTATTTTTTGAATACATGACAATTTGTTTTCTGGATATAGATAAACACAATCTTAGAATGTTTATTTATAAAGAATATAAGGTATTGTTATTTTTCAATAAATAAAAATTCGATCATGGATTTACAATCTTCGAGATCTTAGCTATAAATAAAAAAGGCACCTAATATGAAGTGGCCGCACAAGGCACCCAATAAAAAAAACGGAATGTTTTGGGGGTGACCAGATACTTTTGATCACATAGTGTACCAGTACTGGTGAACTGAACATACAATTCGGGATAAATCGTTTCATAATTGTTAAATCCAAGTTAAACAGTGGTCCTAAATTAATTTCTAAAAAAATTCGAGACAGAGCTAGAGAAAAGGTGGGACTGTAGGGGGTGGATGGTCACTTGAAGAGTGTGCACTATCTGCTGTGCATAGGTTATCTAAGCGATATTCCAGTTGCATGCTGATGCAAGCTTACAGTTTGCACAAGTCCCACCCAAAGAAAAAATGTAATGGGGTTCCACAAGACCTGTGTGTCCAACCTGGACTGTAAAAGCCATTCCACACAGTTTGCCAACTGTTGGAGGGCAGTCAGTCAATAACTAACATGAGAAAATGAGAGAAAACAGTTTTAGGGCTGTGTGAAGATTATGAAGCAAACTGGATCTTTCTGCCTTTACCCATTTCTAAAATATACTTTACCAAAGTTGTAAAGACAGTTTCGGAACATAATGTATGCATGTATGAGAGAAGCTAAGGGTGCTTGCCACTGCATTTCTAATAGACTAAAACAAAGAAACTATGTATAGTTAAGGCCCCCTTTAATGGATTTTGATGTTGATTCATCACAACCTTTTTCCAGTCAATTGAATTTTTACAGGCATGAAAAAAGGTCCAGGTTGTATGAATACCCCTCCAGCACATCTCTGTACAGCATCAGAACTACGACTAATCTGGGGAAATCCAGATGTATTGCAGCCCCAGTTGGAGGTGCAAAGGTGAGTGCAATGGTTCCTTTAAGGATATATGAAGAAGAAAGGATTTTGGCTTGTTAATGTGACAGTTTCCATTCTGTTTTATATGAAATGAATGATGATGTCCACAAATGCAAAATCATTTGAATCTTCAGCCATATATTTGTGAGGAGGGTAATTATTTTGTTCAGAAAACTACATCACCAGCTAAATATGCGCACATTTTCAGTTTTGCAGGTAGTGTTAAAGCTATAAAAAATTCACAGGCACAAATATTCAGGACTCTCTGCATGGTGTTAGGAATCTGTATGTGGCTAGGAGAGACTATTGAATACTTATAAGTCTGTTTTAAAACCATGTTATATTAAAACGTTTTTCTATTTATGTAGTTATTTTCTGCTTTTTAGTCTTTTGTGGGTGAATTTTTTCAGTTGATTTCAAATGTTTTGATGAGATTGCAGCAGGACAAGTGGTAAAATTCAATGACTCAACCAATATATTCTCACAAGAAGACTGCAGATGTGAAAACTAGAGAGACTCGAGCTGACAGGGAAGCTTAGCTGTTTAAATGAAAATTATTTGCGACTGGAATAAGAAAAGAGGGAAATAGCAATGGTACACCTCGCACCTACTCTCAGTCACACACCAAAAAAGAAAGTGAGATAATATTGGATTGTCATCCAGGCCTGAACTAAGTTGACAGTTTCAAGTCTTTAGCTTATCGGGAAGTTAGTTTAAAACCAATTTACTGAACAAACAGAGAAGAACAGATCGGAAGAGAAAGTACCCTCCGTCACAGACCAGACTCGATGAGAATTTAATATAGCAGTGTCATCCAGTTCTTACACCAAGTACCTACTCTGTGCCATACACAAGAAAAGAAAGTGAGTTAATATTGCATTGTCGTCCAGTTTTGAGTTAAATTGAAAGTTTTAAGTCTTTAGCATATCAGGAAGTTAGTTTAAAATAAATTGTAAAATTTTTACTGAATGGACATTGACAAACAGACCGAAAAACAAAGTACCCTCCGCCAAACAACAGACTCGAAAGTGAGTTAATAATACAGTATTATTCACTTCTGAGCAATGTTGAAAGTTTCAAGTCTTTATCTTACCAGGAGACTAGTTTGAAATATATTGCAAAACTTGTACCGAAAAAAAAAAAACAGACAAGAAACCGACCTAATGTCGACGCACAGGTCACGTATTTGTCGTAAATTATCCGCCAGAGATTTGCATGTGGAACTAGGGCCCTATAGCATTTTGTTTGCATACCATCAGGTTCAGGTCAAGCGAATTTAGTAACCAAAACGGTAGTGTAGGTAACATGCTCCTCAAATTACTGTAGCATGATTTTGGCCTTAGAGATTGATAGTTATGATACTTGAAGATACCGTTACCATCGAGATAGCCATCAAGGGGGAAGGGTTGCAGGTAGCCATCAATAATGTCCACATACTCCGCAGTAGTCATGTAGTGTGCTTCGATCACGATCAAAGGTACCTTGGATGACAAGGTGAATGTTTCCCCACTGGCCTATGTCTGTGACACTACATGTTTCAAGTAGCCATTAACCTGGATGACGACACCCATACATGGCCATCGACCTGGTGTAAGAAGAAACGTGATTCATCCAGTCAGGTCACTTGTTCCCACTGATACACTATCAAGTCTAGATGATCCAGCACCCACTGCAACTGTAGTTGATGATGTCATTTGGTTAATATGAGAATGTGGAGTCACCTGCTGTGGAGCTCATTTTCTTCAATGGGTACTGAACAGTGTGCTCTGAATGTTTGTGCCTTCACCAGCATTGTACTCTGTTGTCAGATAAGCCTGAGATCGCGACTTATCCTGGTTTATAGATAAAGCTTCTGGCCTCCACCTTAAGTAATGAGATGTGGATGTCCAACACTTCATAACTTACTTGTGGCTTCGTCGTCCTTCAACCACAATTGATAGAAGTTAACAACAATAACATGTAAACAGCTGAGCAATTTCATTAGCGAGATGCTCTCCATAACAATTAACCCTTTCTCAAAGTGGCTTATGTCAATGGATTTCCCATTTGTAGCCCATATCGTTGAGAGAATGATTCGCCATTTACCTTTACTCTGCTTTCACACTTTCCTCTTCTTATAGCAACGCCAGCAAGGGGCATTCAACCTCGCCCTGGGCAGTGGACATAATGGCTCTGAGCACTATGGGACTTAACATCTATGGTCATTAGTCCCCTAGAACTTAGAACTACTTAAACCTAACTAACCTAAGGACAGCACACAACACCCAGTCATCACGAGGCACAGAAAATCTCAGACCCCGCCGGGAATCGAACCCGGGAACCCGGGCGTGAGAAGCGAGAACGCTACTGCACAGCCACGAGCTGCGGACTGTGGACATAATGTTTTAGGTCATAGAGTGTACTGCCTGAGTGAATCACAGTGACTCTCTTGTTAACATTTTTGCTAACTTATTGATTGGCGACTCCATGTTGTCTTGTGCACAACGACCAGATAACAGGTATACTTGAAAAAAGAGACAGAATTGGTCGTATATTTTTACTATTGCAGAATCGATTTTCTGTCACTGAGTGACCATCTTCAGTGCTAGAAGTTAAAAAATTTTTCACATTACGATCAGAGAGTACAACATAGAAAATCACAATTACATCTGTATATGAACATTACACTTGTTAGAAACAAACCTATATTGTATAACTTAAATTGGGATGCACTGTTGACACTATGCATTACGGCGATCACATAGACTGAGGTCGCTGTTTACCTGCACTTGTTCAGCAGACCTCGGTGTGACGGGGCTTGACACGCCCTCTATGTGACATGTGTCACGTGAAGACATAGTATTATTGGTTTTGCGAATTATTAACACTAAATAACTCTTGTACTTTTGTGAGTGGTGTAGTAATTCAAATTTAAAATGTACGTACAACACATAGCAGATGCAGGAGAATATCTAAAATACATTGGCATATTGTTTTTTATAAACTATGAAACATAAAATAGATCGATGATAAGTTATTAGAGTGCAGAACATGTAAAAAGCAAAAGACAATGCCAAAGAATAATAAATGAACAACATAAAAAGAGGCGCAACACACGTCTTTCTTAAAAAACGTAACACCCACCATCTGGCGTGGGAAGTCAAAAGTACAACGTTCGTAATTTAGGTAACAAACGTTAATATCAAGGAGTCAATATATAAAAAAAATAATAACATTAATACCAAGGAGTCAAATATATTAAAAATAATCACATTACGAAACTGCCGTTACTTAATAATTAAATTAAAACGCCGTGCAAATGTAAGGTTCGAACAAGTAGTATACATCAATCATCGAGAACCAACATGAGGAAGGACAAGTAACAGTGTCACTTATACCAAAATGTACATCGTACTTTAGAGAAATTAAACATAGACTATGCACGATATCCAGCACTTATTCAAATAGCAAAAGAATTGTTAACCTACATTAAAAATAATTACGTAAAGTGATAACCGGTTTGTATTACTTTGTGTCAACGCCTACGAGATGTCGACTGTCGTAAAATTATGTTCAGTAGGCGTCCATAAGTTCTGTAAATTACAGAACAAACAAGAAAGAAGCATCTTTTAAAAACCGAAATTAGTAATGTTATTAAAACAAACTAAAAACATGTGTGTCAATGTGTTGAGACAGTTGAAATAGCGACCATTATACGTGTTCTCGTAGCGACTATGACTGAGGCGTTGTATATAAGGGATAACAAGCAGCTGACTATGAAATGCAAATTGTGATAAATGACCACAAGTTGACTTTATTTCATAGTAAATCGGAGAAGCATTCCCAAAAATGTGTGCTTCTCGATATCGTTTGCTCGTTGAGCAGCGTGATATCTGGAGCTTTATTATGACAAAAGATCTCCATCTCTTCCATAAGGTCGAGAAGGCGACCTTTTTTACCCTTGTGCAACAATTTCAATTGCGATGTCAAATCTGGAGTTGTATGACCAGTTGCTACCAGATGGGCTGCGAAATTCGATTTTTCAGCAATATCTTTCCTCTCAAGTGCTACGTGCTCACGGAACCTTGTTTCTAATTTTCGTCCTGTTTGCCCTATGTAACCTGCATTACACGCGGCACACATAAGTTTGTAAACACCTGATTCATGTAAGACTTTGCGTTCATGAATGTTATTCCTTAAAAGCACGCCCAGTCTGTTCGCTGTCGAGAAACCTACATTAATATTTCTCTTCTTGAATACACTGGCAATTTTATTGCTAATGGGACCATAGAAAGGCAATGTGATAAATTTTTGATTTTTAGTTTCGCTTATCTCATTCCGCCTTAAATTGTCTTTACTATATTTTTTGGATGTCATCTCATAAATGTTCATGACATATTTCAACGGGTAATTATTATTTCTTGCAATTTGTTTAACTATGTTTAACTCTTTCTCATGGTTTTCCTTAGATAATGGTAATCGGAACATACGATGAAATGCAAAGTGGAAAAACGCTTTTTTGTGTTGGTCTGGGTGTTGTGAACGATAATCCAAGATGATATCTGTGAATGTTGATTTTCTGTAAATGTCAAATGTATGTTTTCCATTTTCCCTTCCAATGGTTAGGTCTAAAAAATTAATGACTCCATTCTGTTCTTTTTCAACTGTGAAAGCAATTTTGTTGTGTAAGCTATTAAATGTACTGACGACTTCTTCAATATCAGATTGACTACCATTAATAAGCAATAGCGTGTCGTCTACATATCTATAGTAGTATACGATCTTTTTAGCTACTGTTGGAAAATCTTTTAGTAATTTCAATTCAAGATAGTTAATAAAGATATCTGCCATAATCCCTGATACAGAGTTTCCCATGCTGAGTCCGTCTTTTTGGACATAGACTTTATCGTTAAATGTGAAGTAGTTATATTTTAAGCAGAATGATAATAATTCTATGAACTCGTTTATTTCCACGCTGGACATATTACTGTGGTTTCTGAAATTAGCGTCAATAATTTGTATTGTTTCATCAATCGGGATATTCGTATATAAATTGACAATGTCCAGCGAAAGAAACGTCATAGTGTCTGTAATAGGTATATCTTTTATTTTCTCTACTAATTGGGTACTATTTTTAATCGAGAACTGTTGCACAAATTTATAATGCTTATTCAAAATAGTTAAACATTTTTTCGCAATATTCAGTAACGGCAGTTTCGTAATGTGATTATTTTTAATATATTTGACTCCTTGATATTAACGTTTGTTACCTAAATTACGAACGTTGTACTTTTGACTTCCCACGCCAGATGGTGGGTGTTACGTTTTTTAAGAAAGACGTGTGTTGCGCCTCTTTTTATGTTGTTCATTTATTATTCTTTGGCATTGTCTTTTGCTTTTTACATGTTCTGCACTCTAATAACTTATCATCGATCTATTTTATGTTTCATAGTTTATAAAAAACAATATGCCAATGCATTTTAGATATTCTCCTGCATCTGCTATGTGTTGTACGTACATTTTAAATTTGAATTACTACACCATTCACAAAAGTACAAGAGTTATTTAGTGTTAATAATTCGCAAAACCAATAATACTATGTCTTCACGTGACACATGTCACATAGAGGGCGTGTCAAGCCCCGTCACACCGAGGTCTGCTGAACAAGTGCAGGTAAACAGCGACCTCAGTCTATGTGATCGCCGTAATGCATAGTGTCAACAGTGCATCCCAATTTAAGTTATACAATATAGGTTTGTTTCTAACAAGTGTAATGTTCATATACAGATGTAATTGTGATTTTCTATGTTGTACTCTCTGATCGTAATGTGAAAAATTTTTTAACTTCTAGCACTGAAGATGGTCACTCAGTGACAGAAAATCGATTCTGCAATAGTAAAAATATACGACCAATGCTGTCTCTTTTTTCAAGTATATTTTTGCTAACTACTTCACCCACAGGTCATACAAATGGTATTATTACCAGTTTCCACTTATTACTAAGTCATCTTAAGATAATTTGAATATATTCTGTAGAATCTTGGTGAAACTTTAATTATAGCATTTGTGTGACCTGAGGCTGAAATACATGATGTGGCAGAAATGACTAAGGAGTTTTAAGGAGCACCAAAAAGTAAATCTGATGTATGGAGAAAAAATGTTTTTATTTTTTAAATTAGTGCAATATACCATTTTACATTCACTTAGTTTTCAAAATAAAGTCCTCAAGATGGCGGTCGTTAGCAATACATTGATGTAGATGATCCTTGAAGTTTCGAGCAGCTCTTGCACACATATCACTTCGTCAATACTCCGCCCTTTAGCTCTGGTAGGGTGCGAGGGCGGCTTTTGAAAACCTTTTCCTTCAGATACTCAAAGAAAGTAGTCACAAATGCTCAAATCTGGTGACCGAGCAGGCCACATGACATCACATATCAAAGAGACGAGGCGTCCCGGAAACATTTCACTCGAAACATCAAGTGAAATCCGAGATGTGTGAGCAGTAGCTACACCCTGGTGGAACCACAAATCCCCCAGTCCATGTTCTTCAACACTCTCGTTCATTCTGGGTTGCAGAAAATTTTGCAACACTGAAACATAACATGTGGAATTCACTGTCACAGTCACTCCTTCCTCCTCAAAAAAGTAAGGGCCTACCAAGCCAAATTGTGATATGGCACACCACACTGTCACTTTAGGCGAATGTTGCGGTCTTTCATGAATAATTCTAGGGTTATTTTCAGCCCAGTAGCGAAAGTTCTGCTTATTCACGCACCCACTAAGATGAAAACATGCGTCATCACTACTGAAGAAAGCTGAGGGATCTGAGCAAGCATTTGCTCACACAGATTTTGATGGTTGGCGTAGTCTGCTGGGTGTAGTTCTTGAGCAATCATTATTTTGAAAGGATGGAACTTCAAATCGCATTACAGAATCCTTCTCAAACTGCGGTCTGAAATCCCCAATGTAACAGCACGTCATCGAGCAAAACGTTGCGGCGATTGTTGAATTGCTGTTCTCACCTGCTGCACATTTTCTGGCGTTCTGATGGATCTGCGTCGGCCATTTGTATCTTTTGTTAGTGTGCTACCGGTTTCCTCCAACTGCCGGACCCAGGACCGAATTGTGTATGCATTACGAACTTTGAACTGTCGCCGAAAAGCTCGGTGTGTAGCGATCACAGATCTGTTGTTTCCATAATAAGCGCGAACGGCGAAACCACGATGTACACCGGTCCAGACCATGTTGGCTACTGAAATGGGGTCAACGACTGAACAAACTGCCTACCCCCACCACAGCCCCATCGGTAATCGATAGAAACTGCTTAGTCGGTTCTGCCACACTCTGTATTTAACAAAAAAAGAAAGTGGATTTGTTCCCCTCCAATTGCCGCCATAGCATCCATACCTAAATCAGAACGCACCTGTGGTCTACCAAAGAATGAGATTTGTGGTAGTAGTGTGTCGAACATCTTAAAATGGAACTAAAATAAAGAAAATGAAAACAGACTGATACTTTGGCTCCTGTGAACTTGAAGACAGGAGAACAGCAATAGGTCACGCTACAAACTGTGTGACGACTGATAGAGCAATCATTCTTTGATACACAGGGAAATCGAAAACAATATCACTCAGCATGGATTCAAATGAAGAGCCGGCATATTGTCCACATCTGAATCGGCAGGTGACTCATTGACATACACAGCTGATGAAGATAACAACATAATTGTGGTAAGTAGTTGCATGGAGAAGCGATGTGAGCTTTTAAACTGAAACAAATTTACTTGATGTCTTGTTTCCGTTCTGTTTCTGTATATGCATTTATAGTAGTGGTATGTATGTATTTACACTGATGGAAAAAATCGCAACTCTAAAAAATAATTAATGTAGAGTAACGAAATTTTGGGAATACATTTTTCTAGGTAACATATTTAAGTGATTAATATTTCAAGATCACAGGTTAATGTAAGCACCAGATGACACATATGCAAATGTGAAATGTTATTACATTAATATGCGGTGTAATCACCAGAATTTTGAATTTAATCATGTGCAGGGATGTTTACTGCTGTTAAATATGGGTGACACTGGAATTGTAGTCTGTTTATGTCCCTCATGTGCCCGATTGGAGGCAGATCTAGTTATCGAGCAGGCCAAGGCAATGCATCGACATTCTGTAGAGTATGCTAGGTTACAACAACGGTTGAGGGCGAGCGTTATTCTGTTGGAAAACATCCTCTGGTATGCTGTTCATGAATGGCAGCACAACAGGTCAAAATCAACAGATTAACGTTCAGATTTGCAGTCAGAATATGTGGGAAAACGAAGAGAATCCTCCTGCTGTCATTCTAATTCGCACCCCAGACCATAACTCCATGTGCATGTCCAGCATGTCTAGGCCTCAAACTGGTTGAATGCAGACCCTCAACTGATCCCCTTCTAGCCAACAAACGACTATCACATACACTGAGGCAGAATTAGCGTTCATCAGAAAACTTCACTCTGCTCTCCAATGTGCTCTCGCTTGACTACCACTGAAGCCGCAAATGACGGTTGTTTGGGATCAATGAAATGCATTCTATAGGGCGTCTGGCTCGGACTTGTCCTTAAAGCAACAGATTTGTAACAGTTCATTGTGTCACTGTGGTACTAACTGCCGCTCAAAGTGCTGCTTCAGATGCAATACAATGAGCCAGATCCATACGCCAAACACGATGGCCTTCCTTCTTAGTATTGCCACGTAACCATCTAGAGCCCGGAATTCTTGTGACCATACATTCTCGTCACCACCCCTGCCAGAAATCATGTACAATGGTTCCAAAGTCTTTCTGCAACATCACAGAATGAGTATCCAGCTTCTGATAGCCATGATACTCGATCTGGTTCCAAGTCAGTGAAGTGTTGATAATGGGGTCTTTGTTGCCTTCAAGACATTTTTGATTAACATCATCTCACTATGTTAAATCTCAAACGAAACTAACGCTGACAACTGAAGGGCTTATTTCAATAGTGGTACAAGTCCATTACCTCCACTTTTCTATCTATAATTTTTCAGAAATTAATGCTCAAAACAAACAGAAAAAAATGTTCATCTGTAGCAAGAAGCCATATGCTTGAATATTTCTGGTATCTCAACTGCAGATTTTTCAGTGCTCATTTAACTTTAGGACTCTGTATCTCAAAATGAACAAAAATGGACTTGTACCACAATTGAAATAAGCCCTTCAACTGTTACAGGTTGTATTTAAAGCAGACCTGATTTAAGCCTCATAGTGGCGTTACTAGCCCCACTCTTACGCAGTTGTTGAGACTTTTGAACAGAAAAAATCTTTCACGTGTATAAACACCCCTACCACCTTTCGTTTATATCGCACAACTCCTTCTTGCTGTAGCGATTTTTTTCTGTCATTGTATGTAGTGTGTGACAGAACTTAACTTGCCAGTATATGCTGTTATTACCTTTATCTCACTGCTTCTCAGACATAAACACGATGCTACTGCCAGCATGGCACATTCCTCAGTTTGGTTTGCTAGGTAATAGCCATTTCACATTTGCGACGCTGATTGTGATAATTTGATGTGGTACTGAAATGAGCATATGTGCGTATGAGCAGTGATCCATAGTTCATTATCTTGGGTTTATTTTGGTTCTTGTGAGATTTTTATTTAATGTGGCTGTTTTAAGTTGGTGGGTGGTGTTTTGAAGTGTCGAGAAATATACCACTAGAGGTCACACCTGAACTATCATGTTTATGCCATCTTCAATCTAACTAAAATTGAGCGGTAGGCGTTACAAAACACTGTTTTGTTTTGTGTTGTGCATTGCTTGCTGTTTTCTTTTCTTATTTTGAAATGACTGAAGAGACTAATCCTGGTCCATAAAGAGGTTTGGGAACGACTCTTACAAAAAAGAAGGAGTTGGAGACCCCTGTGATATTGTATGAGTTAAGACTGTAATCGTTCTGATACAATGCTATAACATTTTTTCTCAAAGTTGTCAATGTGGTGTAATAATGCGTTCAGGGAACGAAGATGGATAGCTACACGTCCTTTATGTGGTAAATAGAGCGTAGAGAGGCGAGTGTCCCTAAAATCGAAAAAAAAGCCATCGTTGGTAGAAGGCTTGAGAGGTAAAATCGGACAACACACCTTTATATTAGTTTATGAACTCTTAAACTGTGGAATTTATGAACAAATAAGACCGTAATGTTTTATTTTAAACAGAGAATGTATGTGCTAAGTTTCTATAATATTCTGAATCTCGTGAAGGTAGAAAAATATAAAATAAATAAGTAGGTCAAAAACCAACTATCGACAATGGTTCTTGGTGGGGCAGGAGTGGTGTAAGATCCGTGAGAGTGTGTCGTTTGTAAACTGGCAGAAGGTTGCCAGACACCAATACAAATGTCTGTGCTGGCTAGCTACGTGTTGGCTGGTGCAGCTAGCAGGGTCCCACAACATGGCTCAGCATCAGACAACACGAGCCTGGGTCCACCTCATTCTACCCATCATAGGTAATGCTTCTCCTGCTGTTTATAGACTCTAGCTAGAATTACAGGTTGAATCAACCAGTAACATCTAGGTTGCATGGATACCAGGCCCAAACGTACATATGGCTGCCATTCGCTGTGCCTTTCGGAAGAAGGGACTGTCATCATCTTGTGAAACGACTTATAAATTCATTGACTTCCTGAAGAACATTTTAGTAACTGACATTCGGTCTGTGGTGACAGTTGAGAGTTAGTTTTTATATCTGCTGAGGATATGACATACAGAGCTGATTTCTTTTAAAAATAATTGACTTTTCGTCTCCTGCAATGTTGTAAATTACTTACTCTGTACGTTATTAACTTTGCTACAAAACTTTAAGTGGAGAACAATATCTGATCAGGCAGACACCTGCCTGACAATACCTCGTCAACAGCAACATTATGAAGATCACAAGTAAGTGAACTTTATGACTACCTGGAATTCTGGCCTTAGTAACTGGAAATAATGGACTTTCAGTTGATTAATTACGTCGCTGTTTTGACTTGTTGCTGGAGACAGTAAAATGAGTGAGAACTTTTATTATTTTCTGTTTTAATCTTATATTTATGGCATTGGCTTCGTCCACGAAGCTGAGAATAGTCAGCTTTATCTAGAGTGTTGGTTTTAACGTAGAAAGTTTTCGTGTGTGACGACTGAATGTGCGACAGAAAGAAGGAGAGTGGCTACAGAAAAACAAAGTGACCATGGTTGAAGTCAGGCCTGTTGCGAGTGGTGGAGATTTTATGTAGCAGAGAATATGATGCCAGGCATAATGGAAGCAGACAGTTGCCAGTTAGCTCTTTAGAGTACGCTTTTCTATAGTTAGTATCTTTTACAGTATCTTTTACATTGAACATGTGGATTTTAGAATAATTAATCTGAATAAGTATGGTAAATCAAATGATGCTTGATAGCCAGAAAATTATTGAGACCTGCACAAAAAAGAGACAAGGTAGTTTTATGACAACTCGCGTATTGTGCTTTATAATTCGCAAAATAAGCATATCCAATGAGTTACAAGCTTTTGGAGAATCACAGAACACAGGCATTGGCTACCAGTCCTGAGACAAGGGAGCATCTTGTTCTTCTAAAGCTCTTCTCTCACACTGGGCTGTCTAAGTCTTCGTTTATTTAAGCTCCTGGCCTACTGCCACGTTTGTAGTGTTGGGATTATAAAAATTTTCAAAAGTCGGTGTATTCTGAAAAATGTTTAGTGGAAGGAACTAAAATATGTGATCTAATTTAATTTGTTTGGCTTATTGTCTCTGTTCTGATGAAGCAGTTTTGTGTGTCAGGGAGTTAAACGTGTATGCCATGTCGGATGATAGTCACATTGAAGGATCAGCATCTCTCGAGAATTTTCCAGGCTTCTGGTGCGGAGAGGAAGCTGATCTCACAGGCATAGGGAACAGAAATCATATTTTGACTGTTTACCACTTTTAATTTTTTTAATGATTTTGTCTTTGGAAGAGTTAGGGTCATATGGAGTTTCTGCCAGTAGATTGTGGCTGTTGACAGGTGGTGACAGGTGAGTTGACTTCTGTCCATAACTGCTGGAAGCTGCATACGAAACTGTCAACAGGTCTAACCAGGTGCAGCTTGTGGCTTGTGTACTGGGGAAGGCTGCGACATTTATCGATCGGAACTAACCTAGACCCCAGGCAATGCTACAGGTCAGTCTGTCACCACAATGAAAATTGCAGGATAGGGGTGGGAGGGGGCAATATCACACTCTAGCCAAACGTTTAATGCTGTAATCTTCTTTCTGTTTCGTAGTCAACTACTAAATAACATCGAGAGCAAACTCCAAGATAACATCTATAGTCAGCTTATTTATCCCTCAAAAATGGTTCAAATGGCTCTAAGCACTATGGGACTTAACATCTGAGGTCATCCGTCCCCTAGACTTAGAACTACTTAAACCTAGCTAACCTAAGGACATCACACAAGTCCATGCCTGAGGCAGGATTCGAACCTGCGACCGTAGCAGCAGCGCAGTTCCGGACTGAAGCGCCTAGAACCGATGGGCCACAGAGGCCGGCATTTATCCCTCAGTGTCACATTTCCCAACTGTTTACCACAACAAATCGTACTAAACAACGCGTTTTGGAGATTTCTTTAATGCAGTGTATACTAGCTTTGTCGCATATTTATAGTTTTTGGTATTTTCATTTCTAAATTTCAGATGTTTAATGTGTTGTGCACTCAAACCATGGTATTTATTAAGTTCGCGTGACGAAACAGTGATGTTTCCGGATTTTGTGCTGTGATTGGTTGACATGAGCAACAGTCATGGAAATGTACAGACCTTTTTGCCTTATTTACATTTGTAGATTACAAAAATATGCAATTTAAGCGATATACTGCACACAACCACTCAGCTGCATTGTATATTGCTGTGTTAAAATTGCATGTATACGCATGTCTGTATTTACTCTGTTTTTGTTCTTCATTCTCGTTTACATAGAATCTGGATGCACCAAACTCCTTCACTTTTATCCTAACCGCGTGTTCCAAAATTTTATCTGGTAAATTGCACATTGCATTCACGCTGTGTTATTTTTGGAACTCGTGGTATAATGCTGTTATTAGCAAGAAATTAAAACTCGCTAAACTCACGCTTAATACACTCACAAAAAGAAAATTGCTAATAATGCACGTTACCGCAGTCGCAAGGAAACTATAGTAACCGGACATATTTAGCACAAGCCAAGGTTATTCAAGGGGTATATTTCGCCGATTTTTCTTCTAATCAGTCATGGAACTCTCGCTAGGTGGTGATATTTACGATATCGCACGCTAGTGCACTTTGGGGAGACGTCTGCAAACTTATTCTGGCGGTGGACAGAATAGCCGATGACAGAAACAATAAAACTATTAAAACAATAATACTAAACATCAATCGAAGACGCATCAAAGCATAATAGAGATATGTAGAGACAAGGATTCAACAGCGAGTTTTAGCAACTCTGTTCATCCCCTTTTGATGTAAGCAGTGGAACGTGAAAATTGTGTGCAGGTTGGTAGGACACCCTTAGGCTGAACCACCACAGCCGCCAGGACGCCCATAAGAACTGTACTTCGGGAAACCACATCCCCAAACATGTGCTAAATTAAGCTAAGCGGGATTTCAAGGTTCAGCCTTAAGATGAGCTGCTACCTGTTCGAAAGACATCACATGGTGTTTTAATGAGTGACATGTGGCTGCTCTGTTAATAAACACAGCACACGCGCAGGAGGGAAGCTCTGCAGTTTTTGGCAGAGGACGTTTGACTATGGCGTCATCTATTTCTAAGTCATTGCGTAAGCGTTATTTCCGCGGCTGCGCTTTCTTCGCGCGTGTGTTTTATATTCAGGGGTGTCGATGAAGGAATACTGTCAGTCGTACATGGCAACCAGCAAGGTTGAACCACCTGAAAATGTAGGACAATTGGTCAGAGGAAATACTGTGGAATTTGCACAACATCATCCAGCGGTAAACCCATGAGGACTATTTACAACATATCCACTCAGAACGCTTGTAGAGTCACATCGCCACATGACATCACTTATCAACTTTTCCAAATACATTGATAGGCAATGTTTAAATCCGTGTGAGAAGTAAGTGAAATGCGTTCTGGTAATTCAAATTCTGCAATATGTTATAGAGAAATTTATTTTAATATGCATTTTGAGGCGGCTCCGATTCTGAGTCTTTAATTACGAGCCGCACCTAGGTCTAATACAGCGTTTTCAAATTGCTCTATCAGTGGGTGAGTGTTAAGGCAATCTTCTGTTGTTGTGGATGCATCACTGAGCTTGCAAGTTTTCCCCCTTGTATGACATGGTCCTTAGAGAACCCCATTCGAACATCAGACAGTCACTTGGTGTTGAGTCATGACCAGAAATAAAGCTATTTCATGGAATAAGATCCAGATGGAAAATGGCCAGAAGGCAAAACCCATATGCCTAACGAATAAATTTGAGCCATTCATTTCCACTGATCAGGATGTAACCAATACTTTGAACCTTAAATGCTAAATTTGCACATGCTTTGTATTTAGCCACTGCCTCCCCCTTCACCAACATTCTCGACATTTAATGATCAACTTGCACTGATGCTATGAATAGTTACTTGTCATGTTATTCCGAAAAGTTCAAGCCCATTCCGTTTCATTCACTGTCACTATGTCCCATCCACTACCAGCGACCATGATCTTTTACTGCCACTGCATGGATATTTGCTGGCATCCATGTGCTCTAACTGTTTGTTCATTTGTTTACATAGATAATGGAATGCTACAGAAGTGAGTTTCGTCAGTAAGTATTCTGTTTCATCCCATATATGACACTGTGCCTTTAGAATACTGTAAAGGTCAGTTAACCCTATCCATCACGGTAACGTCACGTCAAAGTGTATTCATACTGTCCACACATCATGACACGTCATGCCAGTTTGAGTCACCTGATCTCAACTCGCATTGCTGTCTGCAACTGTTTTTGCATGGGTCCTGTGTGCTTTGCAAGATGATTTTCAACTGTTTTTACACGCGATGTGCACATAGACAAGGCAATAAATTATATACATGAATGCTGGAAACCACATTTATACGGAAATGACAATCATTGGACTCAAATTGTTTGCAGTTTCCAAGGATAGTTTTTTATTAAAAAAGGGAGATGGAAGACAAAAAAACACAAGTTGTGTGGAGGCGAAAAAATGTCAATACATGATACAGAAAGGGAATTTCACAATATCAAGAAGCTTGAGGAAGAGCAATCTGCATTTCCTATTTTGGAAAGTCGAAGCATATGTTTTTTTCATTTGTTACATCAAACTGCAGCCAGAATTACTGAAAGGAACTCAGTGTTAATAGCTGTTGTCACTGCCCATGGAAATTTAGTTTGTTAATTACTAGTCCTGTACAAATTTTTGTGCAATATTCATATATTCCTCAATACCTTTCCCTTGAAGATATATAGATTTTTTTTTTACATGCAGCACTTGGCCTTTAATAGTTCCAGTGCCTTATTTGCACTGGGTTTAGCTACTGAACTACATATTGACCATTCATGCTTGCAAAACTGTTTCACACACAATTCAGAGAGCTACTTAAAAATAAACAGGCTTGCAACAAATGCTTATTTAAACAAACAACTTTCAGTGTCTGAAGGTTTCAGTGCACTTCTCTATATAACAGTACAAATGTCTGACAACATACAAATAAATCCACTTAATAATAAACCTAACTCTACATATAGCACTTTTTTAACTTAAAGTTGCAGCCACGTTGCAATCCATTTCATTGTAAGATATTAAATATGGTACCGGTCTCTATAAATGTTCACTTTATAAACGTAGTAGAGGGCAAGTAGTTTAGTACACTTATGTGCAATTCAGACCGTTGTCACAGTGCTTCACTTTGAGGAGGATTAATGGGTTGGTTGCATCAATAATCAAATTCATTTAGCAACAGTTCATTTATTAACATTAACACATACAAGGATCACAAAGAACTGAACTGAACATGTCGGAAGAGCCAAAGATAATGCTTAGAGTCCAAAGATAAACGCATATCGATGTTGGTGTCGATTTCATCGGCGAAACATAGCCCCCCCCTCCCACTGCAGAGTACTCTTGAGAGGCTGGGAGGGCCTGATTATGGACCATGGTCAGCTCGACAGTGTCGTCGGGGAGCTGTGTGGGTACATGCCGTGAAGGAAAGTTCGGCCACCGAACCTGGAAGTCGTTGAACTGAGCCAGGCATCGTACTGAGCGTACTGGTCATGCAGCGACAGGAAGGCCGGCGGTTTGCGGGTGGAATGGAGCGATGACAACGATGTCTCCGGTGGGTATGGTGAACACACGAAGCGTGTCCTGGTCAATATTGGGCGGGAGGAGAACACATTTCAACAGGTGGCAGGGAATGGCGGAGGTTGTGTCATGAGCACTGGATAAAGAGAAACACACGACGAACAATGTATAATCGTGCAGTATTATTGAGATGCCGTGGATTATGTCCAGGGGGACAGGCACAAACACCTCGAGCGAGAGCATGTTCAAGATGGGGGGCGTGAGAAACCTCGACAGGGCGAGGCAGGCGACAGTGGAGAGGTCGAAAGAACTGGCGATGGGGCCCGGCAGCAAAGGCGTGATCGTAGGTAAGCTCGACGTGGGGAGCATGTGGTCACTCGACAGAGTGCGTGACACCAGAGTAGAGGACGAGGTCAGAGGAGAGCTCGACGATTGGAGCTGGAAGTCACTCGATCGAGTGTGTAAGTCCGACGTGGAGGGAGTGGTCGGAGCGTCGTGAGGCATGACAGTGAGTGGCGTGATCGTGGCCTGGAGGGGGGTAGAAGAAGGCTCAACATGAGCAGGCTTAAGTCTGTTGAGAGAGACTGTAACAGCTGAATCTTTCATCTGGTTGTCATAGGTGTTGGATGAGCGCCGGAGAACTCGGTACAGGCTGGTATATGGAGGTTGGAGGGGAGCACGGACAGTGTCATCTCGGAGCATGACGTACTTGAAATTCTCCAGCGATTTTAGGACGGGAACCTTAGGGCGGGAATGGCTGGCGGGCGGAGGGATATGGAGGTTGATAAAGTGGCGTCTGACATGGTCCACGAAGGAAGGTAAGTCAAACTGAGGGAGAGAAGCGGAAGGGCTCACAAGTTCCCCAGGGAGAACAATGTTCCGGCTGTATACGAACTCAGCTATTGTGCCTTTGAGGTCTTCCTTATAGATCGCACTAATGCCGAGTAGCACAAGGGGAAGGGCCTCCATCCAACGAAAGTCATGGCATCGAAGAGCCGCCTTGAAAGTGCGGTGCCAGCGCTCGACTAGCCCTTTACTTTGCGGGTGATATGTTGTGGTATGGATGCGCTGGATGCCGCAAATGTTACAATTCTCGTTGAACAGGGCCGACTCAAATTGTCTGCCCTTGTCAGTCGTGATGATACCTGGACATCCGAAATGCTATACCCATGACTTGATGAAAGTTGGAGCAACAGTTTCTGCCATAATATTGGGGAGAGGGACAGCCTCGACCCAGCGAGTTGTTCGGTCAATAGATGAGAGAACATAACGAAAGCCGTTAGAGGGGGAGAGAGGGCCAACAATGTCAATATGAATATGATGGAAACGCCCAGGAGGGATCGAAAAGGCACCGAGGCGGGGGGTCAATTGTGTTTGTGTACTTTGCAGTGTTGGCACGCAACGCAGGAGCATGCCCATTGCTGGCAATCCTTGTTGACATTTCTCCACGCAAAGCACTCCACTACGAGGCGGGCGGGCGCACGAACACCGGGGTGGGCTAAATTATGCAATGCGTTGAAGACAACTCAATGGAGCGTGGTTGGGATGAGGGGGCATAACATGTCCGTACTGTCGTCGCACCAGATCTCTCCAGAAATGCTAGGGAAGGTGGTGCGGACGAAGTGTAGTGAAGAAGTAGAGTCTGAAAACAGGTTTTGTGTTTCCTCGTCAGCGGGTTGGAGCTTAGGCAGTTCAGAGAGGTCTAACAGCGAATGAATGGCGTCGATTCGCGAAAGGAAATCAGCAACTATATTATCAGCACCCTTTATGTGTCTGACATCGGTGGTGAACTGAGATATGAAGTCCATGTGTTTGAAGCGGTGAGGAGGCGGGTCAGCTGGCGGGTTTGTAATGGCCGCAGCCAGGGGTTTGTGGTCCGTTAAAACATAGAAAGCGCGTCCCTCAACGTCAGTCTTAAAATGCTTGATTGCCTCATAGACCGCGAGCAACTCCCTGTCAAACACAGAATATTTCTGTTGTGCATTGGTGAGCTTGTGTGAGAAGAACTGCAGAGGCAAAGTTTGGCCATCAATTGTCTGGCTAAGGACAGCGCCGATGGCAGTATCGCTCGCCTCTGTGGTGATGAAAAGCTGCACACTGGGATGAGGATGCGCGATGGTGCAGGCCTCGGCAAGAAGATTTTTTACAGCAGTGAAAGAGTCAGCCTTAGCAGGGGTCCATGGAATGGGCCGAGATCCAGAAGTGTTGGCGCCTGCCAAGGCGTCCATCAGTGGAGCCTGAATCTCTGCAGCCTGAGGTAGATGTCGGCAATAATAATTAACTGTCCCCAGAAAGCGCCGGAGCTCTTTGAATGACGCAGGTCTGGTTCTAGGTTTAGTATTGTTTGTACTTTCTCAGTGGGCGGTGAAATGCCGTTGGCAGAGACCCAAAAACCAAGAAAAGTGACAGTGGGTTGATGTAGCTGCAATTTGTCCTGGTTGGTTTCGATGCCTCTTGCCGCGAGAGTGTTCATAACGGTTTGCACATTCAAATGTTGTCCTCGATGGAGGAGCTGAACACAAGAATGTCACCAAGATATGCAAAGCAGAATTTTAGGTCGAATAGCACTTTGTTGATGAAGCATTGCCAGGTCTGGGTTGCGTTTTTCAGACCGAAGGGCATGAATCAAAACTGAAATAACCCAATCCTGGTGGTGATTGCTGTCTTCTCGATGTCTTCAGGTGCCATGGGGATCTGGTGGTATGCCCATATGCAATCAATGGCAGAGAACGTGGTCGCACCTGCGAGGGAACTGGTAAAGTTGGCAATGTTGGGTATTGGGTAGGCGTCCATAATTGTTCGTGCATTTAGTCGACAGTAGTCACCGCACATGTGCCAGGACCCGTCTTTCTTGGGTGTCATATGTATGGGCGTAGACCAGCTACTGGCAGAGGGTTCAATGACGCCGGAGCTTAGTAGTTCTGAAATTTGATTTTTAAGGTCAGAGAGGCTCTCGGGACAAAGTCAATGTGGTTTACTGGAGATCAGGGGACTTGGCGTGAGGCGAAGCTTGTGAACTGTGCCATTGGTGACGACAGAACTGTTGCCGGCAGTGTGGGAGGCAGTTTGTTTACAATATGTGGCGTCAGGGCAGGTGAGGCACGGCCGTGGTGTTCGGAGCCACTCGGCGGATCCGAAGGCAGCCGAGGCGGCAAAGTGTCCCAGGAGTCAACGTGACAAGATGGCCGCCAGGCCGAAGCAGAGGCACTGTGGCCGGGTGAGCTCGGTAGAGAGCTCGTGAGTCGTTAGTGAGTCCATGGTCCAAGGGCGTGGTCTATGGCAGCACGGTCACAGGCAAAGTGCTTGTCGCGAGTGCACTGTTTGTGTTGTGAGTGGTGGTTGCATGGCGATGTGCAGGAGCCGAAGTTGCATAGTTTGAGGTGCTGTCTGCGAGGCGTGGGGTAGGAGCCATCAGTTTGGGAACACGTGATGCTCGTCGCGCATGCACACTTGTATCCAGCCGAGTGTCAAACGCTGCCGTGGCTCTGTGGAACTGTCAGTACATGTTAATGGCAGTCTTGATAGCACAGTTGCGAGGGGTAGCGGGAGGTAAACACAAAGAGGCTCTATTTCTGGGATTGCAAGCAGATTCGGCGCACTTACTGACCTTGCTTTGTCCTTGTTGTAGTGTCTGTAATTCCTTTGCTGCATCAGAGAGCTGGAGCTGTGTTTCGTGGAGCCAGAGGGAGAGCTCGAAGTTTTCCTTGTGTAGGCGAGTGACGTGTTCAAGCTCGACAAGGCACTTGTGTGTGGTTTCTTGTAACGTTGTCGACAGAGACGAGCATGTACAGATGAGATGAGCCCTGACCGATGTGTCACAAGGGGGGGAGGAGGGTTACTCGATGGAGCACAGGGGAAGTGAGTCTTGGATGGATGATGAAACACGATGTTTCGCACTAGGTCCTGTGAAAGTTTCTGGTGTCACAAGAAGTCAATGCCTAGTATAGGTTCGTCAATTTTGCACACTTAAAAAGTCCATTCGAGTTTGCAGTTTGCAGAGAGTGAGATGTTGTGGAAAGTTGCCCCTGAGCATTGTAGTTTAGTTGAATTCACAGCTTGCAGTGAAGTATGAATTATGATGAGGGTGGATGTTCGATGACGCTAAGGGCGTAGGCGGCAGCGAAACATCGGCGCCTGTGTCCCCTAGGAAGAGGTATCCTGATGAAATGTCTTTAATGTAAAGTCCGCAATTATCCAGTCGTTCCCGGACAAATGGAGCACTGTGGGGTGCGTGTCATGTTGTGCACAGGAGGCGGCACCCAGACCTACCTGCTATTGGCGTTTGGGAAGTAGCAGGGTGGTCTGCAATTCCGTGCCACCTCACCAAACCGTGTGTGGAAGTAACAGTACGGGTAGTGCGGTTGCATTTCCTGCGGAAAGTTCATTGCCAGTGGCAGTGGCCGAGGTTCGGTGGCCGCAGCAGGTTCAGTTGCAGGAGGGGATGTGACCATGGGCGGAGCCAGTGACGTCCCAGTTGCTTGTTTACTGCTTCCCGGAGCGAGCGGAACAGTCAGCACAGTACGGCCCCCAGCCACAGGGCGATGAGCCTGAACCTGAGACATGTCAGGTAGGCAGTGGCTGGCGAAGTAGAGAAGTGACGCAATGTGTAGCGTGTCAGCAACTGTCATTCTTTTCTCGACAGGTTCAGGAAACCTTTGAGCCAGAGCAAAGCGGATGTGAGGAGATAGTTTATCTGACCAGATGGCGAGGAGAGCTGTGTCAGATAATAGATCAGTACTGACCAAGGCACGTAGCCGTCTCCAGAGCTGGGAAGGTTTGTCATTGCCTAGTTGCTCAACGTCGAGCACTTGCCGTATTGCTGCCTCAGTTGAGTGTGCAAACCAACATAGAACTGCCTTTCGGCTAGAGTGTACTGGGTAGATAAGTCTGGGGCGTCAACCAGGTCAGCAATCAAGTGCTCCTGGTCGTGCAGGTGGGTGATGAGGCACAGAAACCTGGTTGACTCGCCGAGTTTGTAATGGTCGAACACTTCATCCACAATTTTGAACCAGGTTGTTGCTCTGTCGGGATTAAACGGCGGCAGCGTCAGTAAGCGTTGTAGAATTTTCAGAAGAACAGGGTGAGTTGAGTTCGTCGGGGCACTGCCTGAATCGAGCTGTTGTTGCTGTAGTGTTCCAGGAGAGTGTGCTTCCAGGAGATGTGTAACGACAGCTGTTCGGGTGGCATTGTGAAGGTGCCACGTTGTGGTTGAGCGCGATCCATCACGACGCGGAAGGCCGACGCGGGTGAGACACCGTAATGTGTTGATTGCGGTTGCGGAAGCTCAACACGTTGCGTGTGCGCTACGATTGACACGTCACGGAAGACCGACCCGGATGAGGTACCAAGATGTGCCAAGAATGGTAGCGGAAGCTCGACTGGTGCCAGCGCGTGGGCGACAGGTGAGAAAAAGTTCAAAGTTTGAGATCGCGTGTTAGTCTGCAGAAAGCTCCATGTATGATCAGAGCCAGGGCCACCTGTATTCCACGGAGGCTTCGGAGGTGCGGGCTGTCCAGAAGCACAGTGTGGGAAATGATGTCAAACGTGGGACGGAATGTGTGAATGTTCAATGTTCATAGTGACATCACTCAAAACGGTGTGCGGATAAGGTGAATGTCGTGGCACAAAACACTGAGGTGTAGCAGTGGGACCGAGGTGGAAGTCAGGCACAGATAACAAGTTATTGTTCCTGTTCCAGACTGAGGTATCGATGTAGGAAGGCATGTGCTGATGCTGGTCCGAGGCAGGCGCGGGCGTGGTCAGATGCTGAGGAGGTAGACCTGTGAACGAAACAGTTCCGGCCACGTGACAGGTATCCGTGTGGTACTGCACGGATTGCGGCGTTGCAAATCGTTGTCCTGGCAGTAGTAGGTTGTCCGACGAAGCATTTGCAGAAATCAGCATTGGTTCCGCACTGCACAGAGATCTGTAAGAGGTAACTGCACAGTCGATGAAGGAGGGCACATGTGGTGGGAACAAAGGTGTTAGATATCCGGAGTCATGCCCACTCCTAACCTCACTTATTGTTGCATACTCCTGGCGAGTGTACATCGCCCGCAACACGATGCTTGTCGATCACAAAATCCGGCGTTAGGTGCTGGGCTGAAGTCATTATTCGAATGCTGTGTCGATGTAATACACGCGAAAATAACCGACGCGGAGGTCGCGGACACAGTAAAACGGCGAGAACCGAAGACGTTACAACTCGGGGTCACCAGTGAGGAGGGTTACCGGGTTGGTTGCACCAATACACACATCCATTTAGCAATAGTTCATTTATTAACCTTAACACATACAAGGATCACAAAGAACTGAACTGAACATGGCGGAAGAGCCAAAGATAACGCTTAGAGTCCAAAGATGAATGCATATCGATGTTGGTGTCGATTTCATCGGCGCCACAACTTGATCTGTCGTCATTTATTACAGATTTTAACAAAAGAATTAACGAAACGAAACTCTTTATAGCAGCTAACGAACAAATAACTGATATGAACCGCTGTGTAACGAAATATGGGCATCTGCGCATGACCATGTATGGAGCAGAAGTGCGATTGTGGGTCCAATGATCAGCAACGGACGGTTGACGTCAGCCTTTAAAACTTTTCATCAGAAAATCCTTGACGGTGCCGAACGTGACGGGACGAGACGGTCAGTGCAGATGGGACCAATTGAAATGAATTGCATAATGTTTTGACGGAACGGGCACGAGGCGTGATGCGACGGCCAGTGTGACTTGGCCTTCATCGAGCAATGAACATAGGAAAACATGCTGCAGCAAGTGTAGTTGGGAGTATCTTTACGTTCAAGTAGATTGAGAACTTTGAAGCTGTAAGAATGGCAATGTAGTTGATATGATGCTGCCATAAGTAAACAAAAACAGTATTACGAATATGTTACGTACTGCAATAACTGGTATTTACAATATCGTAGCTAACGCGCCTATTGCGTCTATACAAATCATGTATGGTTATTTGACTTGAAATCATTTCGTGTGGTAAATTATTATCAACTGTGTGATTCTAGGTCTTCGGCGCCTTGCTGAGTGCAGTACAGCCGTTCATGGATCTTATATAGCTACAGTTATTGCAAGGAGACCACTTACGATACCAATACAACGCTCAGGCAGTTTGGTTAAGTCATGTGAGAACGCCCTCAGCCCTGCTGTTTCGCGGTTGTGAGTTGTTCTTTAATTTACAAGATTTTGTTGTATAGTGCTGTTAAAGTGTTTGGATATAACTCCAGCTAATTTCTACAGGGCTATTTGCACAAGCCAGGGCGCCTTTCTTCAACCGCCGCTGACAAGGACAGTAACGAAGTTTTCCCTTAAAAAGGGAAAAAGGAAATCTGTTAAAGCAGCTTTGAAACGTTTCTTCAGATTGCATTGGTGGGTACTCCCTATTTGTTATCCTTCATTGTGATGAAAATGCGAGAAGTTAATGTCATTATCAGCATATAATAGGTGCGTTAAGAAAGCATGTCAAAATTCAGATGAACCAAAGAATTTAGAAATCGGCGTGGACGCCTTTGAAATGGCCTTATTCTGCCTTAGATAGTCTTATATTAAACTAATATTTAACTAAAGCTTTCGAATAAGTCGCTAATAATGAGCCTGTTCAACACTTTTCATTGACTGAGGCTTCATGTTGTGTAGTATTCACAATACTTTGATTCTGTTCTCTTGTCTTTCAGGCTGATATGTTTAGTAGTGGATGTTTAAGAATATCTTAGTGCTGAATGGAAATATAGGCTCGCCAGCTGTGCAGCACAATGTCAAAGAATAAGAGCAATAAACCAAAACTCTCCTTGTCTGTTAGGCCCTATGTTATTGGTCAAAGGATATTGTTTGGTTTGGGGGAGGGGCCCAAACATTGAGGTCATTGGTCCTATTGGCTGAGGGATATTTGAAGCCTTGAAACAACACTAGCTTGATATGCTATGGGCATAAAATGCTACCGTCAAAGAAGTTTGTTTGACATAAAAGTTTGTTTCACGTACCCCATGATTAGTTTAATTGAAATTCTTGTATTGATCTACTCAGTTTTTCTACTCATTTTTGGTCTATTGCCCATCTGAATCCAAGAATTTTACTTCACTAAGTGCAATACTATATTAAGAAATTCTCAAATCATCTGAGAATGAGGATAGTGACATAGCTTATAAAAAGGAGAGTTGCAGTGCTAGTGTCAAGTGTTGTATGTGTGGGTGCACATAAGGGTTTATTAGATTAGGCGATTCCCCATCCAACCTAGATAATGATAGCTGTCGTAAACCCAGAAGCATCAGTGTAAGATTGAAAGAAATGCCTCCCACAGGTGAAAGTTTTAAAATCCTAATAGTTAACACAAAGGCATTTGCAACAAAGTGCCAGTGTATGAAGCACTCATGAAAAGCAACGAATCTGATGTAATGCTAGGTACCATAAGCTGGTTGAAGCCTGAAATTGACAGCAGTGAGCTATCTGGAGAAAAGTTACGTGTACAACAAAAGGATAGCAAATGGGAAATGCAGGTGGTGTATTTGTCATGCTAGACAAGAAACTCAGATCCACCGAGATAGAACTTTAAGCTGCATGTGAGATTATCTGGGCAAGGCTGAGTATCAGGGGTATGCATAAAATTGTAATTGGATCATTCTATTGCCCACCTGACTCAGCTCTTGATGTAATCGAAAACTTAAGAGAAAATATCAGTCCCCTTGTATGTAAGTTCCCCAATAATACTGTAATCATTGATGGAGACTTTAATCGTCCAACAGTTGGGAAAATTAGAGTTTTGTTAGTGGTGGGCATGAAAAGACATCCTGTGAAACTTTACTAAATGCGTTCTCTGAAAACTACCCAGAGCAGATAGTTTGGAACCCCACTTATGATGGAAATATATTGGATTTATTGGCAACAAATAGACTTCATGTCTTTAAGGATGTCAGCACCGATCTTAGTATCAGTGATCATGACATGGTTCCGGCAGCAATGATTACAAAAGTACGAAGGACAACTAAAACAAGCAGAAAGATATATATGTTCAGTAAAATAGATAGAAAAAATAGTTAGTGACATATCTTAATGAGGAACTTGATACTTTCAGCACAGGACAGGATTACGTATGTAGTGTCGGCAGACTTGCCAACACTATGCACACTAATTGAAAGAGGCGGCCAAGATGCACGCGCTAACTCACGAAGGATGGAGTGAGGTCTGAAACAGGAGACTTAATGAATGTGATAAAGAAAATACGTATCTTTGGAATATACTTAACTTTTAATACATCCTTGTATACATCGTTCTTGATGAGACATCTGGAGATTGTGGCGATACAAGTGACTCTTTATATACAAGCTATTTAAGGCTAATGGCGCCTTGCTAAGTCGTAGCCATTAACTTAGCTGAAGGCTATTCTAACTGTCTCTCGGCAAATGAGAGAAATGGCTTCGTCCGTATAGTCGCTAGCAATGTTGTCGTACAACTGGGACGAGTTCTCGTACGTCTCTCGAGACCTGCCGTGTGGTGGCGCTCGGTCTACGATCACACGGTGGCGACACGCGGGTCCAACATGTACTAATGGACCGCGGCCGATTTAAGCTACCACCTAGCAAGTGTGGTGTCTAGCGGTGACACCACAACGTAGATGAACTCTGGCTCAAGTTTTTTAGTTGTCTAGATATTGGGTAGATATGTACCCGGTAGAACAGTTCATAATGGGGGAACCTCCATGGTGTACAGTCACTGTAAAGAAACTTCTAAAGAAACAGAGATTACTGCTTAATAGGTGTAAAACGAAGCTTAGGGCTACGGATGGAGATGCTGAATGAAACATGTTTGGCTGTCGAGATCTATGCATGATATCTTCAATGACTACTGTAGCACAGTGTTGTCAAGTGATCTTTCACAGAACCCAAAGAAATTCTGGTCATATACAAAGGCTGTTGGCACCAAAGTTAGTATCCAGTCCCTAGCGAATGAAGCAGGAACTGAAATTGAGGGTAGCAAAGCAAAATCTGAAATGCTTAACTCAATTTTCAAATGTTCATTTAAAAGAAAAACCCAGGAGATTTGCCACAATTTAATCCTCGTACCACTGAAAATACGAATGAAAGAAGTAGTAGTGTCAGTGGTGTTGAGAAACAGCTGAAGTCTTTAAAACTGAACAAAGCTCCAGGGACTGATGTAATCCCTGTCTGATTCTGTACTGAATTTGCTCCTGGATTTGCCCCTCTTCTAACTATAATCTGTCATAGATCCCTCTAACAACAAAATTTTCCCATTTCTTGGAAAAAGGCACAGCGGTACAGCCCATTTGATTTGATCAGTGACGTAACTGTGTTGTATTGTGTGACATCACTGTGGTGCAGCATATTTGAAATGGATCGTGTTTGGAGGATTCATCTGTTTATTTATCTGGTTTTATGTGAGCTCGACCTATTAACCAGCTACTTTTGTTTTGTTTAAATACAGAATGTAACATTTATAAATTACGTATTCTGAGATAGTTGTCTATAACTATACTGAAATTATATATTATTGTGATATACATAAATTATTAAGTATTGATGTCTGTAATTTATAGTCACATTGCAAATTATTTTGTAAATATGGCTATGTGTTGAATATTTGTAAGAGAGTGCAAGGTCGCACAGTGATCAGCACACTGCACTCGCATTCGGGAGGATAGTGGTTCAAACCTACATTGAGCCATCCTGGTTTAGGTTTTCCATGATTTCCCTAAATCACTTCGGGCAAATGCTGGGATGGTTTCCTTCCCCGTCCTTCCCCAATCCGATGGGGCGAAGGACCTCGCTGGTTGGTCTCCTCCATCAAATCAACCAGTCAAATCACCACACACACACACACACACACACACACACACACACACACACACACACACACACACACCAATTCCTACCCACCAGCTATTGCACATTACAATAATAGGATCCTTGTATGCAAAAGAAGGATTTGTCAAGGAGAAACTTTTTCATGTTTTTTCCAAATTTTACTTTGCCGTCTGTCAGCCATTTTGTATCACTGGCGTAAGTGAGCAAAAATTTTTGTTGCAGCATTATGCATCCCTTTTTTACTAAAGACAAAATGAAACTCATTAACCTTCTTAGAAGATGATTGTTGGTGAGCAACACATATTATTCTTGCACCACATTATTCTATATGATAGTATTGAATGAAAATTGTCAACTTACTGATTTGTCTCCCCTCAAGATTTGCAATGATTCTAAGTGCAAACGTGGCTGAACTAAGCTGTTTTATGAGTCCAAAATGTGATTTTCCCATTTTAAATTCTCATCAATATGGACACCTAAGAATTTTGAAGTTTCCACACTATTTATTATTTTCTCATCATGTCCGACACATATCTTCGGTATGGTACCCGTAGATGTGCAGAACTGAATACACTGTAATATGATTTTGGCAATGGAATTTTCAGTTGGTTCAACTTTTGATGTAACTTCGTTTGCTGCCGCCATTATTTGGTGCATTTAGCACCATTCAAGTCACCTTCTTCTTCTTAACTCTCTTGGCTGCACATTGTGGAATCAATGCCTGTAGTGTTATAATTGTGACTGGGGTAATATCCATGTCCAATTCACATTCTTATTGTGGAGCTCTGATGCTGTTTTCACATTCTGGCTGCGTCAAACCATGGTTTTCATGGCAGTTTGGGTTGAATACAAGTGTAGAATCTTCCTGTGCTCCTTTGAGTTACTGTCCACTCCACATATCATAGTTCCTGTGCTTGGTGGTGTATTTTCCATATAAAACCGCTACAGGGTAATCTAACTCCTTGGAATGTGCCTTTTATTGTACTTTCTTTACCATGTATGTTATCTCCTTTGATCCGCAAGAAGTATACATCAACATCAACTTTTCTTGCAGTATGAAGCATATTCAGTATTTATTGCATATAATCAGAGGTGGTAATGTTCTGATAAGAATTTTCTATCCTCTACAGAGTGGTGAAATATGCAGTGTGTGAGATGTTGGGGTTTCTAAATTGTTTGTGGACTTCTTGTGTGTTGTTTGTGCATTTCCGTAAGGTGACAGATTGATTTACATTGTAAAATCATCTCTCCAGTAGAAATATTGTTAACTCTGCTCTAAAATCCTTTTCCTCCTCTAACCATTTAATGAAAGCTGGCAGTACTTTACAATGTATTACATCAGTGTGTTTTATATGTCTTTTGAGTACAAGTTGTTCATGATTGTCCCACTTGGGGAGGCCCCAAGTTGAGTGTATTTTAGCTATGATAATCCATGTTAGTTTAACTGTGATCATCAATACCCATTTACCTATGTGTAGGTAGAGTTCTGTAGGTAAACATTTCTTTTTAAATGGGGGTTTGGCGTGTGTAGGCCCTACCTGTAGAGCTGTGTGTCATGGTTGGAATGGCCCGTTCCTGTAACATAAAAGTTCATTTAAACAACTGTTAATTTTACCCCAGAATACTATCCCACGAACTGCAAGTGTCTGAAAATACTCAAAGTAAGCAATTACAGCTCCTTCAATGGTACAAACTTTTGAAATGTTTCTCAGGCCAAAACATGTGGAACTGAATCTGGAAAAGTTTCATTGCTGGAGCATTCTAATTTAAGTTGATCAAGATATTATTTTTGATTATTTTGTATTTTTTAAAATGAATGTGTTGGGTTGGAGCATAAGTTCATAACATTTTTCCATACGTTTAATAAACACAACAGCTAGACATAACAGAGGCTTTAGTCATCAGTAATATATTCTCCTTCACTATTTAAAACAGTCTGCCAACACTGTGGTAGTGCATGGTTACCACAACTGTAAAAGTCAAGTGGTTTTGAGGCGAAGAACTTGTTGACCCATTTTCAGAGTGCATTCTCATCCGGAAAGGAATTTCCTTGAAGGTTGTTCGACAGAAGGTGGAAAAGGTGGGAATCTGAGGGCACAAGATCAGGTGACTAAGATGGGTGTGGAATGACTTCCCAACCCAACTCCTGTATAGTGTTCTTTATCGGTCCAGCAGAAAGCAGGTGGGTGTTATTGCGAAGTAGCATCACTTCACTCTGTCTTCTTGGTTTTGTCCTTGGATTGCGCCTGCAACACGTCTCGGGGGTTGACAGTAAATGTCAACAGTGGTGGTTACACTTAGTGGAAGCAATCCGTTGTACACAACACCTCCACTATTCGACCGGATGCAAAAAATTTTCTTTTGCGGGTGCATGCAGGTCTTTGTACGGAAAGTTGCTGCATAGTTTGAGCTCAGCCATTCCTTTCTTTTCCTTATGTTAGCATAAAGATCTATTGTCTCATCACTAGTAATGATACGGGATATGAATGGTTGGTTTTTTTATGAGCTAATTGGTGATGAGATAGCAGAGATCCTCATAAGGCCAAGCACTGATTTTTGTAATTTTGGCACATAGCATATGGTACCCATACACCCAATTTTTTGAACCTTCCCCACTGCATGCAAATGTCACACAATGGTGGAATGATTAGAGTTCATCCCATTTGTCAGTTCTCGAGTACGTTGATATGGATCACTGTGGAGAAATGCATTTAAATGATCTTTTTTCAATCCTCAAGGTCTTCCTTAATTTGGGGAGTCACTAATGTCAAAACAATCCTCCTCAAAATGAGAAAACATTTTCTTCCCTTGCTCTGTCCAATGGAATTATCCCCACACATGACACAAATTTTTCTGGCTGCCTCCACTGCTGTCACCCCTCTAACGAACTCAAACAGAAGAATATGTTGGAAATGTTCTGATTTCTCCATGTGACACTCCATTTCCTAGCAGCCACAACTCCACTCATTATCTCCAAATGACAAAATGACAATATTTAAATTCAGATAGCAACAGTGAACTACAAATAAAAATGACAATCAGTAAATAACCCATAGCAATCAGAGTACTAACCTACAAACAAAAACACTATGAACTTATGCAACAAACTAGTACAGTAATTTGTTTTATTCACATTTTGAACCTGCTGGCATTGAACCTTAGGGCCAATTGAACCTACTGATCCCAGATGTTGGTTTCAGTCCATGAGATAATGATTTGTGTTGTGTGACATCATATTTGCACAATCAAAAAGAGAACGGAACACTGAAAATATTCTCTTTTTTTGCATCTTTATATTTTAGATAGTATTTTGTCATGACTGATCTGTAACATAGCCTTAGGTGTGAGTGAGATTGAAATGTGACACTTTCCTTGTTAGTTGGCAAAGCAATATTGAAGGCTTCATTTCATGTTAACCTTGGATAACTGGGCATAAAGCAGTTTCACCCAAAGATTCATTTACACTGCTCGCTATTACACTATTGTCATCTGTGAACAACATGACCTTGACTGCAGTTTTTCAGGTCTGTATGTCATCTATGTAAATGAGGAACAAAAAGACATAGCATGCTGCCTTGAGGTACACTTTGACTTCCCTTGCATCAGATATTGTCTGACTTTTTGATTAGATGAGTTGATGTGAATCATACAACCTGTATTCTGATTTGTAAATATGATTCAAAACAAGTTGATTTTCTGTCTGTTGAATTCTGAGTGCTTGCAGATGGCCGAAAAAGATCTGTAAAAGGCACTGTCAAAAACTGTGGTAAGATCTAAATTGAATCCTAGAGCAATTTTGTTATTTTTAGGTGTGTATTTGGATCATTCAACCAAACTGTATTGTAACTAACAAAAAGAAAATTTTAGAGGAGAATAAAAAACCATGTCATTCTTATCAGTTTGGACTTTCTTGATCTAATAGCGCTATTGTAATTTTCACGGATGAATAACTTTGTATTTGCACTGTTACAACATTGTACTGTTGCAACACACTGTTTTTTCTGTGGTATTCAGTGTAGAAGTTGAAAAATTATTTTGATAAAGTAGGACAAAACAGGTCAAATGACATAATGTTTATTACAATACAAAACTGCACAAGCAACAAAAATCATTGCTGTAGCAATTACACTAAACATATTCATTCAATACTACAGTTTCAAACCTCAAATCAATGAGTTTTCCATACACGTGTGCAGATCCATTGTTCACTTGGTAATCACCAATAGAAATATAATTTTTTCAGCTGAGATTAACTGATGCATTGCAAGTGAGTCTTTTATTGTAGCACTTTTGATTGGCAAAAGTTTATGACAAAAGATAGAGAAAACTGAAATGTTAGATGGTGACAGATTTCTTTTCTCAGTACCTCTCAGCTTCTTCGTAATGCTTTGAATAATTCATAATTGCAGGTTGTTATGACTTTCTTCCCCTTAGGATAGTAAGGTCATAAGATGAAATTTCTAGCCACACATACTCAGTTATTTTGAATGAGCTTCTATGCAGTCCTTTGTCCAGTGCACTAAGATCACTGAAATCCTCTGGTTCCATCTTGCTGACACAGAATCCATTATCCTTGGCTTGGCAGTGGCTGGATCCAATCATCTGTTTGATATACATGAAAGGCTCTTTCGTGCCTCTCTATAAGGGCAAACTACCTATCTCATGGTAGGAAACTGTGTCCTGCATGAGGAATTTCTGGTCTTCAGCAGTGAAATATTTACAGTCAGTCAGATTTTGGAAAACGGAAATCATACAGCAGTTGTTCTGTCCAATGCAACAGTCAAACCATATTATCAACTTCTGAACCTCACCATCATTGAGTGGATTGAAATATATAAGAACATATTTCAGAAAGCATGAATCTCTGCCAGCAATACTTCCACATGAAAACAGTGTACTACTGGTATTATGTTTTGGCAGAAAAATGATTCAACAGTTGGCACAAGTGTACCTGCTGAAGATCCATATGAGTCATACTGTTACTCATTGTTTTGCTTTTTATGGTATCAGCAGCGAGTCTTCTGTATGCTGCTTCAGCCTTACCATTGTTAATTACAGTTTCTGTTTCAGCTCGTTTTATTCATTGGTGGAATATGCACTAACAATCTGCGTATGAAGTTTGTTGCAGTATGAACACACATCTGACCTCAGGACATGAAATTTGATTTTAAAATCACTTCTGAAATATCTCCATATAAATTTCCACTGGTATGTAGTTCAGGGTACTTCTGCTAGAAGAAAACATAACATTTTGCAAACACTCAAAAAGCAATTGTCAGTTTTACACCTAAACTACTGGCTTCCTTGTTTTGGAAACTGTTCAGTGTGTTTCTTCACTGAGTCTCTGTCATGATCTGGGATTTTCAGAGGTCTATTGGAATTCTTTCCCTAATTTACTTCCAGGCATGAATTGCTCTTTAATTTATCAGTCTGCAAGGTGTAACACACAAGACATTATTTAATATCCTTTGACAAACATACAGTACTGATTTATAATGGCTAATTATACACAAGTGAACATTGGTGACAAGACACTTTCTTCTGTTGTTTTCTCTTTAGATCAGCCATCTCATTGCACTGGAAAGCTAAAAAATTGTCTGCTTGTCTCAATTAAGTGTGTAAAATCTCTGCATGAAAACTGAAAGTGGCAAATTCTTTCCTAGAAAAAGAATAAAATTCCTTCCTGTTATTGTGAACATCCCTCACAAAATTTACAAATCAAAATAATTTGAAAAATCAGAGTTATATTCAAAACATTCCAGTTTCAATGAAGTGTTATATTACTATATTACAACTCTGTAAATTTTTAACACATGCACATTAATTATGAGAACCTTTTACCTCATTATCAGTAGCAGTTTCAACATTGTTCCATTCAACCAATCAGGTGGCAAGTTCTCAGGGACATGACCATTTTTCCTCAATATATACAAGCATCTGCTATCCCTCAGTGCATTGTGTTTATTGCCCCTCCACTCACAGATGTTAATTTCACATTTCATTCCTTTGTTCAAGCACATTTGTACTCCATTACCACAACATTTAGTATGTCGCCCCTGATGTCATCACTTACAACATTGCTCATCATAACAAAGAATTTTGTGGTATGACAGTGGTACTAAAAATCACACAAGTTGGAAACGATTTAACCAGAAGATGCAGGATGTCAGATACAGCACTGTTACAACTCTAACTAACTTCTGACAAAAATGTTGCTTATAATGTAGTTTGGGCAAATGATTCACTTACTTAGTATATGTAAATCATTACCAATGTTCCTGACATCTGTACTTTTTAAAAACCATTTTGATTACTATTCAGTAGATTATATTTGATGACTTACTGTTTCATTAATTTTTGGGAATACTGAAGGATGATACAGGTAGGTAGTTTTCAAATGTATGGCTGTTACCACTTTTAAACAATGGCATCATTTCTGAAATTTTTAATCTGTGAGAAAACACCCCTTTGTGATTTGACATATCAGCAATGTTTTCCAAGAGCTGTACAATTTGTGAAACTGTTTTAATTGTGACACTGGTGTTGCACCTACACCTGTTGCCATTTTGAATTTCAGACTTTTAATCACTTTTATCAGTACAGGTCCTCTAGTTGGAACAGCCATCATACTGTGTGCAGATCTAGGATATTTAATTTTTTTCCTAATATGTGAAAGGCAAGCTTAGAACATGGGAAGCACATGTAAAGCATTATTTACATAATTTGGTTGTTTTTTGTGCCAATATTATGTTTTCTAGTCTTTTCAATGTCATTTCCCAATTTTCGTGTATTTTCTGTGCTGCACCTTTTATAATTTACCTTATAGAGTTTGATTTAGACTGTGATAGTGACTGTGGTAGTGACATTCAAGTTCTTTCTCAAAAACAGAGGATGGGTGGGGAGCTATTGTACTTATTTTTATGTTATATTTCACCAAAACTTTTTCTACCTTCATGATGCCAGAGATGATGATGAATGTTGGATAGGCACACATGAAAAGTTGAGTCATTTTTCTTAGTTATCAAGCTTAAATCTTATTCAGTATTTTTAGAGGCCTATAAGAAACACATCACACATTCTTATGGAAACGCATCACACATTCTTACGATGTGTGGCTGGCACAAGCTCAACTCCACATGCCATTCCACTCACTTCTCTTTTTCCACTCATCCTGCTCTTGTGTTTCCATCCAGCCGTGTCCCTATCTGAAAAAAAAATTCTGCAAAAAATACAAATAATGGAAGGAGTAAAGGTAACACAGACACCATTTGGTTGAGGTGCCGAGCAGTCAGCAGACAGATAAACAAGACTGAAAACATTACTGATCTTAAGGACACTGTATTACTACCAACACACACACACACACACACACACAAGACTTTTTGACTACAGTGTCCTGGTGCTGCAGCTCAACTAGGGTGAGTTTTTGTTTTGGGTAGACTGGATGAGTGGACAGTTGGGTCGGGAGGTGGAGGGCATGGTGACTGAGGGCAGGGAGGAAGAGGCAGTAAGTGATCAGTATAGGAATGTCGCAGGCGTGGTTGGCAGTGGTACACAGCGGAGTGCAGGGATGGGTTGTGAGGGGGACACTGGGGAGAGCAGAGTGTGAATTTAAATTAAGTGAATTGGGGTTATGGAGATAGCTGTTGAAGCAGGTGTTGGGGAGAGGCTAGTGGGGCCAGAAGGATTGGTGGATGGAAAGATGTGGTGTTTGGGACTGTAGTAGGATGTGTTGGGAGGGTGCTTAGAACAGTCTTGCTCATGGGTCTTTCACAGGGACATCATCCATGTAACAAGGACAAAACCAGATTGGGTGATGGGGCAGATTATCACTTTAGGAGAAATGGGAAGGGCACTGTGTAAGATGTGTCCTTACATCTAGGCATGTTGCTAGATTGGGTTGAAGTACTGGTGATGTATGTGGTTAAGTTTATCCATTCTGGAGTTATATTGGACAATGAGAAGGTGCTGCTTTGCAGCTTGGAGAAAAGGGGTTGAGGGTGGGTCTAGATAATAATATATCATCAGTGAATCTTAAGTAGACAAGAGGTTTGGAATCTAGGCTGGCTAAAAAGGGTTGCTATAGATCAGGGGGCTCGAATGGTGCCGCATGGGACGAAGGTACCTGCAAGTTTCCTTCAGCTCACCTACAGTCATACACAGACAGTGTAAGCCACATACACACATTTTGCACTTGTGTAAGCCTCTTGTCGTTTGTGCAGATCGGTGCTTGACTGGGAAAGTATGATCGCTATGATGGCATAAACAATGGACCAGCTGCCTGACTGCCTGCATGTCACCACCTAGCTGCCTGCAGGCAGGCATTCAAGCTGGAACAGTCTACTCTAGATGGCCTATAAATAGGTTGGCATAAGAGGGTACAATGCAAGTGCCCATGGCTATGCAGTAAATTTATTTATATATCTTACCCCAGAGGGAGTAGTAGTTATGTGTTACAATCTAGCTGGAATCAGCAGTGGGTTGAGAAATGCGATTTTCGACAGTGGCAAGGTCATGAGCAAGGGGGTGTTTGCGTACGGGGATGTCTCATCAACAGTGATGAGCAGGAATCCATGTTAAAATATGGTGGTGTTAGTTGAGAGGTAATGAAGGAAGTAGAGTATGTCCTTGATGTGGGTAGCTTGCTGTAGGCAATGAATGCAGAGTATTGGTGAACAAGACTAAGATTATTTAAGTTGGAGCACATTAACCAGTAACAATGGAGCATTAAAGATGGTTAGGTTTATGGATTTTTGGGGAGAACGTGATTTGTGGGTGTTCAGGCCATGGTTTGGGCGAGCAGACAGTTGGATTCGGGGGAGAGGTTCAGGGGTAGGCTTTGGTTTTTGAGTGGAGTTTGAAGGCTATGCTGGGCATTGGATAACAGTGGGAAGGTTTTTAGATGGAACAGTCAGAAAATGGCAGATACCTCATACCAAAATAAAAAGAAATTTTTTGTTCAACTTTGCCCCCTTCAGAGTAACCCCATCAGATATCATACACTTGTTACAGCTCTTTTTCCAATCTTTGAAGCACCTCTAGAATTCACTTGTCATTATGTTGTTCAACTTCTTCAGCAAATCTGTTTTTATCTCATCAGTGGTGGCAAACAGCATCCTTTCATGGTTGTCTTCAGCCTTGGGTCTAGAAAGAAGTCGCAGGAGCCATGTCTGGTGAATACGATGGTTGAGCAACATAATGATTTTGTTTTTTGCCAAAAAATCATGAACAAGCATTGAGGTATGAGTGGGAGAATTATCATGATGCAATTTACCTAAGTGGTTTTGCCACAGTTTGGGTCATTTCCTTTGGACTGCCTCACACAAACAGGTTACTTCCATGTAGTATACTGTACTACAATAAGACAGGAACTCGTGATGCACTATACCATTGTAATTGACGAAAACAAAAAGTGAGAAGAACCTTCACATGTGATCCAACTTGACGAATTTTTTTCAGTCGTGGCTCTTTAGGCAGTTCCCATTGGGTCAATTGGGCCTTGGTATTGACATCATACCCACATACCCTTGTTTTGTCACCTGTTATAACATTCTTTAGAAGTTCTGAAACGTTGTGTACTTAATTAGCAATTCCTGAGCAATGTTTACATGACATCATTTTTGGTTGAAATTCAACCATTCCAGAACAAACTTTGGTGCTACATATTTCATGTCCAAAACATCTGATAAAATTGCTTACCAAGCAAGGTGGTGCAGTGGTTAGCACATTGGACTCGCATTCGGGAGGACGATGGTTGAAACCCCTGTCTGGCTATCCTGATTTATGTTTTCTGTGATTTCCCTAAATTGCTTTGGGCAAATGCATGGATGGTTCCTTTGAAAGGACATAGCCAATTTCCCTCCCCACTTTAACGCAAGCCGGTGGGACCGATGACTCACTGTTTGGTCCCCTCCCGCAAATTAGCCATCCAAAAAACTGCTTGACATGAGCCAAAGGATATGCTGACATCACAGCACCCTCTCTGATGGTGATCTGGCATTTTTCCAGAACCATTTTCTTTACTTATTCCACATTGTTGTCAGTAATTGATGTGGTAGGGGGTCCAGGGCAGTTGCCGTCCTCAACATCTTCTCGACTCTCTTTGAAACATTTATACCATTCATAAACTCTTGTCTTACACACAGTAGATTCATCAAAAGCCACAGTCAACATTTTGAATGCAGTGCTGTACTTTGTTCAATATTTCATGCAAAATGTAATGCAAATTCTTTGATCCATCTTTTGAAAAAGTAAAAATTCACTGAGCACTCGAAAACATGTATAACATTTTCAACCATCAACAATAAACTAAATACTCAAAGCAGCAGAAAATGCAAATGTACATAAGGAACATGTGTACCGACAAGATACAAAAAAATTGAAAATAGGATATATAAAGCCCACAAATGCAAAAAAATCCCATTACGTTTTGATCAAACCTCTTATGCCCTACATACTCTTCAGTTCCTTATCAAATCCTTAGACACTTCCCAGAAAGTCTTCCTACCAAATTCATCTCCCTCTTTAACCCACCTACTACCCTGCTTATCAATTTTTTGCATGCCTCCCAAAATCCATAAACCTAACCATCCTGGATGTCCCATTGTTGCTGGTTGTGCTCCCATGACAAGAATCTCAGCTTTTGTTGCCCAAAACCTCACCCTTTACCTACACCCTAGTTTCCTATATTAAGGATACACGACCACTTCCTTCATCACCTCCCAACCCTCCCCACTAATACTGTCTACATCCCTGCTTCTTGCTGTTGACACTATCTCCACGTACATCATCGCCCATGCCCATTTCCTTGCCACTATTGAACACCCTCTCCCGACATTGTATCAATGCCAAACCTATTATCTCATTCCTTATACACTTGACTAACTTTATTGTTCCTGATAAATACTTCTCCAAGGAAGAGATGCACAAAAAAATAAAAAGGCCATGGCACAGGCACTCACTTTCGCCATGTGGTTTATGGGATATCTAGAAGAACCGTTCTAATCCCCCCCCCCCCCCATTATTTGAAACCACTTGCCTGATTCAGATTTGTTGTGATATCTTCATGATCTGGACCAAGGATCGAGAGACACTATTCTCAAACCACAGCTCGTATCTGCTTCACCTTTTCCTCGTCAGCCCAGCATGTCACCTTCCTGGGTGTTGTCCTCCATGTCTCCAATAGCTCCATATCAAGCCCACCAACCATAAACAGTTCCTCCATTTTGTTAGGCACCATCTGTTCTGCACTAAAAAGTCTCTCACATAGAGTCTGGCCACGTGGGGACCAGTACACTGAAGGTCTTACTAAGGGCTGCACAGACATGCTCAAGTCTGCATAACTTGCCTACGAACAGGTCTTCACAGTGTATCGACACTCTCTCTTATACTCCAACCACTCTCATGAACCAGGTGCGAAGGAGAAC
Source organism: Schistocerca nitens (assembly GCF_023898315.1). Classification (NCBI taxonomy): domain Eukaryota; kingdom Metazoa; phylum Arthropoda; class Insecta; order Orthoptera; family Acrididae; genus Schistocerca; species Schistocerca nitens. The sequence goes on along the minus strand of NC_064617.1, from coordinate 918,016,066 downwards.
CCCTTATTACCCAGTATCATCCTGCAATGGACTAACTTAACTACATGTGTATCCAGGGCTATCAACTGCCTATCAGCATTCTCAGATATGAGGGACTTCCTACCCACAGTCTTTTTTACCTCTTCCCAAGTGATCCACTGCCCATCCAGTGGATCACATTCCTGTGGAAGATCCATGTGCAGGACCTGTTCTGTGTACCCACCCAGCACGTTCTGTCCCACACCCACCAAAGGAATATCCTGTCCTGTCTGAGGGAGGACAACTTGTGAAAGGAGTCATTCATTTGCCAGCCCTGCTTTAAATTTTGCAGTCTTTTGTGAGCACATAATCGCCAACCGACTCAATGGCCAAAAATATATATTAAAAAAAAAAGAAAAGAAAATATAAAAAGAAAAGAAATCTCTGTTGAATTGTCACATGTTAGAATTCGATTGCTTTCTGAAATAATTTGGGGGGGGGGGGGGGGGAGACTCTGAAAGTAATTTTGAATAAATGTGTTATTGATTCTTTTACTTTTTAGTTATTGATCACGTTAGTATTTCAGTGTTTTGCGAGCATGTCACTAAAACTCACCCAGAAAAAAAAAGTGACAGATTTCAGATTTTTCATTGTAAAGTTGAATTCAGATATTTTTCCCTGTTCTTTTTGAAGTGTATGGTGTTGATTGCTTAGTGTTGCATTGTATTTGCAGGGGCATATGGATCCGAACAAAAGCTGGACGACATAAGCGAATGTGGACAAAATCATCAAACAGGCGACGGCGACTTAGGCAACATGTCTTCTGTAATGCCACGCAGAGCACCCTGTTAGATAAGATGGTAACAAAATACTGGAAGCGGCCTAAGTACTATGTCGATGATCCTTATGCACCGTACCACACAAGGGAAGAATTTTTGTACACAAGAAGAAAGCCTAAAGTGTATTAAATTATCTCTAATGATTAGTCTAAATAAAATATGTATTTTGGAGACAAAACTTCTGCTCTTCCAAGTTTTTGTTTAGACAGATGCCTTTTAACATTTTAAAACTGTAATCAGTTATATTCTGCTTAGGTGTCACTCACGATACTGTATTGTATTTACACCTTCCCACTCACTTTTAACAGTTTTTGCCATCTCTTGTTGCATCTTTGCTTGCTTACTTGATAATGGAAACACCTCACCCCCCTTGAGCTGCAGTGACAGCACAGTGTAGTCAGCCAGGACAATGTAATGGTACAGGTATTTGTGTGTGTGTGTGTGTGTGTGTGTGTGTGTGAGAGAGAGAGAGAGACAGAGAGAGAGAGAGAGAGAGAGATCACTTTAAAATAGTTCTCAGGTGGCTTAGATGTTCTTCATGTGCCTTCGCAAGAAATGACGGTGTCATCCAGATAAATGTGACATGTCATTCATTTATGGTGTCGAAGCAGGTTGTTCATCATGTGCTCAAAGATGGCCGGAACTTTGAACTCGTGGAGGCCATCAGGAGTTATGTAGGCAGTCTTTTTTCCCATTCACCTTGTCAACCCTGATTTGCCAGAAACCTGTTTACATGTCCATAGTTGACACATGTTTTAAGTAGTCTAGGGTGTCATCAGTTCACAGCAGTAGGTAGACATCATTTTCATGTTTTGTTCACTTGCCAAGTCAACATAAAAACGCCATGTGCTGTTGTCCTCCTCTGCAATGACCACAGGAGAGGACCAGGGACGCTCTGAAGGTTCAATGATGTCATCTTGTAGCCTCTCCTCCACTTCCTCTGGGATTATCAGTCTTCCAGCCAGGGAAATCCTATACAGGTGCTGGCTAATTGGTGGATGACCCCCAGATTGAAACAGTATTCTACCATGGGCCATTTTTTGTGTCTTTTGTCCACTCCAGATTCGAAAGCCTTGGAAAGCTGGTGCAGAATGGCTAACACTCACTGATGGTGTTCCTCTGTTGACCCAAATCCTATTGGCAGTTTGATAGTAGCTTCCTCCTCTAGACTGTCTGTAATGGTAGCAGAGCATGATATTTCATTAATGGCATTAGGTTGCCCCTCCTGGACTGGTTTGGCTGTCCCTTCACACACATGCACCTTTACAGATGAGTTGTGGCTGCTCGTGACAGTGATCGAGAGTTATCCTTGACCACCTACACTGCTTATGATTGTTCTTCACATGTAGAATTCTTTTGTGGGTCTGAGTAGCTATTTGCAATTGACAAAAGCTTCACAGTTTAAGTGAGCACCTATATTGATGACTGGAACTTGACAAACAACTGCTCAGAGCAATCTATGTTGTGTGTGCTTGTTGAAATAGTTTCATAAATCAGAGTTCTAATCTTCCACAGTCCACTACTTGTGATGCCTGCAAAAAGTCCCATCTATGAATTATATCGTGACTACATTCTGATGAAATCACTAATTTGAAGGTCTGCATTCTGTCATTGGTAGTTGCTCTTGCAATAAATGTGCCTGTCGGTGGACATTTTACCCTTATGCAACATTCAGCGCACTCGCTTGTGTGTCAAAGGACATAGTCTTCTTTAGCAGGTGATGGTAAGCATTTGACATTACAGAAAAGGAAGAACAAGTCACCTAGCACCTGAACATGATGGCCATCAATGGTGATGTCATTGAGGTTTTCTGGCATCTGCATTATTGCCATCCCTGCGGGATCTTCATCTGTGGCGGGCTCCCCTCTATAGATGGTTGCATTGCATCGCTTTCGTGAATTCGACAGCTAGGCAGGTCCTGAACATCATCTCAGGAAACACTGATTGATGCTTGATGTGGAACTGACTTACTGCTGGTTTGGAATCTGTTGGTCTCCTGAATGTACAGACCATTTGAACAATGTACTGCTTGTATTCTGGCTCCTGTCCATATATGCAATAGCTTTTACATCATCTTATGGGAGCCACAGTGACATAGATGTTTTTGTCTCCACCAAATAATGTCAGCTGTAACCAGAATCAAGTCAAAATCCGAAAGCAGGGTTGTCACTACAGTACAACACTTCACAGTGAAGGCATATTTATAATGAGCACCAAATTACAGCCAGAACTGAACTCCTGGGCAGAGAGTAGAGCTGTTTATACAATCATAGAATATTCCAGAATATACGAACAAGAGTTTTTGAGAACTTTCCAGAATTGATATTGCAGTGTGGTGTGGTGGTGGTTCCATTTCACTGATTATCCAAAAGTATTTACATTATATAAGAATTTTCTTACAAGATCAGTATTTTTACAGGTGAAATATATGTTCAAATTTTAAGCAGTATTTTTGTTAACATTGTTAGAAATCTTACTGGGCTGATTGAGGTGGATTAGCAGCTGCACTCTGTGGCATGTGTCACATTTTCATAGGAATCCACAACTTAAGTGGCTTACAATTTTCCATTAAATCTTACTTTTTGAATCGTCCAAACTTGATTCATCCTGTGTAAATCATAGGGTAATACTGTCTCAAAAAAGAATTGACTTTTAAATGTGAAACTTTTATGTGCATGGCCACTTATATTATGATGTTTGACATTTTAGTTCTTTTATCTAGGACTGGGTTAAGAGGTGGTGCTGAGACCATTGTCATGCTTGTTTTTACCAAATGGCCAATGCTGCTGCACCCTGGTGAGCATGATCAGATCTTTTCCTAGGAGGTGGTAGATAGCAGCATCACATTGTATACTGTGTTTACTTCTGACAACATATAAATAGATTTGTATGGATTTCAGTTGCTTAACTTTGACATTCAGACTGTTCTTTCAGTCTTGATTCATTCTTCATCCATGTGTATAGCTTTTCTTTTCTGCAGCACTCTTTCAGCTGCCACTTTCCTTTTGAAGTCTTGTGGATCATGAGACAGTTGATGGAAAAGCATTGGGGGTGTGGGAAAGATCCGGCGATGACATTTCTTGACTTAGTAGAGGTGTATGATAATGTCCCTAGAGTAAAGGTATGGGAAACCTCAGAGAGAAAGAGAATTAGCAAACAAAATAGTCGAGAAATTGTTCAAGCAGTATGTGGCAAAATCTTCAGTTGTGCTCAGACCTAAGTTGGAAGAACAAATTGGTTTAGGAATGTTACAGGGTTGAGAAAAGAAACTGTTGTGTTACCACTGTTATTTATAATGGTGGCACATGAAATTGTTGTCCACAGCTCGTGGTCTCGCGGTCGCGTTCTCGCTTCCCAAGCATGGGGACATGGGTTCGATTCCCGGCGGGGTCAGGGATTTTTCACCTGCCTCAAGATGACTGGGCATTTGTGTCATCCTCATCATTTCATCATCATTCGTGACAGTGGCAAGATTGGACTGAGCAAAGGTTGGACATTTGTACGGGCGCTGATAACCACGTAGATGAGCGCTCCACAAGCCAAACAACAACAACTTCATCATCATCAAATGAAATTGTGAAAGAGAAAAAAGAAGCTTAAAGAGGAAGGGAGAGGGAGTTATTGCTATTCGCCAATATTGTTGTTTTGTTGGGAACCAACAGTGAGGATGTGCAAGAACAACTGGACATATTAAATGAAGAAACTGAGAAATATCGCATGAAATGCCATATGGAGAAAAGTATGACTTTGGTAGTGAGTAGAGGAGAAGGGAAGGCAAATCATATGAAGGGCAAGAAATTGAAATTTTGGACAAGTTTAAATTAAGAAGTGAGATGATGCAGAATGCAAGGATGGAAGTAGGTAGAAATTAGCAAATAGGTGCAACAGAGCAATGCATTTTACTGGAGTGTGAGGACTTAGTCTGGGGAAGGAAGGTGCCAATGAAGCGTAAGGAATTGCTTTACGAGACGCACCTTACACCCATATTGATATATAAATTGAAGACCTGTTCAGTTTTGAGAGAAGAGAGTAGCAGCAAAGCCAGTGGAATAAAATTCCTAAGAAATGTTAGGGAAAACGAGGAGAGAGGGACTGAGAAATGAAGACTCTAGGAAGGAAATTGGAGTAGAATAGTTAAATGCTAGAATTGAGAAGAGTAGGTGAAAATGATTTTGACATTTAAAAAGAATGTAAGATTGGAGAATACTAAAACAAATTACGGAGGCCAAGTCTGAGTGCAAGAGAGAGACCCAGAGCAAGGAGGATTGACTCGACCAAGACCAATTTAAGAAGAAGAAGGTGCAAGAATCCAGATTGAAATAAAACAGTTATGACCTCCTGTGGGTCCGGGTGTTAGAAATAGGCCTGAGGTATTCCTGCCTGTCGTAAGAGGTGACTAAAAAGAGCCTCACATTTTTAGGCCTCGTAAGTTCAGATCACATTCTATGGTTTGTCCTGCCACTTTCAAAATTCTACAGACTTGCGGGCCATATGGAGAAGGACACCTTATGTGGTGCACGAGTTATCCATAGTGCCCTTAGATTCGATCTCCTAAATCTCTTGTCATGGCTTTGCATCTCCACCTATGATTCAACTATTTGGGCGAGGACACTGTCTGGGGTATGTCATCTTCTTCCATTGTCTCCTGTCCTGTTTCACCCCAACAACAAAACTGAATTTCTCTGCGCCCAATATCCACCACGGTAGCCAGTCCATTGTGGTGGGGCTGTCGTGTACCCATTTGGTGGTAGCCCCCTGACAATACAGGGATCGCACTGCTGATGCCTGAGCTGTAAACTCCCCATGTATGCCAAGGAGTAGATGCATGGACTGGCAGCAAGTGGCATTTCTCTAAAACTCTAGGCCGCTCTCATTCCTTGCCCAACACAGCCCATTTCATAATTATTACACTGTATCGTTGGGTCATTTTTTTGATACACTATGTATATAACAACAATTTTCTGTTCAGTTTTTGTTTAGTATGATCCAGTTCAATGATCTGCTTGTGGACAGAGCCAGCTGTTTGTGAGGGGTTCCAATTTTTATTTTGGTTCACTAAATATTCCACAAGATTTGTCTTCAGTACAATCTGAAATTATATAAAATATGTTTTGATTTAAATGTAATTTTGTAATTAGTGTGTATCCCTTGTTTGATATCATAATAATGTCACAAACCACCACTGCAATAGAGCCTACCTTAGCTGAGGGTTTTTCCATTATTCAAACCATAGCATCACGTCAGACATCGAATTATGCCATGGACCTGTAACCCTGGGCAAAACTGCATCAACCAAGATAAATAATGTATGTCCAAGGGAGTTGTCGATTTGTGTGGTCTACTGAATCTACTGAAGAAGTCTTGATTAAATGTCGGTAAATAAGACATGTAGATCTTAGTGTGTCAACTTGGCTCTGTCAAAAAATGATCTTCACACTTGTGCTTCTGTCTGGAAATATACAGAAATTAACTTTTATCAATCCAGAGTGACCATGTAAGATATCTGTGTACTGTGATACTCGTTTTTCTGAATTTTAAACTGTAAGTAAAATTTGTAATACAAAATTTGTTTTCCCTTGTTTCCACTCATTTCCATTACACACACACACAATATCCACACTAAACCTGAAAGAATATTATGGCATTTTATGTTAACCTGCACTGACCCAATGTCAGATTTTGTTGGCTGAGGCAGTTGCTTGTGACCTGTGTAGATGGCTGTTGCAGTGAGCCTCTTGATATTACAATTAGTTGAAGATATAATGTGTAATTATAATGTGTAATTCAACATCAGTATCCATTACTCAGTGAGGTGATGCAGCAGTAAGAAACTGGATTTGCATTGGGGAGGACATCAGTTCAAATCCCCAATTCGGGTTTCCAGTGAGTAGCCTAAATCACTGAAGTTGATTTTTCTTCTGAAAGTGCACTGCTGGTTTCCTTTCCCCAATCTGAGCTTGTTGTCAGTCTCTAATGACATTATCATTGGCAGAACATTGAAAGCCTAATCTTGTTCTCTACCTTCAACATCCAGTTTTATGCATGGGAACATCGTTGGCAGTCATTGCATGGGGAGAGTCTCAAATGCAAAACTACATATCGCTATATCAGTAGCCAGGAAGCATAGACTTTAATGTAATTCTTAATTTAGTAAGAAACAGAAATGCTGTCACACTGTGTAGATCTATACTAGAGGTTTTTAGCAAAAATCTCTGAGAGTTCTAGATCAATTTACTTCAGATTTTTACATGATACTCTAATAAACCTTTGGACAGACAAAGGCTACAACAGAGAGACATCATGCCTTTACATGTAGAACGTAGGAGGCTTGTAGTGAGGCTGCATTCGATTATGATATGCAAGCGCAGCTGCAGGTAATAGGCAGAAATGTAAGGGCATCTAACGTTATTGCACATACAAATGTTATAAAATTTGCACTGCACCGGACTGCAAATTGTTTATCTTCTTTCTTCATCAGTTTAGTAATTTTAGGAAGCCCACATTTTATTTTAGTGCCATCACCATCATTCATCATAACAGAACTATTGATAAGCATTAACAGTTCATGGTGGTTTGCTTATCTTTGCTGACCCTTGATCACAGGGTCCTGGGCTCGATTCCCAGCCAGACCGGATTTTCTCTGCTTGGGACTGTGCAGTGTCTGCTGGCAATAAAGCTCGTTTCATTTTACTGATGTGAGCGCAGCTGCAGCATTTGGATGGACATATGCTGTATATTTTTAATATATATGGTATGTAAGTATCAACATATTGTATGAGGGGATAAAGTTATTAGCAAAAATCTCGAAAATTTATTGTTCAAAGTTGTGACCATAAAAAATCTCAAAAGGTATGTACTTTGACCAATTTACATCAAAATTTTACCTGATACTCTAATGAATATTTGGATGGACTCAGGCTACACTTTTTTAAATGTATATAAGAGATAAACATATAAAATGGAAATGTTGTCAACAATCTCGAAAAGTTCATGCCCGATTTACTTCCAATAGTTACATGATACACTAATGACCATTCAGACGCACATAGGCAGTATTCTTCTTATTAATACATGATTATATATGTAATACATAAGGGGAAATTATGTTGCCGAAAAATCCCAGAAATTTCTTGACTGAGTTACTTAACAATTTTTCACAATACTCTAACACACATTCAGACTGACACATGCTGCATACTTTTTAAACAGCAATGTACAGGTTTTAGTGGTTAGCACACTGGACTTGCATTTGGAAGAATGATGGTGCAAACCTGCATCCAGCCATCCAGATTTAGGTTTTCCATGATTTCCCTAAATCACTTGAGGCAAATTTTGGGATGGTTTGTTTGAAAGGGCACAGCTGATTTCCTTCCCCATCCTTCTGTAATCTGAGCATGTGGTCAGTGTCTAATCACCTCAGTACTGATGGAGTGTTAACCATTAATCTCCTCCTTCACCACCACCTCCTCCTCCTCCTCCTGTACAGGTTTTCTGTTAAAACAGACTCTGATAAAGAAAATTCTGTGCTTTATTCTGGTGTGAAAATGTGCATTATTGTTTTGTTTCTGACAAGTTAGACAAAGTGTTTCTTCCATATCTTTTTTTCCTCATTATATATATCGTTAATGTATTCTTCGTTGTAGTCGGTTTTCACAGCAAACCGTAAAGTTGTGTATGTGACTTATCGGATTATGATTAAAATAGTACTACAGAATACAAATTTCCAATAATAATAATAAATGAGGCTCGAGATCAGAGAGAGGAGGGAAGAGGAAATGGACATAGAGGGGAGGAAGGAGGAGATGGACAAAAAGAGGTGAGAGGAAGAAATGGAGGCAGGAGGAGATAGGCAGAGAGAGGGGGAGGAGGAGTAATTGGACCAAGAGAGGATGAGAGGATGGATAGAGGGGGGAGGGGAAGGAGATAAGTATGTATATCCAATTTCCATACATATTTGGCAATTGTGAAGCATTGCCGGGTTCGCTAATATTACTATAAGTGCATGTGCTACGCACAATACTGTTTCAGTTCCTAGTAGGTGTACAGCCTATTCTTTACCAGTTGTAATATAGTAGTACATTCTTGTCAGACAAAAATTTGGAAACACCACGATAAATGCACGCTTGAACATAAATGCAGATGCTAGCAAAGCCTGCAGGTAGCACTTTGGTATTTGACCATGAATGGCACCTATGCAAGTGTAGCGATGCAAGGGGTACCAAATTTGTTGTAAGAGTCAGTAAATTACTCAATGGACAGTATTTTTCAGTACAGGTATTTCATTTATTCCAAGCAAGTGTCGATTCGTGCCGTCCTCGTCCAGACACGAGTTGACTGTAATCTGAATCCATTTATACAAAATAATAATTTCTCTCAGGCAATAAAATTTTATTGATTATGAAATACAAGTTCTTGAACTTTACTCAGAATCGGAAATGTTTTATTGGTAATTACATGCCATAATTTATTTGTTTAATATAAAGGTGTTTTGAACTTTGTATGCATAAAAAAAGTGTGAATTTATGTGCAGCTTTTACTCTGAGACGAGTTATCACTTAAGAGTGCTAAAACTGCACTTGTACAGTTTGCTGACCTATGTGGTGAATTTTATTTTGTGATCTTGACCCGAATGGAGAGTAAATCCAGTTTCATTTAAACTTTACATGAGATAGACACATCACATTATTACAAAAGAGTCGTTTAGCCCATTAGGGAAAACTGAAACCTGCGCACTCGATTTGAAATACGTTACACGCCAGTGCATTATCGAGCTGTGCAGTAAATCGATCACAATAGTTGCAAATGCGTTTGGACTTAATGCACAAAGTTGGAAATTAATTTTGAGACAAGTGCTGATTTTGACAAAAAATGAACTGAAAGTTTATTCAAAATATCGAGGTCCAGTTCTAATGGAGACCCGTATCACCTTGTTGATTACATTGTCTAGCAACACTGTAAAATGGCTTAATTAATTCCTTAGAACGATTTGCGACGTAGTAAGGCCCATTACACGCACAAAATTTTACAAGAAGTTTGCTGACTGTGTGAGAGTATGAGAGTGTTTTCCTTTCCATAAATGCCAGTAAACCGGCAGTTTCAAAAGTTAAATTATTAACTGTTGTGTAACTTCATTGATTGTCCTACACCACTACGGAACTTGTTGTATCATGTATTTTCACAAGAGATCTCAAGAAGCCAGGAAAAACAATAAGAAGAAAAAGACTAAAGAAGAGGCATCGGTATACAACGTCCTTAATACAATGCAAGTGTCAGTCAAGTTCAGTGTGCTCTGAGTAGTTGTGAGTGGTTTGCATTGAAGGTAAATGAATTTGAACATGGGAAAATTGTTGGTAGTAGTATGGTGGGTGCTTCCGTGGCCATGGTAGTATAAAGGGGGGCTACAAGAACAGGCAGTTGCAGGAGGAGGTGGACTTCCAGAACCACTCGTCATTGATACAAGAAAATGTGGTGCTGCAGGCATAAAAACTGGACTATAGAGCAAAGGAAAAATGTTATTAGGTCAGACGAGTCTTGTTACACATTGTCTCCCATGAATGGAATATGGCTGTGATTTGGACAGCAATATCGTAGTATTCCATGCCCCCCTCCCCCAAGATTACTCAGCAAGGTCACACTACTGCCATGGATTATTTGACCATTTTGGCTGATCAGGGCAGTCCCTTGGTAGAGCGTTCATTGCACATTGGTGGTGCTGGTCCAGGACTGGGTTTGTGAGCATGAGGATGAACTGTCATATCTCCCCTGTCTGCCACAGACACCAGACCTCAATATAACTGATCCTTTGTGGTGTACTTTGGAGAGAAGGGTGCATGACCACTTTCAACCTCCGTCACTGTTACCTGAACTTGCTACAATTTTGGTACAAGATTCCCTTGAAAAACATACAGGATCTGTATTTATCCATTTAGAGATGAATGGAAGCGGTTTTGAAGGCCAGCAGGTGTCGTACACTGTATTAAGAATGGTAATGTGTTGTGTTTTAGGTGGTTCTATATTTTTGTCCATCCCCTGTACATGGGGGCAGGAGGAAATGGAGCAAGAGAGGATGAGAGAAGATGGGTAGAGAGGGGGGGAAGGAGGCTATTAGAATGTATATCCAATTTCCATACATATTTGGCAATTTTGAGTGTGTCCCATTCCAAAATAAGGAGCTACTTTCCCTCTAGAGGATTCAGCTAGCTGCTGTAGCCTATGAGATGCTGCTACTAGTAAGATCAAGGTCCCAGTCTCAAACTCATGGTTTCTGACCTGATCTGCTGTTTCTTGCCATTGAATAGTGTTTGCAACGCTTGGAAACTTAATTGTGGGCCCAGGTATCAAGGTCTGCCTCAGATTAACCGCTCTCAGCAAGTAATGCTGACTGCCTGCAGGCATCAGTCTCAAGTGAGAATGCGCTCTCAGTGTATGGCCTTTCTCAAATGGAAATGCGAATAAACAGTTTGTGGCAATCTATTTGTAGTAGGTGTTCTTCAACCACGCAGTACTGCAATACTTAATGCTTTGATATTGTAGGGTATTTTCAACTGGCTTTAATCCAAAAATTCTAATAATATGTGAAAAAATTACAATAAGATACATGAGGACTGGCATTTCACTAGATCTCTACTGCTTGATAACCTTCATGCATGTGAAAAAGTGACTTCAGGCTGGATATTATCTCAAGTGGAAGAATTTTATGGAGAGTGTATTTGCCAACTCATTATGATAAAAGTTTGTCAGAATGTTGATTGTGAAACAAAGTAATATAGAGGTGTAAAAATATAAAGGTGTAGTTTTAAGATTTGTTTAATTGTTCCAGTACTTTATTTATAGCCTTACAGAAGTTACCCTGGATAGTGCTCAAACAATACTGGCATCAAGCAAACTCTCTCTTTGTCCAGTTATACATCCACAGCCAAACCAGAATAGCAAAAAATTTTGTAGAATTGGAACAGGCATGCTTTCTATCTCTCCCAAGATCAGTGGCTCAGGCATTTGAATTTTGTTTTAGGCATATAGAGCCATAGGCATCCATAGATGGGTGGTACAGTGTTAAGGTGCAGGGAGGTGTAATTTGGAGGTCAGTATGTCCATACCAATCTCCAAATCTTTGAATATGATGCACTCACCATCAAAGTTATTGTGACACTGTACTCCTTCCCCACATGTGTCTTTTTGGGTGTTCATTCGGCCCTGATTCCATTTTTGTGGATGATGTATGTGACCACATAGAACAATGCAGGTGGGGCAGCCTCTGGAAAGAGGGGATATATTCAGTGAATGGATTGGCCTGCCCATTCCCCCGATTTAAATCCCATTGAGTTCATGGGGGGTACATTGGTGGGAAAAGTATTGCACCTCGTCCACCTGCAACAATGGCCATCCAGCAGTTGTCAACTGTGTTGGTGGGGGAATGGAATTCTCTACCAAAAAAACTCATTTTCAACATTGTGGACGAGTTGGGAGCATGGTAATGTTTCTGAAGATTAACGTGTATTATACTGCTGATGGTGTAAAGGACATAATTTGGGTTTTAGAGACAGGGATTGCACTTATTGTAAAACTGCTTCCTGGTCTGACGTAACTGCAAACATAAAGATGGAAATAAAATTGCAATTATTTCTGTATAAAACAGCTCTTGATTTTATCTCACCTTTTGAGATTGCCTTATGTTTTGTGAGTTGATGACATCTAATGTAATCATAAGCTGAACTTTTAATGCATGGCAGCTCAAACAGTTCTATCTTTCATGATCAGCTCCTATTTGCTGGATGCAAATAACTCAAATATTCTACAGTGTTTGTTAAAATACTTGAAGCCCATATCCACACTTACAAGCTCAAATTAATGTTGATTCTTCCAGTGTCCTCCCTCATATTTTGCTGTAAATTTGTTACAAATTTTGCCAGAGTTAATCTGTGTACATTATATGAATTTCCTACTTCCTAAAAAGGAGGTTAAAGGAACTACTTCAGATTGAAAAGTAAATACCGAGGTAGGACCTCAGTTTGACAACTGTATTATTCCTTTGGATTGTTTAACACCTGGAATTGCCAGCTTTACTTTATTTGCTGTGCTATTGTACAATTTCAGCCGTAGGGGAAATTTGGAGACAATACATTTGTCAAAAATCTGTGAGGGTGCCTTATGTCATACTCATCTTTTACACATGTTGTATTTGAATGTCGTAGCAGTAATAGAAAACCATAACACTAGCACCATTAATATGTGTGCACATCAGAAATTTAAAATTGTCTTACCAAACAGCATCATATGTGTTGTACACATTGTCACTGGACATTAGTTAATCTGAGCATGGGGTTGCGACAGTGGTGTGATTTTTCATTCTCCTCAGTTTCTTTCTTGAAAATATGTGAAAGAGCATGGTTCTGGAACTGTACTACTCAGTCCATATATATTGAAGAATTTAAATTGTAGTAAGTTATAACACTCCCTCAGTGACATTCTGCTGACTGCGATTGCAGTGAAGAGCATTCTGCCTTCCAGAACTAATTCTTTGTTAATATCAAGTGTTTTTCTGTTTGAGAATAAATTTAAATGTTGTCCATTCACCTGCCTGTGGGTAAAGAAATTGAACATATGGTAATATTGAATAAACTACTGCCGTTCTTAGCTATTTACTGTACAAATGATTTATTCATTCACATATTGTCTGCACACTGTCATCATATTTATGTACAATATACTGTATTAATTAACTGTTTCTTCAAGTTAGAGGATAGTCCAAAGTATGTGCAGTTATTGAATCTGGTAAACTGTTGTATCACCACTGATGTAGAACTATGGTCTCTTAATTTTCCTGTTTGCCTGGAATAACTATGCTATTTTTGTTAATACTTCACAGCACTTGGATATCTTAATCTAATGATTCACAAAAGAAGTGAGAAGTCTGTACAAATACAGGGCATATACATGGTTCAGAGCATGCTGTTTTCCTACATCTATCCTCCAAACATTACCTTATATGGTGTGAGGCAGAGGATATTTCATGTACCACTGCATTACTCGAGTATCGGTCAAATGAGGGTTTTGGGTAGACTGCACGTTCTCAGGGTTCTTCCAATGAATCTACATGTCATCTGCCTTTCCAATGATTAGTTTATTCACACGATATACATACTCCCAGATATTTAATGGCTTTGACTGCTTCCAGTGATTGTTCAGCAATTGGGTGATCTGGCAATAACAAGTCTACTTGTACACAATGTGTGTTGGTACAATGGCATAGGTGTTTGTGGAACCTCTTCTCCACATCGTAGGACAGTGGTTTTCTACTGTGTCATCTTGTCACTGGTTAATCAAGATCCACATATTATCTTGTGGAAGACATCTTCAAAGCTTCTTTTACATTCCACTGAAAAAAGTCTCCATAAACATGAGAACTTACTAGTGTGTCAGAAAAGTTACCACATTTTCTGCAATAACTTTATACACACATATAAGACTACATTCAAGGTAATACCACCAGAAAAGATTTTCTGACATTTAAATTTGTATTCAGTGTTAACAAATTTCTCTTTTGCAGAAATTATTTTCTTGCTATTGTCAGCTCAGCAGAAATTTTCCTACCCAGATAGCAAAACTCAACTATTATTTTCAGTGTCTTTTCTACTCTAATTTCCTCAGCATCGACAAATTTAATACGACTACCTTCTATTATGTTTTACTTTTGTTAGTGTTCATTTTAAAACATATCTTCAAGATGCTATCCATTCTGTTTATCTGGTCTGCAAAATCCTTTATTATCTCTGACAGAATTACAGTGTCATTAACAAACCTCAAAGTTTTTATTTTTCTCTCTGAACTTAATTCTCTTTCCAAATTTCTTTGGTTCCTTTCAGAGCTTTCTCTGTGTACAGATTGAACAACATTGGGGGATAGACTACAACCCTCTCTCACACCCTTCACAACCACTGCTTCCCTTTCATCATCATGCCCTTCAACACACGTAATTATAGTCTGGTTTCTGTAAAAGTTGTAGGTAACCCTTCACTCCCTATATTTTATCCCTGGTGCCTTCATAATTTCAGAGTATAAGCCGGTCAACATTGTTAAAAGCTTTCTCTGAATTTACAAATGCCACAACTGTAGATTTGCCCCCCCCCCCCCTCCTTAAAAAAAAAAAAAAACCCTCTCTTCCAAGATAAGTTGTAGGGTCCGTATTGTCTCGTATGTTCCTCTATTTCTCTACAACCTCAACTGATATCCACCAAGGTCAGCATCTACCAATTTTTCCTTTCTTCTGTAAATAATTTTTCCTTATCCTGCAACCATGACTTATTAAACTGATAGTTCGGTGTATTTATATACCTCTCAGAATCTGCCTTCTTTGGAATTGGAATTATTATAGCCCTGTTTAAGTCTAATAACAGTACTTCACCTGTCTCTTATCTTGCACCGCAGGATGAATAGTTGTCTGACTAGCTCTCCCAGGATCTCAATAATTCAGAAGGAATGTTATCTATTCTCAACTTTGATCTTTCAGTGCTCTGTCAAATTCCTCTTGCAGTACATTATCTCCCATCTCATCTTCATTTGCTTCCTCTTCAATTTCTCTAATATCGTCTTCAGGTTTATTGCTGGTGTATAGCTCTTCTATATATTCCTTCCACTTTTCAACTTTCCCTTCTTTGCCTAGTACTGGATTGCCATCTAAACTCTTGATATTCATACAGCTGCTTCTCTCTTCTTCAGAGGTTTCTATTTTCCTGTAGGCATCATCTATCTACCTTCCTTATAGTCATGCATGGTTTTACAGCACAAAATGTGTACCATAATTCTACAGCACACTGATATAAGTGAAACAGACCTACAGTTTTGTGTGTATGATTGATGATCCTCCTTGAAAATGGCAATGACTTGCACATTTTTAAAACCTCTGGGAATGCTTCACTCCTCCAGTGATCTACGTATCCCATAGGTACACTCACCTTTCCTCTGTTAAGCAATTTTAGTATTTCAGCCTTCTCAACTTAATCCTCCATTTTGATGTCATTGTAGTAACTGAGTGCCAACAGATAACTTTGATCTCATCACTCACAACTTTGTTCAACAGTTACGTATCTAAGGCATATTGTGCAATACTTCTCAACTTTGATCATGTAACCTGGTAATTTAAGGTCTTACCTTCACAAGCCTGATCGCTGATTAACTTCTCAAGGTAATTTTCAGTTTCTGTGATTCTTTGTCCCCACGAACATTCTTAATCACCTGAGTCTCCCCACCCAAAACTGATAAGTTTAAAGCAATTAACATGCCTCTAGTAGTAAGAAGAAATGAGCTTTATTTACTCTCAATAACGGAATACAACAAAACAGTCATTCAGAGTTGAATCACTACTTAGTTCCAATTCACCGATAGTCTCTGATGTAGCACTAGGTGCGACCTTATCCTTGGAGAATGGTAGGGCTCTAGGATGGTCGGGAAGAGAGGTCCTGTTGAGGTGAAAGTTATAGCCCTTCAGGTATAGCATGGCAGTATCTGGGAGCTGTGGTGAGTTGCGTGTAGTCGGGCACCAGTTCGGCCGACATCTGGCCCAGTGTGGAAGGACCTGATGAGACATGGACTGAAGATTCCAATGTGACTAAGCAAAGGCTGTGCTGAACTAAGGGTCTCAGATTGAGGGTCTGGTGATAGTGGGTGTCATTTGGATGGAGCAACTCCTGATGCAAGCTGCCTCAATTCGGCCAGGCGGTTGCCTGTGTAGCTGCCGTGGAAGAATATTTCTGTAAGTATCAGCAGGCATGATCTGTGGAAGAAGAATCTTTGCCCATGATGGCAGCACCAATTGTAGTTCGCACCCCTTTAGCAGCAGATCTGGTGCTGCAGGAAATGCAGTTGGCAAAAAATGCGTTGTGGCCATGCTGTTCATTACGCCTCTCCCGCAGTGATGTTGCCAGCAGCCTGGAAAGGTGTCAGCCTGTAGTGCATGTGTGTGGTGTGTAAATGATAGACCTTACGGGATACCAGACTGGACTGAGATACAGCACGTGCAGCAGACTGATACATCTGCCTAATTTTTATACCTGTGCATGCTACTATAGCTGCATGGAAGTGACTTCAGTGGTAGATGATACTGACAACTTCACATTTTGTGAACTATTGCCATGGCACCAACGTGTCTGTGTTCAGTGATGGCTATATGATGAGAAATAAATTACAAAGAGACGCAATTGAAATGCAGTTTTCATCTTATTTTAAAGCAAATGGAATTATAAATTGAGTTTCCTGTTTTAAAAGAAACTGAAAAACAGGACAGCAGTGTTAATTTTTGTAAATGTATGTAATTTGAAATTAATTTATTACACAAACTCAAACTTTTGGGAATTTTGAAAAAACAGTGGAGGGGGTATTCAAAGCTCGATTTTATTTCAGCATATTTTGGCTGTTTTGACAGGGAGTCTATTCTTGTGACCTCAAAAGAGTACAGGCTGCTGTGATTGGCACTTCTAAATATGTTCGAGCTGCATGATACAGCATATTAATTAGCCTCACAGGTGTAAATTGTTGTAAATTCTTACAGTTTCAGATTAACAGTAGATTGTCTTAGAAACACCCCAGAGACGCTAGAGATCTTGTGAGATTCTGTGTATATGTGCAAAGCTGTCTACAGCGTGAGCAAGTTAACTTTTTAAATAAAAAGACTGAATGAGTATAAAGTATGAAATTTATAAAGTTGCAAAAAATTTTATATTAAGTTTTGCAGAAATTTACAACAATGTATGATGTTTCACACAAATTGACTTAAAATCAGCTTAAGTGTGTATGATTTAGTTTGATATTACTTACACTAAAGCAAGATTGTGTAAATAAACAAAAAATTTACAATGGTTGCACAAAAAAGGATGCTTTATTTGTTTTAATACCATCTCCAAAAGCAATGCACAGCCACAACAAACCTCTGAATAAAATAATACAAAATGGAACAGTATTACTTAAGTACAAATTATTTAGTAAAGGCATAATGAAATGGTGAAGATTTGTCATCTCTACTGCTGCCTGCTTAAAATAATGACAAGATGCATGAAATACCATGGCCTGTCTGAAACAGTTTTAAGATTTTGATTCAACTATAGTATTCTTCATTTTCCCGATGCCATCAATTTCACTTTCTAGAACATCACCAACCTGGAGAAAGAAAACAAATCAAAGTAATTATTTGAAATCTGTTTATCTACACTAATAATAAATAAAACTGTAGTGCTGTATTTTTGTCTATTTGAACATGCTAATCTCTTTCGTGGGATTTTCACAAGTAGTTCGGGCATAGCTTGGGGCACCATTTAGGCTTTATTTCATCAAAATTGAACCATAGAAAAGATAGATATTGTAATTTAAAGTTTTATCCATACTAATATTATAAATACAATAGTATGTGTTATTTTTTTATGACTAACCTGCTGAATCAATTTTGCAGATATGTGGGATGGAGATAGCTTGAACCCTGAGGGGGAACATAAGCTACGTTACAAAGTGTGTAGTACAAGAAACATTTTGATTTTAAGAATATTATGCAAATTAAGGAAAATATTTACTCTTTGATGTTTGATCATTATGAAAAGGCTTTTACTGGTTTATACATGCTGTGTGATACGGTTCAAAGTAGTAAATACGCATCCTACTCCTGTCTATGTCCTGTATAGTCACTGCTTAGCAGTGATGCTGATGCATCATGTGTTGGGACATCTTGCGAGGAGGAAGAGCAAAGCATACATCATGAGCTATGCTTACCCGAACAAGCAGACACCGGTAACAGTTATGGAAAAAATACTGCAGTCAGCACTAAAACCATACACATGTCCAGGCTAAGGCCAACTCTTCCAACAAACTTTCACAAGATTCAGCAGGTTTGTCTGGTGAGGAACCCTTCATCATAATTAATTGTTATTTCTGTTTCATTGTGTTGTATTGTACTGTAGTGCACTGCACTGAGGATCCTGCCTACAAGTGCATGTCTTCCAAGACACAATTGAATACTTGAACACAGATGGCAGTAGGACACCAAACACTTATTAAATATAAGGGGAATTCAAAGAAATTGTTAACATACATTGCAATACTGACATGATTCTTTACAGGAGTTGTTCAAAATATATAGTATTATGATTATGATGCCATCACTGTGTTACTCATTCATTGCAACCCACAGCCCAATGCACAAGTTGCATATCGCCCAGCTGTGTACACATAAGCTTATCTGTAGTTTATCACTGTTTGTATAGTACTAACAAAATTTAAGACTGTCAGTTGGTCGGTTCAGTGATTAAAGGGACCAGACTATGAGATCACTCCCTCCTACCCGGGAGCAGGCAAAGGCAGATAGTGCGATGGGGGACATAACCTCCACCACTTAGAAGGGGCACCGCACCCAACAGTATAAGAAAAGATTAGCTGCACAAACAGGGCGAGAGATGCACAGCAAAACAGAGGAAGAATGCCAAGTCAAACACAATATGCATGAATGGGAAGAAGATCAAAAGAGCGGGTAGATGAGGGCTTGGGAGGACCACCAAGCCAAGACAGCCACTACTGTTTGAGGCAGAGACAGCAATAGAGCAGCCTGCCAACTGCTCAACGGGCCAACAAGTCTGAGGCACCTTCCTTTAGAGAGAGTGGTAAAAAACTCCTTCACAAATAAACAATAAAACCAGGTCAGCCACTGAGGCGTCGTTGGCTAACACCAGGGGTAGCAAGTCTGAAGGATTATGAGTCCACCCCATGGCTGCTAGGTTAGAACAATCCAGCAAAATGTGGACCGCTAAATGGGCACCACAATGACAGTGGGGGTGGATTCTCATGACAGAGGAGATAACCATGAGTTGACCAAGCATGGCTGATGTAGAGCAAGCACAGGATGAGAGAGTGCTTGTGAGAGTCCCGCTTGGAGTACCTCCACAAATTTGTGGTCTCCTTTATCGGCCATAGTTTGTTCCGCAAAGTCAGAGAATGCCATTCTAAATCCTTAGTACTCGATGGAATAATACCAATTGAAGGTCTGATTCTGGAATACTGATCTCAAGAGGCAGTTTGCCGGTAGCCAGCCTGTCAGCGAGTTTATTCCCCAGGATCCCGTGACCCTGGGTCTAGACGAAAACCATCAAGCATCCACATTGTTTGAGAGCAAGAAGGGTATCCTGTATAATCAGGGCCAAAGAATGGTGTGGATATACTGGTCAAGAGCTTGTAAACTGCTCAGAGAGTTGCTACAAATGAGGAAGGACTCAGTGGTGAAGGAGTGGATATGCTCAAGAGCACTTGAGATTGCTACCAATTCCACGGCAAAAACACTGCAATCATCCAGCAATGAGTCGAGTTCATTACATGCTGCACAAACGTAAGCAAAGCCAATGTGACTGGCAACCTTTGAGCCATCAATATAGATCACTTCTGAATCCCAAAACGCACCAAGAATGGAGAAGTTGGTAGCGGAGAGCCTCAGGATGAGCCGTCTTTTGAACCTTGTAATAGATGAAGACAGAGCTGTGTATGGGGATTGCACGTAGAAGAGGTGCTGGAAGTGAAAGCTGTCATTCAGAAAACGGACTAAATGTGGACAATGACCATAACACCAGGCCTGGGCCACTGTTGTGGGAAGTGGAACTCCATATCTGGAAAGAGGGGATAGTAGTTCAGGCACTCCGGGGAGCAGTGAATGTATAACCAAAGATGGGGACGCCAGGTCAACCAGGTATCTATAACCAGTTAGAGTCCACAATGAAGGACTGGCCATCAAGGTACGGATCCCAATCGATATAAACTGTAAGGCAATGACTGAGATGTATAATGCAGCTCTTCACAGCCGAAAAATGGAAGCCATGAGTGGGAGCCCAAGATTGTGCTAGTATATTGCATGCGAAAATCATCAGCATACTAAAAAGGACACCATAGGCACTGCAGCCGCCACCAGACCATTGATTTTTTTTTTTTTTTAGTCATCGGTCTTCTGACTGGTTTGAGGCGGCCTGCCACAAATTCCTCTCCTGTGCCAGACTTTTAATTTCAGAGTAACACTCAATTATTTGCTGTATGTATTCCAATCTCTTTCTTCCTCTACTTTTTTTGCCCTTTATAGCTCCCTTTAGTACAATGGAAACCATTCCCTGATGTCTTAATAGATGTTATCATACTGTCCCTTGTCCTTGTCAGTGTTTCCACATACTCCTTGCCTCTCCGATTCTGAGCAGAACGACCTCATTCCTTACCTTATCAGTCCACCTAATTTTCAACATTCTTCTGTAGCACCACATCTCAAATGCTTCTCTTCTGTTCCGGTATTTCCACAGTGCATGTTTCATACAATGCTATGCTCCAAATGTACATTTTCAGAAATTTCTTCCTCAAATTAAGGCCTATGTTTGACACTAGTAGACTCTTCGTGGCCAGGAATGGCCTTTTTGGCAGTGCTGGTCTGCTTTTTATGTCCTCCTTGCTCCATCTGTCATAGGTCATTTTGCTGCCTAGGTTGTAGACTTCCTTAACTTCATCTACTTCATGACCATCTCGCTGTTCTCATTTTTGCTACTTCTCATTACTCTCATGTTTCTTCAGTTTACTCCCAATCCACATTCTGTACTCATCAGACTGATCACTCCATTCAGCAGATCATGTAATTCTTTTTCACTTTCACTCAGGACAGCTCAGTGAATTGTATCGTTGGTATCCTTTTACCTTGAATTTTAATTCCATTCCTGAACTTGTTTTTTATTTCCATCATTGCTTCTTCGATGTACACATTGAACAGTAGGGGCAAAAGACTACATCCCTGTGTCTCACACTTTTTATTCCAAGCGCTTTGTTCTTGTCGTCTGCTCTTATAGCGCTCTTGTACATATCGTATAATACTCACCCCTCCTTGTAGCTTACTCCTATTTTCTCAGAATTTTGAACATTTTGCACCATTTTACATTGTCGGATGCATTTTCCAGGTCGACAAATCCTATGAAAGTGTCTTGATTTTTCTTTAGTCTTGCTTCTGTTATCAACCGTAACGACAGAATTGCCTTGTTTTCACCTTTCCTGAAGCCAAACTGATCATCATCTAACACATCCTCCATTTTCTTTTCGATTCTTCTGTATGTTATTCTTGCGAGCAACTTCGATGCATGTGCTATTAAGCTGATTGTGCGAGAATTCTCGCACTTGTCAGCTCTTGCAGTCTTCGGAATTGTGTGGGTGATATTTTTCCAAAAGTCAGATGGTACGTCACCAGACGCATACATTCTACACACCAACGTGAATAGTTGTTTTGTTGCCACTTACCCCAATGATGATCTTAAGTCCTCCAAAACTCTCTTAAATTCCAATTTTAATACTGGATCCCCTATCTCTTCTGAAGTGACTCCTGTTTCTTCTTCTATCACGTCAGACAAAGCTTCGTCATCATAGAGGTCTTCAATGTACTCTTTCCACCTATCCGCTCTCTTCTCTGCATTTAATAGTGGAATTCCTGTTGCACTCTTAATGTTACCACCCTTCCTTTTAATGTCACTGAAAGTTGTTTTGATTTTCCTGTACGCTGAGTGTCCTTTCGACAATCATTTCTTTTTTGATTTCTTCACATTTTCCCTGCAGCCATTTCATCTTAGCTTCCCTACTCTTTCTATTTTATTGTATTCCTCCTCAACGACTTTTATTTCATTATTCCTGAATTTCCCTGAACATTTTTGTACTTACATCTTCGATCGATCAACTGAAGTATATCTACCGTTACCCATGGTTTCTTTGCTGTTACCATTTTTGTGCTCATGTTTCTCTTCCCAACTTCTGTGATAGCCCTTTTTAGAAATGTCCATTCCTCTTACTGGACTATTTTTTCTTGCTGTATCTACAGCCTTAGAGAACTTCGGTATTCCACTTCTTTGCGTGTTGATTCCTCCTGACTAATCTGCTGAACTTCAGCTTACTCTTCATCACTGTTAAACTGTGATCTGAGTCTACATCTGCTCCTGGGCACACGTTACAATCCAGCATCTGATTTCGGAATATATGCCTGACCATGATGTAATGTAATTGAAATCTTTGTGTATCACTTGGCCATTTCCTAGTATACCACCTCCTCTTGTGGTTCTTGAATAGACTATTCACTATTGCTATCTGAAATTTATTACAGAACTCAGTCTTTCTCCTCTCTCATTCCTTGTCCCAAGCCCATATTCTCCCATAACCTTTTCTTCTACTCCTTCCCCTGCAACTGCATTCCAGTCCCTCATGACTATTAGATTTTCATTTCCCTTAACATATTGTATTACCCTTTCTTTCAATATTCTCATATACCCCCCCCCCCCCCCCCAATCTTCAGCTTGCGATGGCGGCATGTGTACCTTAACTGCCATTGTTGGTGTTGGTTTCCTGTCGATTCTGATAAGAACAACCCTATCACTTAACTGTTCACACTAACACACACACTGTCCTATCTTCCTATTCATGATGAATCCTACTCCCGTTATACCATTTTCTGATGCTGTTGATATTACCCTATACTCATCAGATCAGAAATCCTTTTCTTCTAACCATTTCACTTCACTGACTCCTACTATATCTAGATTGAGCTTTTGCATTCCTTTTCAGATTTTCTAGTTTCCCTACCACATTCAAACTTCTGACATTCCACGCCCTGACTTGTAGAATGCTGTCCTTTCATTTGTTCTTGTTCTTCTTACAATTGGCACTACACATCCCGGGATGGGACTTGGCCTTCTCAATAATTTTCTGCCATTCTTATCTGGACTTGTGGTGTCGACCTCGAGTTATGGCAACTGACTCTGGCAGCGTTCTCTCCAAACTCGTTGCTCCATCTCAACCTAGGTCGTCCTCTTGCTCTTCTTCCTTCAGGTTCACTGCAGCAGGCTGTCCTTGCAGCATCTGTCTCATCGAGTCGCATCACATGTCCAGCCCATCTCAGCCTACACAGCTTTATGAACTTGACCACATCGTCCTCCTTATAACAGTCATTCTTTGCCTTCTCCAGGTCCCATTTTCATACACAGGTCTGAAAATCCTCCTTTCATGTGATCTCAGTTTGTTTTCACCCTGCTTCATAATTGTCCATGTTTCTGAGAAATAAGTAAGTACTGGGCATATCAGCATTTTGTAAAGTCGGCACTTAGTCTCTTGTGATATAATCTTGGATTTAAAATGTCACAATATTCTAAAGTAGCATCGGTTAGAAACACTTATGTGAGCCATAATTTCAGTAAATGTGGTGCCATTTGCTTCTAACTTTGAGCCCAGATAGGTGAAACATTCCACTTGCTTAAATGTCATTCCATCAAGGGTTATTGTGGGCTGTAAGGGTTGGTTAGTGCCATTATACATATACTTCGTATTCCTTCATTAATTCTCGGGCCCATCTTCTCTGCACACAGTTTTAGAGCTGAAAATGCACTTTGTCGATCTCTAAGTGGTCTGCTCATCAAATACAAGTCATCTGCATATCACAGCAATTGTACAGACTTACAGTAGATAGTTCCTCATGTCTGAATACCCAATTTGCATACCACTTTTTCGAGCACCAGGTTGAAAAGTAGGCAGGAAAGCCCATCTCCTTGCCTTAGCCCAGTTCGAGTAGGAAATTGAGGTGATAGCCTTGACTGCACTCGCACGGTACACTGGGGATACTTTAGGGTGACCTCTATTAAATGCACCAATTTTCCAGGCACTTGAAATTCCTGCATTACCTCATAAAGTTTGGCCCGGTTTATTGTATCATATGCAGATTTAAAGTCAATGAAAAGATTGTGCACACCAACATTAAATTCATTGGTCTTTTCTACTATTTGTTGGGGAGTAAATATCTGGTTTACAGTTGACTTTCCTGGTTTGAATCCGCATTGATAGCTTCCAATAATATCTTCTGCTATAGGTGAAAGTCTACTAAACAGGATATTTGATAGTACTTAATATATAATATTTAAAAGTGTTATGCCTCTGTAGTTGCTGCACTCAAATAGATCTCCTTTCTTATGCACCAGACACACTATCGCTACATTCCATTCTTCTGGTAACTCTTCCTTTCCCCAGATGAGGCACACAATCTTGTAGATCCTACGATTTATCTCAATTTCTCCAGTTTTAAATACTTCAGATGTTACATTGTCAGTCCCTGGTGCCTTATTGTTCTTCAATCGGGCAATTGCTTTGTTCACTTCTCCTTGGGAAGGGGGAGGTGCTATGGCATCATCTTCTGGAGCGACTGGGATATCTTCAATAGGGGACTCTGAAGCATCCAGCAGTTCACTGAAATACTCTACCTAATGCTCCAATACCTCTTTGTCATCGGTTAGTAGTGTCCCATTTTTACTTTTACACAGGTTGATGTGTGGCTTAAATTCTCTTCTTTCACCATTAATTTCCTGATAAAATTTTCTAGCATAATTTGTTTTTCCAACTGTCTCCAGTTCGTCAATCTTTCTTTCCCATTCCCTTTTCTTTCTCCGATGCAGTTTCTTCTCTTCTTTCATCGTGATAATTTCTTACTGCTAAACGAGTATATGATTTCTCAAGCAGTTTCCTGTATGCCAGATTTTTCTCATCTCTTATTCTCTTAGATTCTTCTTCAAACCGGAAATTCCTCAATTGTTTTCCTTCTTTCCCTAGTGCATCTTTTGCTGCCTTAATGACTGCATCCCTACAAGCATTCCATTCTTGATCCAAGTTATCACTTACACTAGGGGTGTATAATGCAAGATTCTCAGCAACCTTCTTAGAGTATTTTTTTAGAGATGTCTTCATTTTTTAACTTTGATACCATATACTTACTTTGAAGTGTTCCTTTGACTTTTCTTGCATTGGATATTCGAGCTCTTAGTTTTGCAATTGCAAGGTAGTGGTCTGAATCTACATTAAGTCCTCTGTAAGTTTGTACATCTAGTAAGTTTGAGGAATGCCTTCCATCAATAATTAGATGATAAATTTGGTTGAAGGTACACCATGTTGCTTTATCAACCGTTTTGAGTGGGGACACAGTGCTACCTACAGCCACGTTATGTGATAGTGCAAACTGAATGACTCTGTGGCCATTGTCATTTGTGTATTCATGGAGGCTGTGCTTTCCTATTGCTGGGAGGAAATGTCCTTCTTTACCAATCTGTACATTGAGGTCTCCAGTAATTATTTTAGTGTCATACACAGGGTATCTGTCATAAGTTCTCTTGAGGTTCTCAAAGAAGGTTTTCTTTAGCCTGGTCATCTGATACTTCTGTGCATGCATGTACATTGATCAGAGAGTAGTATGAGTATTGGGTCTTCAATCTCATATGTGAGATCCTAGATGTTATTCCAGTGAAACCACTCACTAGGTGTTCAAATTTTTGTCTTACCATGAGCCCTGTACCAAATTCAGGGAGGCTCTCTGAACCATGGTAGAAAATTATCCAGCTTCCCATATCACGCACTCCATGTCCAGTCCATTGTATTTCCTATAGGGCAATTATGCCTGCCTTGGTTTTATCGAGTTGATCTAGCAGTGACCTCAGAGCCCCGTCCTGTACAGCGATTGTACATTCCCGGTTCCAATAAACACACAATTTTTTTGTTTTCATTTGCCTCTAACAGTGCCATGTCATCGTCCATAAATCTGTCCTGCTTCTTTACTCTGAGGTTTCTGAACAAGAACTTTTTTTACAGGAATGGGTTGTTAGCCACTTGCTCAATCCTCAACTTTGAGGACTAGGATTTGTATAAGGTTTACTCCTTTAGGGGAGCTGGCTTCACTACGCCTATAGAGCCCTCCCTGCCCCAGGTTGTGGGACGCACTTTGTCTGGCTCCTTTGTCAAGACCACTCCAGCTTGGGTGACCCCACCAGTAGCTAAGCTACCGCCGACACAGCTCTTGACTTCATCGGAGCACGCAAACCCTCCCACCCAGCACTGAAGGTACTTTCGATAAGGTGCGGTGTCTCCTGGAAAGGATCCTTTCATTTGTTACTAAATCTTTTTTCTCATAGTCACCTCCCCCTTAGTAGTCCCCTCTTGGAGATCTGAATGTGGGACAATTCCAGAATCTTTTGCCAATGGAGAGATCATCATGACACTTTTTCAATTTCCGGTCACATGTCCAGTGGATATGCATTGTGTGTCTTTAATGCAGTAGTTTACATTGCCTTTTGCATCTTCATGCCTTTGATCTTTGCTGACTCTTCTGCCTTTAGGGGCAGTTTCTGACCCCAAGGACAATAGGGTGCCCTGAATCTCTGTCCGCTCCTCTGCCCTCTTTGCCAAGGCTGTTGGCAGAACAAGGGTGACTTCTTTATGCCAGAAGTCTTCAGTCACCAATGCTGATTTTTAACCAAAATTTAAGCAGTGGCAGGTTTGGAACCGAGGACGTTTTGATTAATAATTGAAGACGCTACTCCTAGACTACAAGTGAACTCTATTAATAGCCACTGAAGAGAGAGAGACGCTCAAAACAGAACCCCGTGGAACCCCACTCTCCTGCATGTGGGGGTCTACAGGAGGCACAAACCCATACATTGGAAGTGTGACATGAAAGCAAGTTCTGATTAAAAATCAGGAGTGGGCCACAGAGCCACCGCTCACATGTAACGTGGCAAGGATGTGGTAGCACAATGTGGTATCATAAGCTTCATGCAGATCAAAGAGGAATGTGAGACGGTGTTGACAGGGCAAAAGGTGAGACTCCAGGTGAGCTAAATTATCTGCAGTAGAACTCCCTCAGCAGAAACTACCTGGAGTTGAAGCCAAAGGGTCTCGCGATTCAAGGATCCAATACAGCCTTAGACTCACCATACGTTCAAGTAATTTGCAGAGGGCATTGGATAAACTGATTAGGCTGCCCAGTTGAAGAGGTGGTTTACCTGATTTCAAAACTGGAATAACGACACTTTCTCGCCATTGTGAAGGGAATTCCCCCTTGATCGCTTAAAAAGGGCAAGACATGACATTGGCTACTCACTGATAAATTTTGAAGCATTTTGTAGTGCATCCAATCCAGTCCAGGTGTTGTGTTGCGGCAGAGAGCAAGGTTGCTAGCAAATTACCACTCATTACATGTGGTGTGGTAAGGTTCCAGGCAGCATGGAACAAAAGCTAAAGGAACTTGTTCCAGACTTTGTTTGAGAAGATGGAATGTGGATAGACAGTGGAGCGATGCTGAGGCCTGGGTGAAATGCCACACAAAATGCTCAGTAATACAGCCAGGCTGCTCAGCAATATACTTGTAGTCCAGGCTGGTGAGGATAACAACATTCAGGGAAATGCATGAGACACCTGAAGGAGGACAGTGGCCAAAAATGCGTCTGCTCTTTGTCCATACCTGTGAAAAGGGAGACATATCATTCTGAACAAATCCATTTCTGATATTTAAGAAGATAACAGACCAAGGCAAGAACCTGTTTAAAGGCCAAGAGGTGGTTGAGAGATAGATGCTGTTTGTAGTGTTGGAGAGCACATCAAAGGTCTTTAATAACTGCAGCAACTTTGGGGGTTCACCACGGGCCAGTCTTCTGTCTGGGAGAAATCACTGAAGCAGCTGCTGAAACGATGGCGACAGTCAAACTCCGTCTCACGACGTCATAGTGTGGTGGAGCGATTGGGGTGGCACCCGAGGAAAAGGCATCCCAATTCACATTAGTAAAGGCCCACCTGGGAGGGCAACCTGGCGCATAATGCTGGAGGAAAGACAGGATGAACTCTCCATTGAACAGTGGAAAGCATTCCAGGGCTACAGCTAGAAAGGCCAGTTGCCAAGAAAGTGCTGTGCGCCAACCATCCTGTCCTGGCCAGTGGTTGTAGTACCATCTCACAGGGAGTTATGCACATTAAATCCACAAGGAGAAGGAAAGGAGGGGGGGGGGGGGGGGGGGGGGGGGGGGGGGGAGAGCTATCGAAAGAGGGCAAGAAGAGCAGGAAGTGTAGGAGGCCTATCAGGGAAGGAAATAAAGACTGCATATTGTTATGACTGAGTGTAAATGGATCCAAACGACCACTGCTTCCAGCACAGTATGAAGAGGAACCCACAATGTCTGTGCGGACCAACATACAGACACAGTCAGAAGATTGCAAAGGGCTGATCCAGTCTGGCAGAAGGCTTGGAAACCACGAAGAGTCAGTGAATGAGTATCCACAAACAAGGTTCCTACAATACAACAAAAGCTACAGAGTAGGGAGAAAGAAGAGACTGCATCTCGAGACTGTGATCACAGGAACCACTACAGTTTGATTGAGTAGTACAAGAAGCCGAACAGACATTGAATGGGCCAGAATAGGTCATTGCACAGAGTTGTGTCCATCACTATTAAGGACAGAGTGATATCCACGAATGCAAGATCAGACACTAATTGAGAGGGAGGGGACGAAGGCATGTGACCAAAATGGAGACACCGAAAACAGTGCATGGGATGTGGGATATAGAGCTTCACGGCGCAACAGTAACCGTAACTTTGTTTTTTTTCTGGAAGGGTATCCCCCTTAAAAGCCAGGATGAAAGTGCTGGTACCAACACGATTGTCCTTAGGACCTACTTGGACTCGGCGGGCAAAATGAATGTCATGCTGTGCCAGATTAGTCCTGAATTCCTTGTCCGATTGAAGGAGGTGGTCCCTGCAGAAAATAATGCCCGGGTCATATTTAAGGACTGCTGAGGAATAATTTTCACTGGGATGTCTCCTAAACACTTGCAAGAACAAAGGGAAGCCGTCTGTCAGGCACATGCAGTCTTAATCAGTAGATAACCGGATCACATCTTACTGAGTGAGTCAATCCTCATCTGTCCTGGAACAAATTAAGTAACGGGCAAAGGGTTTCGCCCCAAGCTGGTAGGTCAGGCCTCCCTCCTAGGGGTGGCCATGCAGGGGAATGCCAAGGAAGTGAAAGTAGGAGTAGAGAGAACTGTTCCTGTCTGAAAAGTCAGAAGTGAAAGAGCAGCCAGAAATATGTAGCTTAGGATGCTTCATGTGCAGAGCATCCACCCCAGTACCACCCACTCTGATTAGGGGCTCACCCCAAGGGTGCCCCCCAGTCATGGCGAGGGCCACCCACCACGGCGGCCATTGCTGTCTCAAAAAGACAAGCAGTCATTCATAGGCATATACGAGGCAGTGACGACTGAGTACCTGAAATCTCATCTCTGTGTTGTCAGGGGACTCCGCCAGATGGGAAGATAACAGCCCCACCAGACATAGTGGCTACACTAGTGGGGAGTTGGAAGGGGTCTACGATGGGAAAGGAAGGAGGGAGAGGGGGTGAGGGTGAGGAACCCATGCAAAAGATGCTAGGGAGGGAGTTCTTCCCCAAATGGCTAATATTATGGATACGGAAGTTATGGAGAAAGAAGCTAACAATAGCCACACTAAGCCATCCAGTAGCATGACTAAATATATCATCCGTTTCAAGGATTATATTCAAAATACCATCTGCCTAAATACAAGAACCATCAAGAACAGCAATGCCTTTCACCTTCACTTTATTTTCCTCCTTGGCCCCAGTACTAATTTCAATATTTTCAAAGGCTTTATAAGCTGTAGTGCGAGTGCCACACATGCTTATACAGCTGATGGTTGTCCATATTCACAATTGTGAATACATTTCATGTAGGATAAAAAAAAAGTGGAAACACGAGACAAGATCAAAAAGTAACAGTGGGACTGAGGGAATAGCTGAGCCACTGTAAAGGGAAACACCAAGGAAGGGGGGAGGGGACAGGAGGGTGAGAAGTTAGGATGGGAAGAAGTGGGATGGGGAAGGGAATGCAGTCCAAGAGAGAAGAAAGGCTGCAACAGTTCAGGGCCCCGTGAGAGCCACACACAAACCCACAAAACAGCTGTGGGCCACCCGGTGGGGGGGATAATAACATTTAAGACATTGTTTCATCTGTTACTTTGATTAAAGTGTATTAATGTCACCTGCAAATTTTTGGGTTTCAAAAACAAAAATTTGAAGTAATGGCTGATAATTAATTATCAGTACCTAAGATAACTATTCAGAATATTATACTGATATCTTTGCCTCCAAAAACATAAATTTGATGAATGAAGGAGACTTTTTTAACACTTACTTAGTATTATTTATTAAGATCTCTTTTTAGTCATGCAACTATTTTTTACTTATGTAGTAATTTTCTAGTAGTTGCCGATAGCAAGGTGCCACAAACACGAAAAATTGCAGGAAACTTCCTCAATGTGCTACCATTGCTGATGGCTCATGCATGGCGAGGATGGCTGTATGGGATACAGCTGCACTACAATATGGAGTGTACTGAAATATACTAGAAACTAATGTAACAAAGAGTTACCATCTGTGTGACTGTGCTAAACTTTCAACTTAAATGTAACTTATAATTAACATGTAAGTGCGCCCACACTATGGCCATGGTGCAGCAATTGTGATATATTTTCAGTAGGAAAAAACAGTTTAAGTTGCAGTAACAGCAGAAGTTTTAATGATTTTTTCACCTTTTTGAGGCATCTTCAGAATTTCTACATGGGGAAAATACATATAAACAGATAATGGATATGGTCCTATCTAGCATGAGAGGTTAGTAATTTTTTTTTTTAAATTACTCATAAACATCAGAGTGAAGGGGGACTTACGTTTAGAACAGTGGTATGCATCAAGAATGCTAAGGGAAAAGAGTATTATAAAAGTTGCCCTAGATTAGTGGCAAAAAGTCAAATTAGTTGTTGAAATGTGAAGAGAGAATTCTTACCTTTAGCAAATGCATGCAGCTATGCTACGATAGTTTCACACTTCTAATCTTAACACACAAATATTGGCATACAAATTGTAGTGGGCCTGACTACATGACCACATATGCACACAATACGTGAAACTGGTAGGGCAGGAAGCTGCTGACCAAGTGGGTGAAAGTTCTGCTAGACGGCTTTTAGATGTTTGAAAGTACAGGACATAAGAATAGAGTAAAATGTTGTGGTAGTTAAAGTCAATGCAAATTAAAAATATATTTAAAATCAGGGATAGAAGTAAAATAGATGTAAAAACAATTTAAGAAGGAATAAAATATCTAACACATGATGCCATCTGTTGACATCAAGAGTAAAGGCAAGATTTACGTAAGAAATACATAGACATTACAGCTTCTATATGAATCAGATATAAACTATGTAAAAAAATTCCTGAAGCCAAATATAAAATATGACAGATATAAATTAACATCTTGATGAGGTGCGCTATGCCAGTACTCAGCTATACTCTGAAAAATTATCACAATTTTATTGTCATTATGTTGATGACATATTCATTGTATGTGATGACCCTTTGGTGGATATATCTTTAGTGAAAGATGAATTTAACATTGCACATTCTAAAATGTCTTATGAAATAATGGGTCCACAAATTATTTGTACATAAAACTTCAGCTTGCTGATAATGAAATTAATTCTGGCATTTCATAAGCCAACCACCAGTGACTCAATAATCCATGCATCGTAATGCCATCCATATCACCACAAAAAAGAATTTTCCAGAGCCTATGCAAAAGTCCTTTAACCTCAGTTGCTGCTGACCATGAACTAACCAATTTTCAGTTCACTGCTAATAGTACTGGATATAACTAACATTGTCAATAAGTTGTACAAACAAAATGTTGAGAAAAGTGGTAGTTTAACAGAACCTAAGTTTGTAATCCCAAAAGCAAAGTTTGTTGTACCATATTTGGGTAGCATTTGTCAGCCCACTAGGATGTTTAGGAGCTATATTGTCAAAGTTGCTTACACCTTTCATTATAATATCCAGTATCTATTTATACACTATGAGCAGCCATGTAAAGACAGATTCTCTCATTTTTGGTTTATAAATAACATGTGCTTAATATCCTATGGTTACATTGGGCAGAATGACCAGATGTTCTGAATGTGTAATTAGAAGTAATACAGCATTTCCTGAGCATTTAAAAGCTAGTAGACACACAGGATCTGTATTAGAATCACTCCAAATTTCTCATTGTGCACCCAAGAGCAAAAAAGTGACATCGCTAGAGGAACTGGATATTGTCAAACACACTCATGTAGCTAAAGATGTACATCTTAATGACCAACCAATTATTGAGAATTAGACTTTAATGATTCAATGGTGACAGTTTTTGAAAGAGTTTAACTGAACAGGGACATAATCTCCTCATCAATTTATTTCTATACCCTTTATTTTACATATGACTTATAGAAAATTAATTATGTATTACAGCTACACAAAACAGACATCAATATATATGTATTTCTTGCATACATCTTCTCTTTACCCATGATGCCAACAGATGGCGCCACATGTTAGGCATTTTATTCCTGTTTAAGTGGTTTTTACATCTATTTCAGTTTTATCACCCATTTTAAATCTATTTTTCATTTGCACTGACTTTAATTACCACTATATGTTTCAATTCATTTTTATTCAATTCTTATTTACTGTACATTCAAACATGCCCACACCACCTAGCGGAATTTCTGTCCACTGCATTGGCAGTGTCCTGCCTGCCAGTCACACGTAGCACGTGTGTATGCAGTATTGTATTCACAGCCACTATAATTTGTGTTCCAACATTTGGGTGTCAAGATTACAAATGTGACCTTTTCTTAA
Organism: Schistocerca nitens; assembly: GCF_023898315.1. NCBI lineage: Eukaryota > Metazoa > Arthropoda > Insecta > Orthoptera > Acrididae > Schistocerca > Schistocerca nitens. The sequence goes on along the minus strand of NC_064617.1, from coordinate 917,982,704 downwards.
AATAGTTGCATGCCTTTGCCAAATATAAGAATTGTTACTTGTTGTGAATGTGAATATACCTTGCATCATTCAACATGTGAGCTTCTTAAATCAAAAATTGTTAATCAGCATCCTACACTGAACAGCTCAATGTGATTAGCAAAACTGTGGGAGCATCACCCCTTCAAACTGAGTTTTTATTTATCATATTCAAATATAAATGCAAAAGCAAAAGTATCTGACTCCTAATGAATAAATAATGATAATCACTAATTTAAAACACACACACACACACACACACACACACACACACACACACACACACACACACACACAGAGAGAGAGAGAGAGAGAGAGAGAGAGAGAGAGAGAGAGAAATTTCACCAAGACAGATTAGGGCAGTACCTTCAAATACTCTGGTGGCTTTCTGTGCATGCCAACACCAGCTGGAGTGCCGGTTAAAATGATATCTCCAGGGCGTAAGGTTATGACACTGTAGAGAGAAAAATCACAAATTTACATGAAAACTGTTCCTATTTAACCTCTAATTATTACTATTAGGGCATCACCTAATATCAGAGCAAGAATTTTGGCCATAAGAAAGTACTCATAGTTTAATGGATAAGAGCAGCAGCAAAATGAAACCAGTAAGTAAAAATCACAGGCTGTACAAAATTTACAAGATATTAAAAGCTTTGGTTCTTGAAACAAACAGAAGTTTTTAAACCTGCTAGTTATTCTCAATACTATAATACCAGTGCATAAAGAGCACGTCTGTCTGACAGATGACGACTTAATAGTCCACATATTGCTAGTTTCCGACAATGATCCTGTTATTCATACACAACTACCATTAAAAAAAATGTGTGATAGACTCCAAAATACTTATGACCTCATCGTAACTATCCTTGAACATACTTAATGCTAGTTACAGTGTCTAAGCATACAACAAAATGACAAACAATAACATTCACATTAACATTTGTCTTATAACAACAGAACTGTTTGCTTTATAGACCAGAAGTAAAACATTTTAAGTTACATGAAATTAAATGGCAAACTAAGGAGAAAGAAAAGGACCGCTCCCAGTTCGGCAGAATGCTTTAACAAATTATGATAACCAACCATCCAACAGCAGAACAGCTGAATGATTTTGTTGTTGTTCATTCTGCGAATACCATCTAATATGTATTGGTGGCATCCAAAATGAAACTATAATCAATGTATACAAATCTTATCTAGGGGTCAGCATTTCATTACTTTATTTATTTAGTCACTGTAATCCTCTTTGGTATGTCTACCCTGAACTGGGGTGCTATATGACTTTCCTAAATTCAGTTTTGGTTATGTTTATTTCTTCTTTACATTCCCCTTTCTTTTAGCATATGAATAAACACCTGGAACCAAAAGCTAATGTTTGTACCACCATTTGTTGCCATCAGTGTGAACTACCACTGATAAGTAGCAGCCTTTTTCTCCTTTGTTTCTACTTACAAGTACTTGTGAATTTAGTTAATGTTGGTGTATTCTAAGTGAGGTATGTTATATTCCAAATGCTGATGCGTCTGTTTGCACAGGACTCATTAGAAAAGTATATGGGTATCTAATGGAGACAACAACTACAATTGGAACTCTGGACAGTTTTTAATACAGAAAGAAACTGGTTTACTTCTAGATATCTGAAAAAGTAGACTGCAGTGTAAAATGATTCTCAAGTGTTGAAGTAACATCTAACTGAACCAATAACAGCATAAATGTGCACATGTTCTCAGAGAAATAGGCACATAGCATCAAACTAAGTGCATATAATGTAGTGAAATGATTTTTGTAAACACTAATATTTTGCTTTCTCTCAATATCCTCGTTAGAGAGTGAGCACAAGTAGTAGTTAGGAAATGGTCAAAGCATTTTGTGTCCCTTATGATGGCTTGAACTCTGCTGTGGATATTTTCAATGAGGTTTCTGAATGTTTGTGTAGGATTGGCACCTGTTCTTCCTTAAGAGCTTCCTGCCACCAAAGAAGATGCTGATGTTAGATGCTTGGGTTTGGAGTGAAGTCAACATTTTAATTTATCTCAAACATGCTTCATTGGGTTCAGGTAGGTACTTGTAGCAGGACAATATTTCAGGAATGGTATTGCCCAAAAACCATTGCCTCATAAGGGCTACTTTATGTCAGGTTGTACTGTCATGCTGATACAAACAATCATTGTTTCCAAACTACAATGTGTTCATATCCTTAAAACATTTCTTAAGCACATTACAGGGACCACATCCTAAACACAAAAAACAACCCGATACTATAACACAACTTCCTGCGTATTTCACTGTTGACACTACACATTATGACAGGTAATGTTTGCCAGGTATTTGTCAAACCCGAACCCTTATATCTGATTGCCACAGGCAACAGAATGATTCACCATTTAAACTACTTGTTTCCAGACATTCGCTGTCCACTGGCATCCCTCTTTACATCACCTCAGGTGCCATTAACACTGACTGCAGAAATGTGGCTTATGAGGAGCTGCTCGACCATTGTATCACTTTCTTTGTAACTCCCCATGTACAGTCATTAAGCTAATTGAATTGTTGGTTATGTAGCACTTTGTAACTTATAAGTGATTCCTTCTTCTGATTATTTTTTTCTTTCAACCACCCTCAGCAATGCTGGATGGTCCCTGTCCATCAGTACATGAGGTCTGCCTGGGCTCGGTTTAGCTATGTTTGTTCTGTTGCGTTTCCACTTCACAATCACATCACCAATAGCTCTAACTTGGGCAGCTTTAGAACAGTCGAATTCCCCCAATTGATTTGTTATTCAGGTGACATCCAGTAACTAGTCTACATTTGAAGTCACTGAGCTCTTGTGACTGATACATTCAGCTATTATACTGCTTCTCTACTGACAACATGATACACCCCACCTCCTTATACGCTGGTGGATCCACATCTCATGACACCTAGTAGTCAATTTTGTAATACATAGGGGTCTCTGGATAATTTTGATCAAGTACTGTGTGTGAGTAGTGAGTGCTATATGCATCAGGTACTCATATTCACTTATGAAATTGATTATAATGCTTTAGATCAGATGTACGTCTGACTCCAAAAATATATCACTCAAATGACCTGATACAGAGATACAAAAGTACGTGAGTGGAATACTAGTCTAAGAGAATGTGCTTTAAGATGGGAGTGATTGTTCAGAGAGAGTTAAGCATTAAAATCTGGATAATTGCATGGGGTTCACACAAGAATGTGGAGGATAAATTTTTCTTTATACATATAATGTTTGCCCACATGAAAGACAAGTAGCCAATGAATACACTGATAAAACCACGGAAGTAATATGTCAGGAAGCCCAGCTTCCTTGCACTGGTAATGTAATAAGAAACTGACAGAGACATAATGGTGTCATAGTTCAATAATTCTTCAAAGAAGCTACAAATGAGGGCGAAGTTCCTAATACTACTATTATGTTGCACTGAAATGTCATCTTCCTCAGATTTTTTTATATGCAATAAACATTATAATGGTGAAACTAATACTGTTGCCGTAACACTTCTGTATTCCCACAGGGAGCTTCTCATTTTATAGAGAAGTACCAGCTCAGCACTCTCGGTTACTTAAAACAGACCTGATGCTCAAGATAAACTGGGGATATGTCTCAGCTGTGACCACATATTTTGAAACAATTTGCACAACTAAATTTGTATGTGTGTGTTTTCTGTTCATCGGAAATGTGGTATATCCTTGGGACCTGAAGTCATACAAAAATAAATTCACAACTGCCATCATTCAGTCATACAATGTATACTCTCCTTCATGTAGCATATGAAACATACATCACGTTCAACCTAGACAATCTTTAACACGAGTTGTCTCATAAGCGGCCTGTGTTCGACAACACTAGATCTGCTTAAAATGATTTTTTTTTTATCGAAGTTAACTTTGCCCATAAGGTAAAGGTTTTTTTGAATTTGTCAAATGCTTCTTTGTGGAAGATCAAGTGCATCACTGTAGTGTAACTACTTGGGATGAATGACATTCATTGTGCTAGCCATGGAATACGTTATATCCGCATTTGCTACAGCCCAACAAGTACTACACTCACTAGAGTGCATTTCTACATACTTTACAGATTACATTAAAATTAAGAACTTGGTACCAGATACCAATTTATGAGTTTCTTTCATAAAATATCAGTGGAAATATGTTTGGCGGGTTCTTTACTCATCTGAGAACAGTCGATATTTAAATTATGTCTGAAAATTAGCTGTTTGAAGGCAGTGTTTCCTGTAATATTGGAGAAATTAATCACCCGAGTGTCACTCCAGAATCCACCACTTTTGTATAAATTCTGTTGTGAGTAATTTATCAAATAGATCATTTTACTTTGTATCATTCAATACACGTATGTGTGCACGTGTGCAAGTTCGCACATCTTGTTGATCCAATTTCCACTATAAATGTGACAATATGATCTGTTCAAATCCATTCATTTCTAGTGTACTAAACAATGCACAAAAATTGTTCATGAGAATATTGTGGTACATTATGTACAAAAACTGATTAAAATACTAGCATTACATAAACTGTCACTAAAAACTAGGTTCTTGCCATTTGATGGCAATGTTACACCATCCAACCCTGCCTCGAGAAACCAGCCAAAGCTTCAGTGTGTCACTAGTTTCTTTTCAGACATTGCAACACGTTTTCAACTTATGATGAACGAGAATCACAGCATACACTCTACTAAAGGCTGTAACATGTATAACTGCAGTCACATCAACTGTGTTACACATAGATAAATCTTTGAACTGTGTGAAAAAGAGCCGAAATAATTTGAAAGTTTTACTGATTTCTTCCTCTCTGTTTTGTAAATCTTATGCAATAGTAAGTTCCTCAGGTATAATAAAAAGAAGACAATCTGATTCTTTAATGGAAAAAAACATATCTGTTGCTTAGTGTACAACTTCAGTGCAATACTTACTGAGACAAGAATGAGACAATATGATCTATTCGATGTATGAGCTCATTTGTGTTTCCTTCTTGTTTTAGAATACCATTTACTCTGGAGCGTATGCCTAGAGCATGAGGATCAGCAATAGCTTCCTTGGTGACAACAGCTGGTCCAAGGGGACAGAAGCTATCCATAGCCTTTCCCAACAAAAACTGCCCCGAGTTTCGTTTTTTCTGCCAATCACGGGCACTTAAATCCTGTGCAACAGTAAAACCAAAAACATGTTCCATTGCACTTATTGGGCGAACATTCTTGGCAGTTTTCCCCATGACCACTGCCAGTTCCACCTCCCAGTCCAGCTCCTGTGAAATGAGAATTATAATTAAAAAACAATGAAAACAAAATAACTAATTACTATAATAGTGAAAATAGAGTTATACTTACCTTTTTAAACTGTGTTTTTAGTAACTTCATACTTACTATAGAAACAATCAATGAAACAAAAGCTAAGTTATGGAGGATAAAAAGGCAACACTTGCACAGAAAACCTGTACTAAATAAAAGCTGTGTCATAGCTGATGACAGCATCCAAAACCAGGCACTAGCCCCGTATCTCTGCATCTACTCTTATTCCAGCTATCATCAGCCACCAAAGAAAACTACTTTAATTTCTGAGAACTATACTCCCACTTCAGTGACTGTATCATTCCTTTTAAAAGCTGGTTATGTTAAGAAATGCTTTGAGACTTTAAAAAAAATCCCAAAACCTCTCTCCTGAATCCATTTCCCTCCTCACTCCTATGAAACCCCACACACCCACCTTCTACATGCTCCCCAAAATCCACAACCCAACAATCGTGGATGGCCCATTGTAGCTGCATATTCTGCTCCCAGTGAAAGAATTTTGGTCCTCATTGACCAGCACCTCCAACCTATTGCTCAAAATCTTGCCTCCCACGTTGATGATACCAACCACTTCCTTCACCAACACTCCACAACCAATCTGGCTCCCTACTCGTCATTGTTGACGCCACTTCCCTATACACAAACATCCTTCACGCTCATGGTCTTGCCATTATTGAACACTATCTGCCCCAACGTTCTTCACACTCCAAACCCACTACCTCATTCCTCACACACCTTACTAACTACATCCTAACATACAACTACTACTTTGGAGGGAAGGTATACAAACAAATCCGTGACACAGCTATGGGTACCTGCATGGCACTCTCCTATACCAGCCTGTTTATGGGCTGTATGGAGGAAACCTTCCTAGCCTCCCAAAACCCCAAACGCGTGGTGTGGTTCACGTTAATTGATGATATCTTCATGATACGGACTCAGACAACCTATCCCAATACCTTCACAACCTCAACATCTACTCTTCCAACTGCTTCACTTGGTCCTCCTCAAGCCAGTGTGCCAACTTCCTGGACGTTGACCATGTCCTCTCTGATGACTCCATTCACACCTCTTCCACATTAAAAACACCAACAGTACCTGAATTTCAACAGATGTCATCCCTTTCACACTAAAAACTCCCTCCCATACAGCCTGGCCATCTGGGGACAGCGTATCTGCAATGACGGGATCCCCCTTGCCCAGTACACTGAAGATCTCACAGAGGCCTTCACAGACAGACACTAACCCCCAGACCAACTCCACAAGCAGACTTCCCATGCCATATCCCCCCCCCCCCCCAATCCTCCCATCATCCCCAAGAAACAGCTGGAATGGAGCGTCCCTTCATCAACCCCCCCATGCCATATCCCCCCCCCCAATCCTCCCATCATCCCCAAGAAACAGCTGGAATGGAGCGTCCCTTCATCAACCCCCCCCCTCCCCCCCAGACTGGAACACAGAACCTCATCCTTTGTCAGTACTTTGATTATCTATCATAATGCCCCACAATGAGGGACATCCTACCCAAGATTCTTCCCAGCCCCTCCTAAAGAGGTCTTCCATCACCCATCAAACCTCCACAATAACCTAGTCCATCACTATGCAACTCCAATCCCAACATCTTGCCACAAGGAAGATCCAGGTGCAACACCTGGCATTTCCTATTCCAGTCCTGTCGCAGACTTATCCTACCCCATCAGAGGCTGGGCCGCCTGTGAAAGCAGCCATGTTATATACCAGCTCTGTTGCAGTCATTGCTCAGCTTTTTATATTGGTAGGATACCAGCCAGCTGTCAACAAGGATGAATGGCCATTGACAGAATGTGACCAAGAGCAAAGTGGACCACCCTGTGGAACAACCTGCAGCTGTACATAACATACTTTATTTCAATGGTTGCTTCACAACCCAGGCCATCTGGAGCCTCCCCTCCACCACCAACTTTTCTGAACTGCACAGATGGGAATTATTCTTACAACACATTCTCCACTCCCAAAATCATCCTGACCTCAACCTACAGCAACCTACTGTCCCATACCCATCACACAACTGTTTCTGCCTCCTCTGTCCTGTTACCACTTCACAATTCACCTCCCTTCACCCTCACTGTATGCTGCCCTCTGCTGGCACATCCGCCAATCTATGCCCCCCCCACCTCCTGACACTGCACCTGTTAGCCCTGTCCTACCACCTTTGGTCCCTGGATGCTCCACCAATCAATGTCAATTTCTCTTCCCCCACCCGTGCCCTGCTATCTCTCCCCCACCCTGCTTCGGATTGTTGCTCTGTTTCAAGTACTGGAATATTGGCACATTTGAGGCCTGGAGGACAAGAGGAGATGTGACATTAGGTCATATTCACTACATACTATGGTTATAATAGAGGGAAACATTCCACGTAGGAAAAATATATCTAAAAACAAAGATGATGTGACTTACCAAATGAAAGTGCTGGCAGGTCGACAGACACACAAACACAAACATACACACAAAATTCAAGCTTTCGCAACAAACTGTTGCCTCATCAGGAAAGAGGGAAGGAGAGGGAAAGACGAAAGGATGTGGGTTTTAAGGGAGAGGGTAAGGAGTCATTCCAATCCCGGGAGCGGAAAGACTTACCTTAGGGGGAAAAAAGGACGGGTATACACTCGCGCACGCACACACACACACACACACACACACACACACACACACACACACATCCATCCACACATATACAGACACAAGCAGACATATTTAAAGACCTAGATATGTCTGCTTGTGTCTGTATATGTGTGGATGGATATGTGTGTGTGTGCGCGCGAGTGTATACCCGTCCTTTTTTCCCCCTAAGGTAAGTCTTTCCGCTCCCGGGATTGGAATGACTCCTTACCCTCTCCCTTAAAACCCACATCCTTTCGTCTTTCCCTCTCCTTCCCTCTTTCCTGATGAGGCAACAGTTTGTTGCGAAAGCTTGAATTTTGTGTGTATGTTTGTGTTTGTGTGTCTGTCGACCTGCCAGCACTTTCATTTGGTAAGTCACATCATCTTTGTTTTTAGATATATTTTTCACTACATACTATTTTATATAGGATGACCACAATCAAACTGGCTGTGCACATGAATGAATATAGAACTGCTCACCTTGAGGATGCCCTATACCCAGTTGCTGGAGTGCTCCAGGGCAGAGGGGGGGGGGGGGGGGGGGCACCATCTCACACATCCTCCTCATGCACTCCTGTCTGCTAGTGCATCCACAGGTCTTTTCTCCTTCTCTGTTCCTCTCCTTTCCCCATCCCCCCTTTTTTCTCCCCCCCCCCCCCCTGCCCAGTTCTCAGGGAAAGCAAAATACATAGTGTAGCCAGGAGTTTCTCTTTCAAGAAAATGATTTAAAAGTTGGTATGACACAGGTTTCTAACGGGACTCGAACGGTTTTATGGCTACTTATAAGTCGCCACTAGTCTTCCAAAAAATTTAAAAATACTCCATAACCCCAGGTCTAGCCTCGCCCCTCTACAAACTATCATATGGGCCCTCTTGGCATGCTCTACATGTTAACTGGGATGACCTTATTGCCTGCTACTCTACACAGACAATTTCGATCCTCCCACACAATACTAGCTTCCCTGACCTCTGGGGATGGGATATCTCACTCAAAACACTGAAAGCAAAATAATGGACTAATATCAAAACCACAGAGTACAGTAATATGCTTGCATGTATTTAATGTGACTGTTGTTGAGCTCTTGATATTCATACAAGCAGTTCTCTTTTCTCCAAAGGTCTCTCTAATTTTCCTGTAGGCAGTATTTATCTTACCCCAAGTGATACACACGTCTACATCATTTCATTTGTCCCCTAGCCATCCCTGTTTAGCCATTTTGCACGTCCTGTCCATCTCATTTTTGAGATGTTTGTATCCTTTTTTGCCTGCTTCATTTACTGCATTTTTATATTTTCTCCTTTCATCAATTAAATTCGATATTTCTTCTTTTATCCCAGGATTTCTATTAGCCCTCATCTTTTTACCTACTCGATCCTCTGCTGCCTTCACTATTTCATCTCTCAAAGCTACCCATTCTTCTTCTACTGTATTTCTTTCCCCCATTCCTGTCAATTGTTCCCTTATGCTCTCCCTGAAACTCTGTACAACCTCTGGTTTAGTCAGTTTATCCAGGTCCCATCTCCTTAAATTCCCACCTTTTTTGCCGGTTTTTCAGTTTTAATCTACAGTTCCTAACCAATAGATTGTGGTCAGAGTCTAAATCTGCCCCTGGAAATATCTTACAATTTAAAACCTTGTTCTAAGTCTCTGTCTTACCATTATATAATCTATCTGAAACCTTCCAGTATCTCCAGGCCTCTTCCATGTATACTACCTTCTTTCATGATTCTTGAACTAAGTGTTAGCTATCGTTAAGTTATGCTCTGGGCAAAATTCTACCAGGTGGCTTCCTCTTTCACTCCTTACCCCCATTCTATGTCCACCTGCTGCTTTTCCTTCTCTTCCTTTTCCTACTATCGAATTCCAGTCCCCCATGACTTAAATTTTTGTCTCCCTTCACTATCTGAATAATTTCTTTTATCTCATCATACCTTTCTTCAATCTCTTTGTCATCTGTGGAGCTAGTTGGCACATAAACTTTTACCACTGTGGTAGGCATGGGCTACAACAATGTGTTCACTATGCTGTTCGTAGTAGCTTAGCAGCGCTCATATTTTTTTATTCATTATTAAACCTACTCCTGCACTACCCCTATTTGATTTTGTATTTATAATCCTGTATTCACCTGACCAGAAGTCTTATTCCTTTTGCCACTGAAATTCACTAAGTCACACTATGTAACTGCTGGTATTGGAAACTGGTACCTGGCACCTGGCATAAGATAGAATACTGTAAGGAAGATTGTCAAATCAGCTGTTGTCTATTGATACCCATGTCCTCCACTGCAACAACCTATTATAATAAAGTTCCTGCTCTTTCCACCTCAAGTGACCAATCATAACTATGACCTTTCAAAATTATGACATGACATCATGCTCAGAGATTGGAAATGACAAAATATAAGTGACACCTCACAGCTAAAGCATATCAGTAGATCCAGAAGCAGGCCACTCTAACCATGGCTGAAACTGATTTCTCCAGTATAGTTTTTTACATTATTACAAGGCATGATACTTAGAAAACTTTTATGTAAACTTACTGGCTGCAGAAGCCTACGCAGTTAGAATGTTTGATAACTTTGTGCTAGGTAACAGGAGAAATCTTCCTTGTGAATAATTTTTGTAAAGAAATACAAATCTGGAAGTGGTTTAAGAGTTTAATTGTAGTTAAAGCTGTCATTTACAAGAAACAATCAATGTAAACTAGTTCTTACAAATTCTATCTTGTTAGAAATAATTCATAATGTAAACTTTATCACTTAGTTTCTAACGAACCTTTGTGATAGGAGGGTAAGGAACGTCGTCATATGGCCCAGTTATGCAGCTGCTGAATTTTGAAAAAAACATTGGTTCTTTTGGTGCTGGAATGTTCTGCTCTTCACAGTGACCTCTGTAGTTCAGACCCACACAAACTACCTTGTCAGGAGATGTTACTGGTGGCAGGAGACGAACATTTTTCAGGGGAATGACTGACTTCCCTTCAGCAACAATCCTGTAAAACATCATTGAGAATTACAATGTATTTCTATCTTACCAAATGTTATATACACAGCAAAAGTTAAAAAAAGTAATGTTGATCAAACACTATAAACACACTTTCTCTCAGCTATTGTTCTTATGTAACATAACGCTACGAAAGCTTCAGGTAATACGTGCCTTGACATGAAACTAAATTGTTTTGTGACCTTTAAATGGGTCCTGATGCTTGGACATGTGTTGTCAGAATCAACGAAGTGGCAGTGAGTGAACACTTTACTACAGATTTGTTATTGTGCTCTGTGGAAAGCAAAAAACAACAGGGCTCCTATACAGTCTCACTGGAAACGGTATGCAGAATGTTCTGAGTAGTGTAAGGAACAAATGTCCTATTTAGAAAGTGATCTATACTAATTGAAGGTATTTGATAAATACACTGATTTGCAACATCAGTCTCGTTCCTTTTGTGCCAGCCCTTATACAGAACTTTTTGGTGAAGTTCAAGAACATGTCTGACGTGAACTGCTCATCCTTTGGCACCTAGATGGTCATTTTTCATGTAACTTTCTACAGCCTAACGACAATTCAAGGACAAAAAAAGAAATGAAAAAATATATCAAAACAAATGCTACCAGCCTTATTTTGTTTCTTCTAGACCTCAGCTACAGCTACAGCTGCATCTACATCCATCTATATCTACATCCATACTCCATGACCCACAATATTGTGCAAGGCAGAGGCTGGTCCTTACACGATATGTACATTGATGCCAGAAGAATCGTTCTACAGTCCGTCACAAATGCCATTTCTCTAAACTTTCTCAATAGTGTTACACAAAAATAATGTTTTCTGCCCTCCAGGGATTCCTATCTGAGTTCACAGAGCATTTCTGTAATACTTGTGAGCTTATCAAACCTACCCATAATAAATCAAAGAGCAAACCTCTTAATTTCTTCGATGTCTTCCTTTAATGTGACCTAGTAGGGATACCAAAGATTCAAGTGGTACTCAAGAATGGGTCACACAAGTGTTCTAATGCAGTTCCTTTTGTAGATAGGTACGCTTTCGAAGAATTATTTCAGTAAACCAAAGTCAACCATTCGCCTTCGCTACAAGTAACTATTTCATATCACTCTGTAGTATTACATGTAAATATTATATTTAATTGTCATGAGTGTGTCAAGCAGCACACGACCAACACTGTATTCAAACACTACAGAATTTTTTTTCATACTCATCTGCATTAACCCACATTTTCAACAGAGCAGGCTGCCATTTATAACAATTTCTAACACCAAAAAGAAATTCTGTTTACGTCATCCTGCAGTCAAACAGTGACAACACTTTCCCATACACTACAGCATCATCACAAAATAGTCACAGAATGCTGCTCCCCCTATCAAGCTGATCATTTATGTATACAGATAACAAGAGCAGACCTATCACACTTCCCTGGGCCACTCCTGTTGACGCTCTTGTCTCTAATGAACATGCTCCACCCAAAACAACGCACTGGGTTTTATTATTTAAAAAGTCATATAATAATTTGAACATGACAGCTTTGTGAAATGTCGTTTCATAATATTCTGCTATGGTAGTCATTGAAGGCATCACACATTGCTCTCTTGACAGCCAAACACGTTGCATTCAGCATCTCTCTATCTATAGCCCTACACTTTGTTTTACATGTATTATGCAGTAATCTCAGATTCTTTAGCAATTTCTTTACAATGACTCTAAACCATGGAGGTTTCCTCCCATTATGAACTGTTCTACTGTGTACATAATATCTATCCAGTGTGTGGTGACTTACTCTTTTAAACATTATTTATGATGATGGGTTTAAAGGGACTAAACTGAAATCATTGGTGGAAATTTAAATCACCCACCAATTAACTGGTAATAATACAATTTTGTTAGTGGTGGGCATGATAAGACATCCTGCAAAACTTTACTAAATTTACTCTATGAAAACTACCTAGAACAGATAGTTAGAAACCCCACTGATGATGGAAATACACTGGATCTAATGGCAAGGAACAGACCTGACCTCTTTGAGAATGTCCATGTTGATAGTGGTATCGGCGACCATGATGTAGTTGTGACAACAATGATTACCAAAGTACAAAGGACAATCTAAACAAGCAGAAAGATATACATGTTCAGTAAACTAGATTAAAAAATCAGTAATGTCTTATCTCAATGAGGAACTTGAAACTTTCAGCAGAGGCAGGAGCATGTGTTAGCAGATAGCTACTGCAGGCAACAACACAAAGGGGGTGGGGTGGCAATATTTGTAAATGAACATCTTCCATTTAAGAAAATCTCATTTGTTAAACAATACTGCAAAGAAGGAACAATTGAAATGGCTGGTGTTGTGGTCCACATAAACATTCATTCAAGCAGGTTAGCCAAGCATAAAGTTATTGGTATGTACCGCCCACCAAATACAGATGTGTTTTACTATCTTGATAGGCTTAACAGGGCATTTAGACAAACAGGCCCCACTGACCTTAGCATATTTGGAGACTTAAATACTGATGTGAACTCCTGTACTATAACCTATTTGAAAATAACAGATATACTTCACTCATATAATCTCTCAAATTTAGTGAACTCTGACACTAGAGTAACAGAGTCAAGCTCCAGTAAGATAGATTATGTAATATCAATAAAAATGTATAAGCAAGGTTAATTTTCAAAGTTAATATTCATTACTTAGATCACCATTGTCAGGTGTTAGAATATTTAAGGTTTGCTGTACCAACAGCTACTAAGATAATTGAGAAGTGGATACTGAATAGCACCAACATCAGAGCTTTCAAAACTAAGTTAGCAGAGGAGAAATGGGACACTATTTACCAACCTAAAGGGTCAGAAGATAAATGGGAAAAATTTTATAGGACAGTGCTGAAGCATTTCAATGCTGGTGCCCTCTGAAAGAAATAACTAGGGTTCGAACCAACTCTCGTCTTTAAAGTAATTCTAGGCTGAAACTTACACCTAGGCTGATCAAGTTAAGGCAGAATACACAGGGTGTTACAAAAAGGTACGGCCAAACTTTCAGGAAACATTCCTCACACACAAATAAAGAAAAGATGTTATGTGGACATGTGTCCGGAAACGCCTTTAATTTCCATGTAAGAGCTCATTTTAGTTTCGTCAGTATGTACTCCAACGTGATCAAATTGTAAATTTTCACAATCAACATGTGTGGGCTGACGAGAATCCGCATGCAATTGTGCAAACACGTCATCAACACAGATTTTCTGTGAACATTTGGGCAGGCATTGTTGGTGATGTCTTGACTGGGCCCCATGTTCTTCCACGTACGCTCAATGGAACATGTTATCATGATTTCATACGGGATACTCTACCTGTGCTGCTAGAACATGTGCCTTTACAAGTACGACACAACATGTGGTTCATGCACAATGGAGCTCCTGCACATTTCAGTCGAAGTGTTTGTACGCTTCTCAACAACAGATTCGGTGACCAATCGGTTGGTAGAGGCAGACCAATTCCATGGCCTCCACGCTCTCCTGACCTCAACCCTCTTGACTTTCATTTATGGGGGCATTTGAAAGCTCTTGTCTACACAACACCAGTACCAAATGTAGAGACTCTTCGTGCTTGTATTGTGGACGGCTGTGATACAATACGCCATTCTCCAGGGCTGCATCAGCGCATCAGGGATTCCATGCGACGGAGGGTGGATGCATGTATCCTCGCTAACGGAGGACATTTTGAACATTTCCTGTAACAATGTGTTTGAAGTCACGCTGGTACGTTCTGTTGCTGTGTGTTTCCATTCCATGATTAATGTGATTTGAAGAGAAGTAATAAAATGAGCTCTAACATGGAAAGTAAGTGTTTCCGGACACGTGTCCACATAACATATTTTCTTTCTTTGTAGGTGAGGAATGTTTCCTGAAAGTTTGGCCGTACCTTTTTGTAACACACTGTATGTGATCTTGACTATTTATATAAGGAAACAAAGCTACATATATTTAAGAATAAGTACAATCAAACCAAAAAAACTTTTAAGACAGACCTTTTGCAAGAAATGTGCCAATGAAATAACTAAACACCTTACCTATCTTATAAACTGTAGTATTAATGAAAACATATACCCAAATGCCTTAAAAATAAGTGCTATACAGCCAGTCCATAAGAAGGGAAGTAAAGAAGAAGTTTCAAATTCTGGACCAGTATCAGTAATCCCTACTTTCAGTAAAATATTTGAAACAGTTATCCTATCACAATAAACATCATTTTTCTCAAGACACAAAATGCTTACCGAATCGCAGCATGGGTTTAGGACAGACCTAAGCACTGCCATGAAGTATATAGCAATAAAGAACGAGGTATGCACACAACCAGAGTATTCCTTGACCTGAGCAAAGCTTTCTGACTCATAAACGATGAGCATCTCTTAAATAAACTGCAGGCCTACAATGTCAGTGATGCATCAATGAAACTTCTATCCACCTATCTGGTGAATCAGAAATGGTGTACCAAACTTGCACATCAAAGTAACATTAAGATCTTAACTTTTAAATCCACAAGTGAAACAGTGACACAGGGAGTCCCTCAAGGCTCAATTCTTGGACTTTTCCTCTTCTTAGCATATATTAATGACTGTACACCCCATTAACTCGCACATTGTAAATTATGGTGATAACACCTCAGTTTTATTTCATGCTAAAGATTGTGAGGAACTGAAATTTTCAGTACGTAATGGGATACTAGAATTCGGTACATAATGGGATACTAGAATTAAGTTCATATTTTCATGCACAAGGATTAAAGGTCAATGTAAATAAATCCCAGATGCTAATATTTACAACTGGCAGCATACACCACTCATGCATAAATGAGGTATGTGGCATAGTGGCAGAGGAAGCAAACGAGTGTAAATTTCTAGGGGTCCATTTGGACTCAAAACTCTGGTGGATTAACCACATTAATGCTCTATGTAAAAAAGTCAGCAATGGGCTGTACCTTCTTACGCAACTGTACAAAATGGTGCCCACCCACACACTTAAAACTGTGTATTATAGGACAATCTCCATCTCAGCTACTATATAGAAATACAGGGTTGTGCTGCAGACATTCACCTTAACAGATTACTATTGCTACAAAAAAGAGGGTTAAGGATTATACACGGACTAGGCTACAGAGACTCTTGCCGTTATGTTTTCAGATAACACAAGTACTTCACCATATACTCCATATACTGTTGACAACACTTCCTCTTAAGCTTGCATTTAGTTCTGCTCGGGTTTATGTTTCCGTCTGTGTTTGTTTCATGTTAAGAGTGACACACGATAGGTTTACTGATGAAAATTTGGCTGATAACTCGCGTATGTGTTCACTAAATTCAATGAATAGCGCCGCATCAACGACGCTATGCTGAGTTACCACAGCACAGTATTTTTGCAACTGCCTGAGGATCGTTGCATTACCCTGTTTTTTATGTTATGGTTTTTGTTGCTTGCATATATTAACGGTTTTTCGTTGTTGTGGAGGTATTTTTACAGAAACGGAGGAAATTGTGGTAACAAATCTAATAGATTATAATTACATTATTACACTCAAACAAGACTCCGGAAACCACTAATCCTCTGCACTAAAATGCTCAGAAAACATCCCCGAATAACTTCTGAAATTTTGTCGGTGTAGTTCGGGTTCATCACGTATAAATACAAAGCAATGCATGTAAGACGAAAAGTTTTGACATACAGGGTGAGTCAGGAGGAAAGATACATGCTTTGACGGGTGATACTACTGGTTATTCTGAACAAAAAACTTCTAATAAACATATGCCCTTTTCTTAACCGTCTCCGGGTAAGCCAATGAAAACATCTAGGAACGAGAAAGGTGCAGGTGACAGCAAATTAAGATATTATGTTATGGTTTGTTTAATTGAGTTCGTTTCCTCACAGAAGATGTTCAAACAGTCCACCGTCAACTCCAATGCATGTTGCTGCTCTTGTAGACAGGTGCTGCGTCGCCGATCGGAGCTCAGTTTTGCATTCCTTTATCTGGACACAAGCACGTAAAATACGAGCGAGAAGTTCCTCTCTTGTGTCCACGTCTTGTAGACGTCGGTCTTCGGCCACCCCCACAAACAGTAATCCAATGGGGTAAGATCGGGTGACCTCTGTGGCCAAGCAATGACTCCACGGCGACCGATCCAACGATCAGGATACGTTGTGTTGAGATACTGTGTCACTGGCCGTACGGAATGTGTAGGAGCTCCGTCATGCAGAAAGTACATACGAGCTCGTGTTACCCTCCACGTATTCTGGTAACACATTTTGAAGAAACTCAAGATACCGCGTCCCAGTAAGACGGTTATCTAAACCAATTGGACCGTTGAGTTGGTCATCAATAATACTGCACTGCATGTTGACTGAGAAACGTCGTTGAAAATTCGTTTCCACAGTAGCGAGCACATTTTCATTTGCCCATACATGAGAGTTGCGCTTGTTGTTGATACCGTTGCGGCTAAATGTTGACTCGTCAGTGAACAGAATACATGGAATTAATTGTTCATTGGCAATGATCCACTGAGAGAATTCTGGCCGGGCGGCATCATCTCCTTCATGCAGATTCTGTACGTTCTGCCGATCAATGGGACACAGACCGTGCTCGTGTACTGTGCGTATCACTCGTGTCTGCGGAATACTAAGTTGGGCAGCAATTCTTCTAGAGCTAGTAGTAGGGTTTAGTAGGCTTGTGTTCCACTACTTTAATTTTCTGAACTTCATTAAGAGGTCGTTGTACGGGACGTTCAGAGACAACATTTACGCTGGAAAGCGTACCACGCTCACGCAATCCGTGAGACAACCTGCTAAACACGCTGCTATCTGGCACTCTGCGATTCGGAAATCGTTGTTGGTATTCTCGCACAGCAGCTCTGGAATTCCCATTGGACAAATTATAGATGAACAACATGTCAGCATACTCTGCATGTGTGAAGATCCGTGGCATTTTCACTACATAGAACTGTATTCGCTGTTCACGTAACAAGACTGTAGTACCGTGCACTACGACAAGCACTGTCGGACTGAGGCTTGAGGTAAACAACTGCACCATGCGCAAGTGACTGGCTGGCGGTTCCTTTTGACTTTCCTCAATGTGAGGAAGTTTGTCAGGAAGTTCGCGTGGAAGTTTGTGGCCTGTTGGCCTTTTCTCCCCTAGAAATCTTGTTGAATCTTCTTTCTGGACTGTTGGTTATAAATGGACTGGCAAGGAGTGCCAGAAATCTATCTCTTGGTCTTGCCGATGTAACGTTTTTTCTTTTTCTTCTTGCTCGTGACTGAGGACTGTTCCTCGGTGTTGACTTCATATGTAACGTATTCCGTCTTGAGTTTTTCTCCGTAAACCAGAGAAATGGATACACAATGCATCTGCAGAGTGGTAAATATAGGGTAGGAATTAATCAACTCTTAATCCTCCCTTGAAAGTCCTACAAGACCTTCTGGGTAACCAACTGGTTGATGTGGGGGTTGCGGTTTCGGATGATTTGGTGGGACAAAAGGATAGGGATTATCGTGGTGAGGATATGTACCATCTCGAAGCGAACTGGCAATCTTCTTCATTACAGCACTTGCGCTGCACAGGTCCGGAAGCGGGAGGAATGGTGCTTCTTCCCACTCTTCCTCTTGTGCAGCTGCTTCGATGTCCATTTGCTGTGTCGCCTCCCCTTCTGCAGGCTCGTCGGTCTGCGTGGCCACCTTTGCGAACTACTCCTCTTGTGCAGGAGTCGTCTGGGTGGCGGTGTCTTCTCTTGTGGCGGAGTCTTCTTTGGCTGAGCGAAGTGCCTGCCAGCAATCTGACGCCGAGCCTCGCCCAGTTCCGCCAACATGGCCGCCCTCTCTTCCGCCATGGCGGATTTGAAGGCGGACATGGCTTCTTGTACAGCGTCATTTAGACGCCTGTGGACGACGTCTTCTGTACAAGAGACCACCTCTTCATGTGTGGTGGTCACTTGCTTCTGCGTCTTCTTCTCCGGTCCGCGCCAATTTCTATTGTAGGCGCAGGAACGGGCGTTCGCCGCGTGTGCGCCGCCGCAGTTGACGCGGGTACAGGGGGTGTCCTCCTGCTTCGTGCAGTCGCGTGTGTCATGTGCTTTCGCACACTTCAAGCACGCAACTGCGCCGCTGCAGTGCTTGGCGACGTGGCCAAGCTTTTGGCAGCGAAAGCACTGCGCTGCAATCTTCCTCTCCTTGTTGCCGGACGTTCCTGCTAGCGTCAGCAGCAACTCCGCCAAGGCAGCAGCTTCGCGTCCCCTTCCGCGTCCTGACATATCGAGTAGCAACAGCGACAGCAGCGATGCGTACCTCTCCGCAGCCTGAGCGGGAATGGTGCGCCAGTGAACTGCGCACTGACAGGGTTACTAAGGACGACGCTACACGTTTTCCGTTCCTAGTTGTTTTCATTGTTTCACTCGGAAACAATTAAGAAAGGGGAGGTTTTTTTGTTCAGAATCACCACTAGTATCACCCCTCAAAGCATGCACCTTTCCTCCTGACTCACCCTGTATATTGAATTTGCTGTCCGTGGTCCGTCTCTGAAATCAGTCATGAATTTAAAGTACGCAAGTGTTACTGTACGGAATCATTTGAGGAGAGAAATAAAAATTTAGCTGTAGGGAAGTCGGTGCCAAACTAATATGTATTGGAAGAATGCAGGGGAAGTACAGGGACTAGACAAAAATATAGAAACACCGCGAGAGATGCGTGCTTGAACATAAATCCAGATGCTAGCCAGCCTGCGGGATGCGCTGCTGTATTTGATCACGGACTGCATCTGTGCACTGTCATCAATACGTTGCAAGTGCCAGTAGGGTCAGAAAAGTGTTCTGTGTCACTCAAGTCGGAGCTAACGGAATCCGAACATGGGCAAAGTCGTCGTACTCGTATGTTTGGTGCTTCAATAACCAAGCGAGCCGAAGCATTTGGTTTTTCAAGAGGTGCCGTATCGAATATTTATACCGCGTACAGGGAAAGCGGAAAAACATTGTCTGCTGAGTCACAACGTGAACGAAAATATGTATTTTTGAGTGATGGCGACCGACGGACGTTGAAGAGGATTTTTATGAAAAGTACGAGGATAACACTTGCAAAAGTCTGCTGAACTAAATGTCGCACTTCCCAGCACCAAAACAGATCGAGAAGCAGGGAATTGCAGGGCTAGCTTGAATTAAAAACCCACCCATCAGTGATGTAAATGCCCCTAACAGGAAAAACGTGGCGCTGAAGGTATAGAACGCGGACTCAAGGTGCAATGTAAGAGAGTAATTTGATCGTATGAGTCCTGTTGCACACGGTTTCCAATTTCAGAGTTTACATCCCTAAGGTGATACAAATCGGAAGTTCGGTGAAGATTTGGGCAGTCGTATCGTAGTATTCTGTGTGCCCCAATATTTATTTTGTGAACATTTTGGCTGATCAGGTCCACCCCATGGTACAGTGTTTGATCCCCAATAGTGATGCTCTGTTCCAAGACGACAGAGCCCCTGTTCACACAGCTCGCATCGTCCAGGGCTGGTTCTGTTAGCACGAAGATGAGTTGTCGCTACTACCCTGGCCACCAGATCCACTAGGCCTCAATATTATTAAGCATTTCTGGTCTACTTTGGAAAGAAGGGTTCGTGATCGCTGTCCACCTCATCATTATAACCTAAACGTGTCACTATTTTGCAGGAAGAATGGTATAAGATTCCCTTTAAAACTACACAGGGCCCGCATTTACGCATTCCGAGACGACTGGAAGCTGTTTTGAAACCCAACGGTTTTCGTGCAACGTATTAGGCATGGTAATGTTTTTGGTGTTGCCATATTTCTGTCCACTCCCTTGCATGACACACACACGAAAAAGATGTATAATATACCCTTGTTCGACCAGTTCATGGGTAATGTTCTTCTGGCTGGGACCACTACCACGTTAGGTCAAAGGAAGATATAGAAATCACTCAAAGAGCAGCTACAAAATTCGCGACGCGTTTCTTTAATTGGAGAATTGGTGTCTGATGCGGCTCAAGAAACTTAACAAAAAAATGGCTCTGAGCACTATGGGACTCAACTGCTGTGGTCATCAGTCCCCTAGAACTTAGAACTACTTAAACCTAACTAACCTAAGGACATCACACACATCCATGCCCGAGGCAGGATTCGAACCTGCGACCGTAGCAGTCGCACGGTTCCGGACTGCGCGCCTAGAACCGCGAGACCACCGCGGCCGGCAAGAAACTTAACACTGCGTCGTGGAGGTACAGTATTTATCCATAAATTTTCGAGAGCACACGTTTCAAAACGAGTCAAGAAACGTAATGTTTCCTCCAACATACATTTCGTGTAAAAACCATGACACTAAACTTAGATAAACAAGGGCTATTACAGGGGGTTGCATTAGTATTTCTTGCCGGGTATCCCCGCCTAAAAGTGATGGTAAGGGGAAGGTGGAGGGAAGGGTGAGTCTCACACGCTATGTCCCTTCTTTCACCCACCGAGCGAAGGCTTGCGAAGTAAAGGTGTAATGTGGGCGGCACGTTAAACCCTAATCTCCCTTCCCACCTTCCTTCCCCGCAGCGTGCGTCATGTGCACCAGTGGTAGCCTTGAAAGAGCACTAGGCGTGTTTGGCGGAGGTCCGGGTTATTAATGGCATGTGTACATTGTGGCTGGTTTGTGCGCTAGGGCCCTCTGGCGTAAAGAGCGCCAGGGATATCGAGACGTAGCGGCGACATCGCTTAGCGAAATTTTGCTTGGCTCATTATAACATTCTGGTGCCGTGTGGGTATCTTTATGTGACAAATGAATACGCATCACAGCCAGTGCTTCTTCATATTCGTAGCTTTATAATCAGCCTATACAGCGAATGGCAGAAGACGCATCTGCTGTCATTAGCTCGGAAAAAAAAATTCTTCGCAAACCGAATTCGCATCCTGCCCCGCCAAACACACAAAACTGAAAGTTCAGCATGAGTTCGAAGAAATCCAAAATAAGTACTGAATATTAGTTTGTAGCGATTGTACCCAGAGTCGTGAAATCTCAGAACTGTTTCTTCATTCACCACTAAACTTACATCAGTTGTCTCCCCCCCCCCCCCCCCCCCCCACACTCATACATAGCTCACGTTCTGTGTACCTACTTGCACACGATTACGGCACAGTTGCTGCTGGTCGAATGGAATGAGTTACAACGACCTGCTGTTTATCGTCTTTAAATTTATTGACGTTGAGAAAGAAAAGGAAATGACAGTGCTGACGGAACGTGCAACTTCAATATTAAAGTCTACTAAGTCTGTGATGTCCAAGTTACTGCAGGAGCGACATGATCTTAAGCGGCGTAGAATTAAGATACTTACTCAAAAGAGGAACAGGCAAAGCGCACATTAAATGTCCAACTGGCTACAAGGATAAAGGTGTTATTAGAGGCATTTTCTGCGATATTACGAACAATGCGAGAAAAAAAATTTTGCGACAACTTCGCTGTTTTTTTTTTTTGTTTTTTTCCCCTCCTCCATAGGACTGGACTTAAACGTAAGCAAGGAAACTCTGAAAAAAATTGATCTGTGTATGGCATTTGGTTTTGAAAGGGGGCAGGATAAGCGGGTCATTTTCGAACGAGATGGTCGTTACAAAACATGAATACTGGATTAGATTTTTACGAAAAAATGAAGCATCAATATTAAAGCGACCAACGGTTTAGTGAGACGAAACATGGATTCATACACATTACTTACTTGCATACTTAACCGGCGATCAGGGACCTTGTTGATTACGCGCCGACCTCAGATACTGCCTCCAGCAGATCCTGTCCTGTGCAGCTTCCGTGTAGTACGCTGTGAATTGTAGTTGTTGCACGTCTTTGCGTAGCCCATCCTCCCACCTTGCTCTCTGTCCTCTCCGGGGCCACTTTCCCACTTACCACCACTAACTTTTGGAATAACATCAACTGTCATCCTCACAACACATCTAGCGAATTGCAGTCGTTTCACGTTTCAGCTTTGCTTTTAGTACAATATTGTGCCGATTCATTATATATATATATATATATATATATATATATATATATATATATTTCTCCACCATTTTTCTTCCTGAACTGACCCAAAACTCTCTCATGATTTTCTCTTTCGTTCTTGGTGACATTCAATGTTTCTATGTCACATAACAGCACTTGGGCAGATATCGTATTATATTCCTGGATTTTAACTTTCGTTGAGATTACCCTTGGTTTCATTATTGGTTTTAGGTTGTTGTATGATCTGGAAGCATTAACGATTCGTTGGTTTACTTCAATCTGGACATTATTTCTCTGGTTAAAGTGTGATCCCCCAAGTATTTGAAGTTATGTACTATCTTCAACTTCCTCTCTTCCACCTGTAAATACCCATGCTCGTTGTGGTACATCATTTTACTTAGTTCTGTAACTTCTTGATTGATTCTCAAACTCACCTTCCCTGCACTACTGCCCACGTCCTCCACTGTACTTATCATTTCTTCTCTTGACTCTGACATAGCTGTCATATCATCTGTAAACGCTAGCATCCGCAGATTTCCATTCAGGTTGATGCCTTTTCCTACGCTTTTCATTTCGTGTGAAACTTTCTTAGCACGAAGTAAAATAATTCGGGCGACAATGCGTCATCTTGTCCTTTTATGTAGAATGCCAATAAGTGCATGTGCTTCTATGCTTTGCACGCACATTATATTACGAATAAACGTTTTCAGTGATAAAGTATGTGTGTGTGTGTGTGTGTGTGTGTGTGTAATATTGTGAAACAAAAGTTCAGCTCAATGTTCAGACGTGTAGCGTGTAATAGCCCTCCACTTATAATAATACTAGATTGTATGCTGTTATCACATCGTCTCCCTGTTCCTCAGGCACAAACGCGACGATGCTGCTACGCTCGCCAAGTCTTCAGTTCGATTTGCCGGATAATGCAATGTCTAACCTCGAGATTTGCACATAATTTGGCGCCTCTTGCTAGCTAAACACAGATATTCGGGTCTTTTTTTCCCAACTGGAGATACCACGTCCTTCACAAAGACAGGATTCAGGGAAAGTATAAGTGCCAGATGACCGTTTGGGTCTTTCTTATGCCTATTTGACATTGTCACAGTTTCAGTGCCTCAGCCAGCAGACAAAAATCGGCAGTATATTTAACTAAGGGATTCATGAGTCACAACTGTCAGTATACAGTTTTTTTTGGGGAGGGGGAGGGGGGGGGGAGAGAGGCGGCAACAATGTGTAGAGAGATTCAGTGGAACGAGCAAAGAGGCTCAGTTGTCGGTACAGCAAATGACATGCTATGATCCATTAGTAGGTTGCTGGGAACTGTAGTTTGTTTACAAAGGAGATAGCATACAAAACTCTTGTAAGGCCCACACTGCTCAAATGCATGACGGACATATCAGTTTAGACTAGGAGGAAACATCGAGCCTTATGGGAAGAAGGGCGGTGCGAATGGTCACAGGTTGTTTGACTGGCGGGACAATGTGACAGAAATGTTCAAACAGTTCAGCAGGCACACACTTGAAGAAAGACGCCGTACATTCCACAAAAACCTTTTTAGGAACCGTAAAGAACCGTCTTTTAAGGCACTGTCTGATCAGAAGTATCCGAACACGTGTTAGTGGACGTTAATTGGGGTGTGTCCACCCTCCGCCTTTATGTTGCCTTTGTAGCGACACTTCCAATGAGGTGCCGAAATGACTTTCAAGGAATGGCAGACAGTTCTTGCTCAGGAGAAAAACCAGAGAAGATAGTGATGTTGGCCACTGGGGTATGGAGCGAAATCGTCGTTCTAACCCAGTGGTTCCCAACCTTTCTTGGACCATGCCCCTCAGTGCAATCAGACATTAATTAGTACCCCCTCCCCTGCTCCCCCACATTATCACCAATTTTAGCACTTAACTAAACTGTAGAATGAAAGACTGTGTGTGTGTGTGGGGGGGGGGGGGGGTAAGAGGTGCTAGAATGAATGAAGGAATCCGTGGTGCATCGCAGGTGCTACCACTTCTTCTCAGATAAGAGAGCTAACTACCCACAGCGAGGTCAGACACTTGTTACAAAACATACTTCCCCTGTATTATTCCTCTCCATTGCGGCACCTACTTGATCTGCATATTGCAACCCCATTTAAAATCAAGCAGGTTAAAATGTGTGCACTGTAATTACCGTTAGTAAATCACTTCACTGCTGCCCTGATAACTTACATAATCAGACATTTTGCCGTTGGTGATAGACCGTGCAAATTGTTATATCAAAATAGGAAGCAGTACTGAAAGAATTCTATCAAAGTATGATTCATTGCATCTGCCTTTCCCATGGCCTGCACTATCTAGCAGAGGAAGTCAGAAATAATTTTCCTGAAGTTAACAGTATCATTTCTTGTGCCAAGGAAGTATTTGCTAAGGTCCTATCTGCAATCAGTCATTTAAGGAAATATACTGAAATGCCAAAGAAACTGGTATTATAGGCGTGCGTATTCAAATACAGAGATATGTAAAAAGACATACAATACGGCGCTGCGGTCGGCAACGCCTATGTAAGACAACAAGTGTATGGCGGAGTTCTTAGATCGGATACTGCTGCTACAATGGCAGGTTTTCAAGGTTTAAGTGAGTTTGAACATGCTATTATAATCGGCGCACGAGCGATGGGACAAGGCATCTCCGACGTAGCGATGAAGTGGGGATTTTCCTGTACAACCATTTCACCGGTGTACCGTGAATATTAGGAATCCGGTAGAACATCAAATCTTAGACAACGCTGCGGGCGGAAAAAGATTCTACGGGAACGGGACAAACGACGACTGAAGAGAATCGTTCAACGTGACAGAAGTGCAACCCTTGCGCAAATTGCTGCATTCAACGAAACAGCACCGATATGGCTTTCGGAGCCGAAGGCCCACTCGTGTACTCTTTATGGTTGCACGGCACAAAGCCTTACGCCTCGCCTGGGACCGTCAACACCGACATCGGACTTTTTTTTTTTTTGTGGTTTTCGGGCGCACAACTTCAATGGTCATTAGCGCCCTGACTACTCTAAGAATGCACCGCGAGGCACAAGTTGACAACAACAACTAAAAGGGAAAACACAATAAAAGACAGACTGACAGGCATAGGATTAAAAAACATCATCAAATGTCCTTAGCGAGGTTTGTCAAATTGATAAAACAAAGAACACGAGCAGCTGCTCGTGGGTCATCCGCTAAAATGGCATCTAAAGTAGTAGGCAGGTTAAGATCGAGGCGCAGTGTTTTAAGATCGGGACAGGACATTAAAATGTGACGAACTGTCAGCAAGTGCCCACATGGGCAGAACGGCGCCGGCGCAGCCGTCAGCAGATGGCGATGGCTGAACCGGCAGTGTCCAATTCTTAACCTTGCTAAAACGACCTCCTCCCGCCGAGAAGGGCGTGAGGAGGACGTCCAAGCCACGGGAAGAGGTTTTAAGGCCCGAAGCTTGTTGTCGGTAAGTGCAGCCCAATCGGCATGCCACAGCGACACAACGCGCCGACAAATGACCCTGCTAAAATCGGACGAAGGGACACAACAAGAAGCTGTCCGAGGCTGGAGGACCGCAGCCTTGGCCGCGGCATCTGCAGCTTCGTTCCCAGGGATACCGACATGGCCAGGAACCCACATAAAGCTAACCGGCGTACCGACGTCCACCAGCTGCTGAAGAGAGCGTTGGATCCGGTGTACGAAAGGGTGAACCGGGTACGGAGCACTGAGGCTCTGGATGGCGCTCAGGGAATCTGAGCAGATGACATAAGCAGAATGTCGGTGGCGGCAAATGTACAGAACAGCCTGGTAGAGGGCAAAGAGCTCAGCTGTGAAGACCGAACAATGGCCATGGAGCCGGTATTGGAAACTTTGTGCCCCGACAATAAAGGAACACCCGACCCCGTCATTGGTCTTAGAGCCATCTGTATAAATGAAAGTCATGTTGTTGAACTTCGAACGAAGTTCCAAAAAATGGGAGTGGTAGACCGAACCGGGGGTGACCTCTTTTGGGAGCGAGCTGAGGTCGAGGTGAACGCGGACCTGAGCCTGGAGCCAAGGTGGCGTGCGGCTCTCGCCCACTCGAAAGGTTGCAGGGAGTGAAAAATGAAGGTGTTGAAGGAGGCGACGAAAGCGAACTCCAGGGGGTAGCAAGGCAGAGACATACAACCCGTATTGAAGGTCAAGAGAGTCGTCAAAAAAGGAACGATAAGAAGGATGGTCGGGCATTGACAGTAGCCGACAGGCATACCGACAAAGCAGTATATCGCGCCGGTAGGTGAGTGGCAATTCGCCAGCGTCAGCATGAAGACTCTCTACGGGACTGGTATAAAATGCTCCGATCGCAAGTCGTAAACCCCGATGTTGTATGGAGTTGAGGCGGCGTAAGATGGATGGCCGTGCAGAGGAGTATACGAAGCTCCCATAATCCAGCTTGGAGCGGACGATCGACCGATATAGACGAAGTAGGACGGTTCGATCCGCTCCCCACGACATACCACTGAGAACACGGAGGACATTTAAAGAACGGGTACAACGGGCGGCCAAATATGACACATGTGGAGACCAGCTAAGTTTCCTGTCAAAGGTAAGGCCTAAAAATTTGATTGTCTCCACGAGTGGGAGAGCAACGGGACCGAGTCGTAAGGACGGTGGGAGAAACTCTTTGTAGCGCCAGAAGTTAATACAGACCGTCTTCTCGGCAGAAAAACGGAAGCCATTGGCGACACTCCAGGAGTAAAGACGGTCAAGAGAACGCTGAAGACAGCGCTCCAAGACACGTGGACACTGCGCGCTGCAATAGATGGTGAAATCGTCCACGAAAAGGGAGCCTGATACATCAGCTGGGAGGCAATCCATTATTGGATTGATCGCGATGGCGAAGAGAGCGACGCTCAAAACTGAGCCCTGTGGCACCCCATTCTCCTGGCGAAAGGTGTCTGACAGGACAGAACCCACACGTACCCGAAACTGTCGATCCATTAAAAAGGAACGAATAAAAAGAGGGAGGCGACCGCGAAAGCCCCACGTATGCATGGTGCGGAGAATGCCCGCCCTCCAACAGGTGTCGTAAGCCTTCTCCAAATCAAAGAACACAGCCGCGGTCGGGCGCTTCCGCAAGAAGTTATTCATGATGAAGGTCGACAAGGTAACCAGATGGTCGACAGCAGAGCGGTGCCTTCGAAATCCACATCGTACATTGGTAAGTAGGCGGCGAGACTCGAGCAGCCAAACCAATCGAGAGTTAACCATTCGCTCCATCACTTTACAGACACAGCTGGTAAGCGAGATAGGTCGATAACTGGAAGGCAAGTGTTTGTCCTTCCCCGGCTTAGGAATCGGGACAACAATAGACTCGCGCCAGCATGCGGGAACATGTCCCTCAATCCAGATGCGATTGTATGTACGAAGAAGAAAACCTTTACCCACAGGAGAAAGGTTCTTCAGCATCTGAATATGAATAGAATCAGGCCCTGGAGCGGAGGACCGTGATCGGCCAAGTGCGGTTTCGAGTTCCCGCATGGTGAATGGGGCATTATAACTTTCACAATTCGAGGAGCGGAAGTCACGTGGCCTAGCCTCCTTGGCCTGTTTGCGGGGGAGGAAGGCAGGGTGGTAATGAGCGGAGCTCGAAACCTCGGCGAAAAAGCGGCCGAAGGCATTGGAGACAGCCTCAGGGGCCACAAGGACTTCATTCGCGACCTTCAAGCTAGAAATTGGGGAGTGGACCTTAGTGCCAGATAGCCGGCGCAGGCTACCCCAGACAACAGAAGAAGGAGTAGAACTGTTGAAGGTGCTGGTGAAAGCAGCCCAGCTGGCTTTCTTGCTTTCTTTAATAATACGACGACACTGAGCACGTAATCGTTTATAATTAATACAATTCGCCACTGTAGGGTGGCGTTGAAAGGTGCGTAAAGCACGTCGACGAGCACGTATAGCGTCCCTACATGCTACGGTCCACCAGGGGACCGGTACGCGACGTGGAGAAGAGGTAGGGTGAGGGATGGAATATTCAGCAGCAGCGAGAATGACTTCCGTGAGGTGTGCGACCTGACGATCGCAGCTTGTGAAGGTTTGATCCTGAAAGGTCGCCCTGGAAGAGAAGAGCCCCCAGTCTGCCTTGGAGATGGTCCAACGAGAGGAGCACGGAGAGGGAGTATGCTGCAGGAGATGGATAATACACGGGAAGTGGTCGCTCGAATATGTATCAGCAAGGGCATACCACTCAAACCGGCGTGCAAGTTGGGGAGTACATATAGAGAGGTCTAAATGGGAATAGGTATGAGATGTGTCCGAAAGAAAAGTAGGGGCGCCAGTATTGAGGCAGACAAGATTGAGCTGGTTGAAAAGGTCTGCTAACAAGGAGCCCCTCGGGCAGGATGCTGGAGAGCCCCAAAGAGGATGGTGGGCATTGAAGTCTCCAGTTAACAAAAATGGTGCAGGTAGCTGAGCAACAAGTTGCGTCATGTCTGCCCTGGTAACGGCAGATGACGATGGAGCGTAAACGGTACAAAAGGAAAACGTAAAAGTGGGGAGAGTAATGCGGATGGCAACTGCCTGCAGGCCGGTGTGCAACGTGATGGGATCGTAGTAAATATCATCCCGGACCAGCAACATAACCCCTCCATGAGCTGGGATACCTACCACAGGGGGTAGGTCAAAACGCACAGAGGTGTAGTGTGCCAAGGCAATTTGATCGCATGGGCGTAGCTTCGTTTCCTGGAGGGCTACGACGAGCGGACGATGCGAGCGGAGCAGCAACTTCAAGTCCTCTCGGTTGGAGCGAACGCTGCGAATATTCCAGTTAATAAGTGCCATCGGAAGAAAAGGAAGATGAGAGAAGGGGTCACCTCGAAGGCCGCTGAGGGCCTGGCTTCGAGCGAGCACTGCCGCCGCTATCAGTAGGCGGACAGTCATCGTCCATTGGTTCTATAGGTTCATCGGCCATCTTGGGAAGATGGCCGGGAGGGGGAGCTTCCTCCGCCGGTGAACGGCCAGATGTTCGGCTACCAGCGGTGCGGCCAGGCGAAAGGGATGACGGCCTGGGGCGGCAACCGCTGGGTGGCGCAGGAGAAGAAATGCGCCGTGGCGGAGAAGGAGAACTGTGCTTCCTATTAGCCTTCTTGGATGGTCGTTTGGTGGAAGTACCGGACGAAGGCTGGGAGGTCGAGGTACGTAGGAAGTCTGCACGGGACGGTTCCTTCTTGAAGGCCCGTGCATCTGACTTCTGGGTCTTCGTCTTAGCAGAAGCTGATGAAGGGGCTGGTGTCTGTGGGGTGATGGGACGAAGAGGAGACGTCGACCGCGCGATCTTAGCACTGGCCGAACGGACGACCGTGGTGCTGAAGGTCAGATCGCATGTCTGGGTTGCTACCTCCCGGGTAGTCCGAGGAGAGGCGAGGACAGTGCTGTATTTCCCCGCTGGGAGCAGCGTGGGCTTCCTACTAGCCAATAGCTTGCGAGCAGCCGAGGTGGACACTTTCTCTTTGACTCGAATTTCCTGGATACAGCGTTCTTCCTTATAGACAGGACAGTCGCGGGAGGATGCGGCATGGTCACCCTGACAGTTCACACAACGAGGAGACGGAGGTGGACAGTCACCCTCATGGGCATCCCTGCCACAAGTGACACATTTAGCCGCATTGGAACAAGACTGTCGAGTGTGACTGAAACGCTGACACTGGTAGCAGCGCGTAGGTGTCGGGACATAGGGGCGAACAGAAATAACCTCGTAGCCCGCCTTGATGCGCGATGGCAGCTTAACACTATCGAAGGTTAAGAAAAGTGTCCGGGTCGGTACAAGGTCATTGTTGACCTTTTTCATGACCCGATGGACAGCCGTCACGCCCTGCTCAGCGAGGAAAGATTGAAGCTCCTCGTCAGTCAATCCGTCGAGAGAGCTACTATAGACTACACCACGAGACGAATTCAAAGTTCGGTGGGCCTCCACCCGGACAGGGAACGTGTACAAGAGTGTGGCCCGAAGCAGTTTTTGTGCCTGAAAGGCACTCTCAGTTTCTAGTAATAAGGTACCGTTACGCAACCTGGTACAAGATTTGACAG
Organism: Schistocerca nitens; assembly: GCF_023898315.1. Classification (NCBI taxonomy): domain Eukaryota; kingdom Metazoa; phylum Arthropoda; class Insecta; order Orthoptera; family Acrididae; genus Schistocerca; species Schistocerca nitens. The sequence continues at coordinate 917,951,649 of NC_064617.1, read as the reverse complement.
ATCCGGCTATGGCATCTACGCCCTTCTGGATAACGAAAGGGTTGACAGAGGAAAAATCCTTTCCGTCCTCAGATCGAGAAACTACGAGGAACTGTGGGGCAGGCGGTAGTATTTTTGTCACTGTTGGCTGGTCACGTTTCCGTTTGTGGGTCGAAGTCGAAAGCGATGGAGTAGAATCCATTGCGGAGGAATCCCCCATGATTGCCAGCGTCTCCGATGGCGCGCTCCTTCCTTGTGGGGACCCTCTCAGAGGGCACTCCCGCCTTAGGTGAATGTTTACACCTCAGGTCACACCTCCCGAGAAACAGACGGAGGGACCAATCGGCATGGTCAGAAGGTATCAGCTCAGGCAATCACCCCTCCCCGGGCCTGGCCTTTACCAGGGGGTACGCGCGTGCCTTACATGTCTACCCAGGGCGGGGACTTACGCGTTACCCCGTCACCGGCTACGCGTGCGAACGCGTGGGTCGGCCTTCAGACACGCACAGGGAGGAAGGAAGAAGAGGAAAAAGAAGAGAGAGGGAGAAAGAGGACAGACTGTCTCAAACGCCGAGGCGGAGACCAGAGAAGGCAAGGAGAAGAAGGCAATGAGAAAGCAAGGAGAAGGAGGCAAGGAGAAGGCAAGGAGAAGAAGGCAATGAGAAGGCAAGGAGAAAAAGGCAATGAGAAGGCAAGGAGGAGTCAAGGGAAAGAGTAAGGAAGACAGTGAAGTGGAGAAGAGCAAAGAAAGGAACCAACAAAAGGAAGGAAGAAACGAGAAGTGAAAAACCAAAAAGACCACGATTATAGGTCGTGAAACCGTCCGTCTCCGGACGCAGGCGCTAACTACCCCCGTGAGGGGGATGGACTCCTTTTAGTCGCCTCTTACGACAGGCAGGAATACCTCGGGCCTATTCTAATCCCCGGACCCGCAGGGGGGACATCGGACTTTTGATGACTGGAAAGACGTCCCTTTTCGGACGAGTCTCGTTTCAAGTTGTATCGAGTGGATGGACCTATACGGATACGGAGACAACCTCATGAATCCATGGACCTTGAATGTCAGCAGGGGACTGTTCAAGATGGTGTAGGCTCTGTAATGATGTGGCGCGTGTGCAATTGGAGTGATGTGGGACCCATGACACGCCAGGATACGACTCTGACAGGTGACACGTACGAAAGCATCCTGTCTGATCACCTGCGTCCATTCATGTCTATTGTGCATTCCGACGGACTTGGGCAATTCCAGCAGGACAATGAGACACTCCACACGTCCAGAACTGCTACAGAGTGGCTGCAGGAACACACTTCTGAGTTTAAACAATTCCACTTGTCACCAAACTCCCCAGACATGAACATTACCGAGGACATCTGGGATGCCTTGCAACGTGCTGTTCAAAAGGAATCTCCACCCCCCTCATACTCTTGCGGATTTATGGACAGCCCTGCAGGATTCATGGTGTCAATTCCCTCCAGCATTAATTCAGACACTGGTCGAGTCTATGCCACGTCGTGTTGCGGCACTTCTGGGTGATCGTGGGGCCCCTAGACGATATTAGGCAGGTTTACCAGTTTCTTCGGCTCTTCAGTGTATATCTCAGTGCTAAAGCACGGACTGCAAAAGCAGAACGACTATCATGTGATACATGAAATAGGAAAAGTATTGGACATTCGTTAAAATTGCCGCATTTTCTTCAGTAGGTGAGTGAATTGTATAATAATTGAGTAGTGATGATGGAACGTGCAGAAAGAGCATAAAGGGAGCATTCTGGTGATCAGGATCAAATTGTAGGCAAACACCAATAGCGTCATTTTCACTGCGTCTAGTGACTGAAATATTACAGCCTTGGTTTGAACCATTTACCGCCTTGTTGAGTCTTCCTGGTTTACCGTTTCATAGCTGTAACTGCCATGAAAAGCCGTCCACTGTGGCCCTGCGGTTCTCGGCGCTTCAGTCTGGAACCGCGCGACCGCTACGGTCGCAGGTTCGAATCCTGCCTCGGGCATGGATGTGTGTGATGTCTTTAGGTTAGTTAGGTTTAAGTAGTTCTAAGTTCTAGGGGACTGATGACCTCAGCAGTTAACTCCCATAGTGCTCAGAGCCATTTGAACCATTTTCCATGAAAACTATTGTAGAAACTGTAGTAAGTTATTTCTCATCGTGCAAGCAATTGTTCTTTGTCTGCAAGTGCAACTATATATTCCCACTCGATTCAATGTACTACTTTGGTCGTTTGAAAAGTCCGTGTAAAGTCCGAGACATGGCACCACCGGCGCGTATCGAGGTCATGTTTAGTTAGTAGCATCTTTGGAAAGAATGCACGCCAAATTTCAGCCATATTGGTCTATTTCTTTGTGTTTGGCATTCGTGTGAATCAACGAATTCGAGTGATTGTCAAAAAATGGACGAAAAAGAATTTCGTGTGGTGATTAAACATTACTTTATAAAAGGCAAAACGCCTCAGGAGACTAAAGAGAAGCTTGATAAACATTACAGTGACACTGCACCTTCGATTAGAACGGTTTATAAGTGGTTTCAAAAATTTTCGGAGTGGCCATATGGGCACAAGTGATGCTGAACGTTCTGGACGCCCTGTGGAGGTTACAACTCCAGAAATCATTGATAAAATCCTTGATTTGGTGATGGATGACAGAAGAGTTAAGGTGCGTGAGATCGCTAATGCTGTGGGCATCTCGAATGAACGGGTACATAATATTTTGCATAAACATTTGGACATGAGAAAGCTATCCGCAAGATGGGTTCCGCGATTGCTCACGCTTGACCAAAAACGGAATCGTGTGAAGTGTTGCAAGGATGGTTTGCAGCTATTCAGGAAGAATCCGCAGGACTTCAAGCGTCGTTTCGTCACTGTGGATGAAACATGGATACATTACTATACTCCTGAGACCAAAGAATAATCTATACAATCGGTTACCAAGGGAGAATCTGCACCAAAAAAGGCGAAGACCATTCCTTCGGCCGGAAATATTATGGCGACTGTCTTTTGGGATTCGCAAGGGATAATCCTAATCGACTATCTGGAAAAGGGTGAAACTATTACAGGTGCACATTATTCATCGTTATTGGACCATCTGAAAACCGAGTTGCAAGAAAAACGCCGGCGATTGGACTGCAAAAAAGTCATTTTCCATCACTACAATGCACCAGCACACACCTCAACAGTTGTGGTCGCAAAATTAATGGAAATAGGGTTCCAACTCGTTTCACATCCCCCCTAATCTCCAGACTTGGCTCCCTCTGACTACTATCTGTTCTCCAATTTGAAGAAATGGCTGGCAGGGCAAAGATCTGATTCAAATGAGGAGGTGACTGCAGCAACTAATAGCTAGTTTGCAGACTTGGACAATTATTATTTGGAAGGGATCAACAAATTAGAACAGCGTTGAACGAAGTGTATAAGTCTAAAAGGAGACTATGTCGAAAAATAAAAAAGGTTTGCCCCAAACACGTAAGTAGTTTTTATTTTTGCACAGACTTTTCAAACGCCCCTCGTATGTTAAATTTATTCCTGGTCCCACGGTAGAAAAAAATAACACCACTTCACACGCTCTGTTTCTGTGGAGATACTGGTTGACTGCTCCGTTATTTCAGTGGGTGTCGCGCAGCCTCTGCACGCCGTCCTTGAGATGCTGTTTTGTCGTCGAGAACCGTTGTCGCAAATAATTTACTCGACAGCTCTAATAAAATGTGAAAGCTGACGGGCACTTTAAGGCGTTCACTCCTTCAAGACTTTATAACGTGTCATTGTGTTAAGAGACTACTTGACACGTGTCAGCGTTGAGGCCCTTTACCGTTTCATTTCTCCATTTCGGACATTCTGGTTTCTTCGAAATACTACTATCACGATGAAAAAGAGAAGAGTGATAAAATGTGTAATGTCTTGCGCCTTTGAAAGATTACGTGATGAGACCTTAGACAATAGAGTGAAACTCCATAATGATCATGATGTATGTGCACTTACACTTAACGATACGGTGGTAATGGTTTGATGCATAGCCAGTTTAAACAGCTCGTCACATTAACCGAAACTAATACGCAGTAACTTTATCTTCCTAAATTGGCTGCGAAGTTGTTTGTCAGTGGGGGAATGGAAATACAGTTAGGAATCTTAATGTTACTTGTGAGGTACCTGCTATAAACAAGCGGCGCCCAAGTCAACAAAGAATTAAAATTTTCATGGCAGATGCGGCAGTGAAACAACATTTCGCGACAAGTACGGGCCGCGTAGCTTGGCGGTATCAAAATGCAATGCGTGCGCACATTCGTGTACCAAAGCACATCAGCCACATAGTTGCGTGAGGAAAATTCACAACTGACCTTCTATAGGTATAAAAATTTGCTTCATTTTGCAGCAGGTATGTTGTGAAAACTTCTACAGTCTACCAATTTCGACAGTCAAGTTTGACGAGAAGGAAATCGGTCCACGTGCTCAGGTCACAGCAGTAAATATTATTAGTAACATGGCTGTCTGCGTTGTAAACATCGAGAGCTGAATTAAAATGGGGACCCCAGCGAAGTAGTCAGACGTGTCACATGTATATGGCGGAGAGATCACAACTCTAATTAAGTGCTACCACGTGGGACACGTTTGCGCGCACTAAGTATCTAGACTAAGTGCCTGAACAATAGCACATGGAACAGAGCTTTATCGAGAGCCTCTCAGCAAAACTGCCGTCATCGTTATACTATCGAAATTAAATATACTCGCACGGTTTGGAAATCAGCCTGTTCATAGATACAAAAGGAAGGCAAGGTTGTTTGGAATACTGTGAATTTGTTCATATGAAATTTCATCGTCGCCCATCGATTCTCACCGCAGACTAGTGGTTGAATATATCATGCAAAACAACCCTGCCGGCCGCTAGTGGTTCTAGGCGCTTCAGTACAGAACCGCGCTGCTGCTGCCGTCGCAGGTTCGAATCCTGCCTCGGGCATGGATGTGTGTGATGTCCTTAGGTTAGTTAGGTTTAAGTACTTCTAAGTCTAGGGGACCGATGACCTCAGATGTTAAGTCTCATAGTGTTTAGAGCCATTTGAACCATTTGAAAACAATCCGGATTGCACTCAGGGGGCTGACTGAACGTGCCGCACTACCATTTAGACTGGATGATCTTCCTTGTATTCTCCTGTTTTGTTTTCTAGCACATCGACTATTTTCAGACAAATTTTCTACCCAACTGTGTACTTTTTTCTGAAATACATTCCGAAATCTTCAGGATTCATCTTCAAGCATCGAAGCACGGTTATCGAAATTAAATGCACTCATAAAAATAAACACATCAACAAAAGTTGTGAATAAACGCTATCTTTTGAAATTCATGACACACAAAACGAAAATAGGCCCTGACACATGCGTATATATTCATTTATTCATTTGCACTATGTCTTGATCACCACATCAAAAAACAAACGTTTATGTACGGACAAAATAGTTTGTTTCCCCAAGGGGGTTTTTTCACAACACTCCTGAGCAACGTCAATATGTGATGGGACGTCTCCTTGCTCAGACGCAGGCTTGATTCCGTCGTAGCACAGAATCGATGAAATAATCAAGCCAGTCCTGGTCCAAATTGTCCCACTCTGCAATGGCGATTCTGAGTAAGTGGCGCAGAGTACGTGGTCATTGTCAAGAAGAAGGAAAAAAGTTTCAGTCTATACCACGCGTGTTCGATTGGGTTGATGGGTTACCGGCAGCCACTCCATTCTGGTGATTCTAGAAAGCTGAAGGAGCATGTTCACGACAACAGCGTAATGAGCACGCGAGTTATCATCCAACCAAATGAAAATGTCACCAAAATGTTGGCGCTATGGACCTACTATTAGTTGCAGAACTTCATCCGTGCACTGTAGAGCACTGAGATTGCCCTCAACAACCAGGAGAGTTCTACGGTGGCCTCATGTAATGCTACCCCAGAACATCACTTCACCATCACCTTACTGCATACGGGGGACACAGCGTTTGAGGCCCTAGATATTACCGGGTTGTCTCCAAACACATTATCTGCAATTATCAGGGTACAGAGAGAGCCATAAAGAACACCCTACGTCAATCCTGGAGCGTCCATTTTGCGTGATTTCGTGTCCATCTCCATACACGTATTTTATTCACTGGCCGACGGAACAGAATTGCATCGAAGGATTTCCGAAAGTCAAGAAACATGGCATCATTGTGAGTTCGCCATCTATTCCCTGTTGAATTTCCTGAAAGAAAAAAGTAAGTCGAATTTCACACCATCAGTGCTTGCCGAAACCATGTTGATTTTTACATACAATTTGTTCGGTCTCTACACGAGTCACAGTACGCAAGAAAAATGTATATTCAATATTCTACAAGAAAACAACTTCAGTCCTGCGCGTTGGTATTGCGACCCTTCTTATACCTTGGAACCACTGAATTAGTTTTACTTCAGCCACGTGGTACGCTCCCTTTTCCAAGCTGCCTACAGCAACCTGACACAAGTTGCTCCGCATCCAATCAGGTAATGTGACCTTTCCTCCATCGCGCTATTTGAATTTAACGAAATCTAGAATGTTCTTTTCAAAGCAACCAACCAGACATTCGCATCGAGTGACTGTTTCAAATTTCGGATAACCACATCTGGGTGGCTTGACAGAGGATCTCATCCGCAACGCCGTCCTCCAAAAAGGAGATCTAGCGTCTCTATCACTGCGCCATCTCGCTCGGTGGATATGCCGAATAAAGGAAAGCACACCTAATATGGACGATCACCAGTTTAACGACGAGATAGCTCAGTACTGTCAGCACACAGAAGGACTGCCTAAACAGAAGAGGGAACTACGGTAGGGTGAACTACTTCATCTATATCTACATTTATACTCCGCAAGCCACCCAACGGTGTGTGGCGGAGGGCACTTACTGATCATTTTCACGCGATTCATTCAGACGTGAATAAGTTACGGACACCCTGAATTTATTCATAACGTTGTGTCAAAGCTGCATATACCGCACGGTCCAATTATTAAAATCGCGCAGCATTCGTGAATTACACCCACAATTCAAGATAGTGAAAATTTGAAGTGTGCATTAAGATGATGGAAACACGTGTTCGAATAAATATTACGAATATACCAAATTAGTTATGTATTCGACGACAGAAGATGATCCCGAACCATACAGCCTAAGCGAAAAGGTAATCCAATGACATTTCTTTCATTCTGCGGAGCACTCGTAAATAAAATGGGGCGCACCTAGGCGGATTAAGACGAGTGTTTTGTCCTTCGTGGAAAATTAAAGAAATCATGCATTCAGTTCAGGACTGTCTTGCCTTGGAGTACCTGATGTTTATAACCTGACATTTTTATGTACGAATGAGAGAAGAGTATTTGGGCTTACAGGTTTCAGACACAAGGGTGCTTACGCTGGTCTGGAAGAGTGACCCTAAAATATAGAGTAAGAAACCACCACATCCAAGGTTTGTTTAAAGAGGCAAACATAGCAGAAAAGCATCAAGAGAGCCGCCAGCGCAAGCACGAGCATGTCATGCGACCTAATCCAAACCCCACGACGAGACCACCACTTGACATACAATAACCGAAACGATGACTAGGAAGGCCACCGATACATGGATTAGCACCATAAAGAACGACCTGTAAACGATGGCGCTGTACCCTGAAACAACGCAAATCCGTTCAGAATGGCGTAACAAGATTAGGAGGGCCGACCCCAGAGGCATGGGAAATAAGGCACGGAATAATAATAATAATAAAAGCGGCAAAAATTCACACCGTGTCCGAGCGCTGTAACAAAGCGTCATCTCAAGAGAAGTCGGTGGCAGCACAACATAGGTTTACAAAAGGCTATGAAATGAAATGACCGTAAGGTATTGTTGGTCGGGAGGCCCCATGCGGGGAAGTTCGGCCGCCGTATTGCAAGTCCTTTTTAGTTGACGCCACTTCGGAGACTTGCGAGTCAATGATGATGAAATGATGATGAACACACAACACCCAGTCATCACGAGGCAGAGAAAAATCCCTGACCCCCCGGGAATCTCACCCGGCACCCCGTGCGCGGGAAGCGAGAACGCTACCGCAAGACCACGAGCTGCGGACACAAAAGGCTATAAGCTCTATGAACAAAACGAAGTTCTTATCTGAAGCTTCCTATTACTGGGACTCTGTAATAAAATCCGTGGTAGAATTGGTTAAGAATATAACAATTCAACAGAAAGCGTGCCTATAATATTAGCGCAGTCTACCCCCACCCCCCCCACCCCCCTACACACACACACACACACACACACACACACACACACACACACACACACACACCATTTGCTTACGATGAAATATCTGCCTCTGTAAAAGTACACAAACTAATCACTCTAACATTGACCTTTCGAGAAAACACATTTTTTTGGGCGAAGGGGGAGGGCAGAAATGTAGATGTTCGTAATTCATTCGACAGTATTTCGTAATAATATAGTACTGGCCATTAAAATTGCTACACCACGAAGATGACGTGCTACAGACGCGAAATTTAACCGACAAGAAGAAGATGCTGTGATATCCAAATGATTAGCTTTTCAGAGCATTTACACAAGCTTGGCGCCGGTGGCGACACCTACAACGTGCTGACATGACGAAAGTTTCCAACCGATTTCTCATACACAAACAGCAGTTGACCGGCGTTTGCAGCAGCATGGACTATCAGCTCGGAGACCATGGCTGCGGTTACCCTTGACGCTGCATCACAGACAGGAGCGCCTGCGATGGTGTACTCAACGACGAACCTGAGTGCACGAATGGTAAAACGTCATTTTTTTGGGATGAATCCTGGTTCTGTTTACAGCATCATGATGGTCGCATCCGTGTTTGGCGACATCGCGGTGAACGCACATTGGAAGCGTGTATTCGTCATCGCCATACTGTCGTATCACCTGGCGTGATGGTGTGGGGTGCCATCGGTTACACGTCTCGGTCACCTCTTGTTCGCACTGACGGCACTTTGAGCAGTGGACGTTACATTTCAGATGTGTTACGGCCCGTGGGTCTACCCTTCATTCGATCCCTGCGAAACCCTGCGTTTCAGCAGGATAATGCACGACCGCATATTGCAGGTCCTGTACGGGCCTTTCTGGATACAGAAAATGTTCGACTGCTGCCCTGGCCAGCACATTCTCCAGATCTCTCACCAATTGAAAACGTGTGGTCAATGGTGGCCGAGCAACTGGCTCGTCACAATACGCCAGTCACTACTCTTGATGAACTATGGTATCGTGTTGAAGCTGCATGGGCAGCTGTACATGTACACGCCATCCAAGCTCTGTTTGACTCAATGCCAAGGCGTATCAAGGCTGTTATTACGGCCAGATGTGGTTGTTCTGGGTACTGATTTCTCAGGATCTATGCACCCAAATTGCGTGAAAATGTAATCACATGTCAGTTGTAGTATAATATATTTGTCCTATGAATACCCGTTTATCATCTGCATTTATTCTTGGTGTAGCAATTTTAATGGCCAGTAGTGTAGTATTTTCTTCTAAAGTCACCCTTCTGCGTAATACTGAGGCCACCCGTTTGCTCTCCCGACAACTGATAAGTTCGTGGCAATTAATTTTACTTGGTAACGTTGCATGTAGACATTTAACCTGTGTAACAAAATCAAGAGACTTACCATTAATGCTCTAATCGGATACAACAGGACATATTTCCTTGTCTGAGACGACCAAATGATTGAACAGAGAATGCTTCTTTTTCCTATACATTGCACGTAACGAAAAATTCATCTGAACAGCAAAGGATTGAATTGGATTCCCCTTCGTACAGTATGAAAACACTTTACTTGCATAATAGCTGTTAATATAATATTACTGTTACGTAGTTTGAATTTGCAAGATAATTTATCTCTAAATTTAGTATTAGGACCTTGCAGACAAATATAAATATATTTAATATATCAGGAGATCATCATCCGAGTCCCTGGTGTGTAGCTATCAGTGAAGGCACTCAAAACCAACTGGGCGCTATAATCGGTTGACGCTACGTCTCATTATTAATAATAAAGCGTGGTTAAGTTCTTTATTCAGTTCTAAGGTAGCCGAATTGATAGCTCAGTTGAAGTACTAAATGCCAAAGTTACATTCCTGGTTCGATCTTGGTCCAGCACATTTTGAAGGTCAAAACTGTCAAATAATAATAAAACGAAACATAGTTTATTTCAGCTGTTCTCAAACTGAAACTAAGCTGAATAAGAATATAGTTAATAATAAATAAATCAGTGGAAGTATAGAAATAAAAAACAACTAACTACTCGTGTCGTGTGGAATTAACTTCCTAGACAAATGGTTCTTGGCTAAAATACTTACTGCAGTGTTATCCAGTTATTCGAAACAAACTCTAAGATTATAACTGGATTCAGAGAGAAGATCAAAACTTCATGCAACATGCCCGAGCCGAGGTATCTTTTGGGTCTGAGGAGAATGTTTTATTATTATTCAAACGAGCAAGGTCAACGGCTCAACCGCTGTCATGAATAGTTTACAGGTTGCAGCTACTCCTGCAAATGAAATATCAGATTTATGGAAGAAGCTACTTCTCTCTATTTATTTCGTACCATCCTCTGGGTGTTACAGTACACAAGCGGCAGCGTAATTTTTCTTGTATGCAGAATATAGGTGCAGACAGATGATGATCCAGTCATCAACTCGAAAGATTGGTTTGACGAAGGATTCCAGGTCCTTTGCTTGCCAGTTTACAAGACAGTCTGTGATGCTTGATGTAGTAGCTGAGCTGAAATGAAGATGTTCATACATCATGCATCGCAGACTGCCTTGTAAACTCATTTGTAGGTCGGAGGTTCTTTCCTCTGATGATCCGTTCACAACCAGTTTCTAGCAACGAGTCATGTCGTAATGTATGTCCAACTTACGTTTCATTTGTCTTCCTCACTGTCCACGTCCCGTAACCATATATAGTGGTGTCCTTCAAACACAGCTTTTGATGAAATTTATGTTTTCTCGAGGTTTACATTTTTGGGTGTTAGTAGCTGTTTATTTTTATAGATAGCTCTTTTGACGTGTGCAGTCATTGCTACCATGTGTTTCTTGCATTTTTCTCGGTTGTCAATTTTACTGCAGAGAAAGCGAAATCGATCCTCTTTCAAGAGTGCCTTGCCCAAGTTTAACATTTACCCATCCAGCTTCTCTACCAACTACACCCACCATTACCTTAGTATAAATATCATATAGTCCCGGTTTTTGTGTTTATGTACATATTACAGCTATTAGCTTACATCAACAAAGATTACGATAAGCACAGAAGGCTTGGGTGCCTTAAGCCGATGTTATAAGAGACACCTAATGTGCACGAGTCAGGTTCAGACGGCCTGCCACCTAGCGGCAGACGAGTTACACTTGAGCTAAATGGTTCAAATGGTTCTGAGCACTATGGGACTTAACTTCTAAGGTCATCAGTCCCCTAGAACTTAGAACTACTTAAACCCAACTAACCTAAGGACATCACACACATCCATGCCCGAGACAGGATTCGAACCTGCGGCCGTAGCGGTCGCGTGGTTCTAGACTGTAGCGCCTAGAACCGCTCGGCCACCACGGCCGGCTACACTTGAGCTCTTGAGGACTATTCCGGCTATTGTGCGAGAGATTCTGCACGTTTTTCAGTGAGTAATATTTTCTAAACAAATTAATAAAATAAATGACAATTCTCTTTTTTATTGCCATTGAGAAAAGCTCTATGTCTAATGCTAGCTTTCTATTGTAAAAATAGAATGGAACAAAGAGAACGTACGCGTGCTTATTGATGCATACATCAGGGAAGGGTGTCTGACCCACGTGATATGCTGTACCGTAATAAGGTACGTCTACAAATATTTAATTCTGAGTTTATATGTTTTATGTAAAGGTGTATATAATTTTTACATTTGAAATGTGTATGTATCACGTTAATTGGTGAGTTTTCCGCACGTGTTTGATTTGATTGTATCTTTTATATGATCTCAACAGGCTAGGAAGGATGTTGTCGAAAAAATGGCAGACCAGTGAGGACTGTAAAAGCCGTTGTGCGCTTTGCCGTCACACTGCCGTGCCGGGCTGGAAAAGATAAAAGAGAGACTGATACGAGTGGCACAGACATGATAAAAATTCATAAACCGAGCATTTGGTGGCTCCCACATTACTGTGTTACTTGTGCAAATCCTGTCAAGTACAGTCGACAGAAGCTTGTCAAGACAATTCACATCAATTCTGCCGAAGTTCGTAAATATTTTTGGATTTACAGGCCTCGACTGCTTTGTTGACAGGGAGTGTATGCCCCTCCTTCCCACCTAGGGTCAAACACAATTCCTACTCCTGGCGTTACTTCGTCGTCCTGTCCTTCTCCCAACGATTACGGCGGCCACTGTCGTGCAAAGATAATTGCGTCCTCCACGTACAAAACGCTGTGAAACGTAAACATTGACAGTCATTTGTCTGTACCAACATGATATGAAAGGAAAACTTTAATCCATGATTCTGTACAATCATAACCTAATTTCATTCTAGTTGCACAAGAGAACAATAACTGCTTGACAAATACGAACATAAAGCTCTCAGAAGTATCAATATGAGTAAGAACGGGCTTTTACACTCAACAACGTAAGCAAGCCTGCAGTTCCGAGTATGTATCCCTGGGGCCATCACGAAACTAGCTCACAGTTTTAAATGTTGGCAGTAGAGTATAAGATCGTCCAGATTAGGGGAAAAGGTGCTTTGATATCAATAAAACGGATAGATTTGCAGAGGACAGTGATGATTGATTCTGCGCCGCAAAGTATGGCAGCTATAAAAGTTCTGCTTAATCCCCTCTCGTGACAAATTCGCTGCTGGATTTACGCGATACCGTCACAATTGACGGCTCTCTAATTACTGGACAGGCGGAAGGATGGCTGCCTGACAAGAGGAGATTTAAGTGTCTTCGGTTGGTATGTGACTGTTGGGCTTTACACAGGTTTCCCTATCAGCGTCCGTTGTCGCTATCCACCTTGCTGACATAACGATTAGCGATGGTGGTAAACAACTCTCACCCCCGTTTATCTTCGTATCTGTGTTGCACTGAAAACATCTGCCCTACAGTGCAAATGCCTACGACATGCGCTTTCTCTTGTTTGAAAGCAATCTTCTTCCTTCGCTCACTTTTTCGACAACACTGGGCGCACTTTAAACTGAGGTGACAAAAGTAATAGGGCAGCGATATACACACATATGGATGGCGGTAGTACAGCGTAGCCAAGGTATAAAAGGGCAGTGCAATGGCGGAGTCGTCATTTGTACTCCGATGATTCATGTGAAAAGGTTTCCGAAGTGATTATAGCTGCATGACGGGAAATGACAGACTTCGAACGTGGAATGGTAGCTGGAACTAGACGCATGGGACATTCCACTTCAGAAATCATTAGAGAATTCAATATTCCGAGATCCTCAGAGTCACAAGTGTGGCGAGCATACCAAATTTCAGGCAATACCTCTCACCACGAACAACGCAATGGTCGACGGATCCACTTAACAACCGAGAGCAATGGCGCTTGTGTAGAGTTGTTAGTGCTAACTCTGGACGAAATAAACGGTTCAAATGACTGAGCACTATGAGACTTAACTTCTAAAGTCATCAGTCCCCTAGAACTTAGAACTACTTAAACCTAACTAACCTAAGGACATCACACACATCCATGCCCGAGGCAGGATTCGAGCCTGCGACCGTAGCGGTCGCGCGGTTCCAGACTGTAGCGCCTAGAACCGCTCGGCCACCCGGCCGGCTGGACGAAATATCCGCACAAATCAATGTGGGACTATGACAAACGTATCCGTTCGGACAGTGTGAAGAAATTTGCACTAACGGGCTATGGCAGAAGACGGCCGACGCGAGTGCCTTAGCTAACAGAACGACATAGCCTTCAGCGCCTCTCCTGGGCTCATGCCAATCGGTTGAACCCTAGAAAACAGGAAAATCGTGGCCTGGTCAGATGAGTTTCGATTTCAGTTGGTAAGAGCGGATGGCAGGGTTCGGATGTGGCTCACGCCCAAAATGGGTGCAAGCTGTCGATAAGGCACTGTGCGAGCAGGTGGTGACTCCATAATTGTGTGGGTCGTGTTTTCACGGAAGGGCCTGGGCCTTCCGGTCCAACTGAACCGATCATTGAAGGGAAATGGTGATGTTCGGCTACTTGGAGACCAATTTCAGCCATTCACGGACTTCACTTTCCGAAACAACGACGGCATTTTTATGGATCACAATGCACCATGTTACTGGGCCACAGCTGTTTGCGACTGGTTTGAAGAACACTCTGGACAATTCGAGCAGGTGATTTGGTCGCCTAGGTCGCCCGACATGAGTCGCGGCGAACATTTATGGAGACGTAATCGAGAGGTTAGATTGTACACACAATCCTGCACTGGCAACACTTTCGCCATTATGGACAGCTATAGAGGTAGCATGCAATGACTCGCTGAGCCCATGCCACGGCGACTTGCTGCACTTCAATGTACTGTTCACCTTGTGTCTTGCATCCAGTTCTGCTCGGTTCTGCTTCGGGTTTATTTTTCCTGCAGTCTTTCTTAAACGTTAACAACGGTGTGGATAGGTTTACTGATGGAGAGTTCACCGGCACGCACCTCGTGTATGGGTCCGCTGAATGTAATGGAAGACTGGCAAAACGGCGATATGCTGAGCTGTCGACGCAGCAGCAGCAACCACGTCACAGTGCTTTGGCATCTGAGGTTATTGCATTACTCTGTTTTGAGTTGAACGTTTTTGTGATTGTACGTTACAGGTTTCTTCACCTTATTGAACCCATTTTCACAGAAATAAAGCTGACTGGGGTAACAAACCGAAAAATCAATTATTGGTCCGTAACGAGTTACTGGACCTGGAAGAGCAGTTGAACGGAATGGACAGTGTCTTGGAACGAGGATATAAGATGAACATCAACAAAAGCAAAACTAAGATAATGGAATGTAGTCGAATTAAATCGAGTGATGCTGAGGGAATAAGATTAGGAAATGAGTTTTGCTATTTAGGGAGCAAAATAACTGATGACGGTCGAAGTAGAGAGGATATAAAATGTACACTTGGCAATGGCAAGGAAAGCGTTTCTGAAGAAGAGAAATTTGTTAACATCGAGTATAGATTTTTAAGTGTCAGGTGGTCGTTTCTGAAAGTATTTGTGTGGAGTATAGCCATGTATGGAAGTGAAACATGGACGATAAATAGTTTGGACAAGAAGAGAATAGCAGCTTTTGAAATGTGGTGCTACAGAAGAATGCTGAAGATTAGATCGGTAGATCACGTAACTAATGAGGAGGTATTGAACAGAAATGGGGAGAAGAGAAATTTGTGGTACAATTTGACTAGAAGAAGGGATCGTTGGTAGGACATGTTCTGAGGCATCATGGGATCACCAATTTAGTAGTGGAGGGCAGCGTGGAGTGTAAAAATCGTAGAGGAAGACCAAGAGATGAATACACTAAGCAGATTTAGAAGCATGTAGGTTGCAGTAAGTACTGGGAGATGATGAAGCTTGCACAGGATAGAGTAGCATCAAACCAGTCTCTGGACTGAAGACCACAACAACAACAACAACAACAACAACAACAAACGAGTCACTGGACCCACGTGTTCCCTACATCAAAACACCAAAAATTTTCCCTGAACGACCTCTAAAATTTTATGGATGACCCTGTATAACAGAGGAGCTGCTTCACTGAAGGAATAGTGTGCATCCACAATGTCAAATGGGTTTACGGGCAAATTAACAGTGACAGGCTCCATAAGTATAAGTATTAAATTTTTATCAGCTACAGTGTATTTCGTGTAATGGTTGCACTTCAGTAACACGATAAGTGTTTTCTGTCAATACGATCATTTTGAGTTCTATGTCATAAAGTGATCTGTTCTCTTGTGAGGGATCACTTTGTAATAATCACAGATGTAGGTGACTATCATCTTTTACATGAAACGGCGACGACAAACTGATGTGAAACACCGAACGCTACAGACCTCTCGACATGTGACCCCCTGATTATCTAATACATGCTTCCATTATTACTGCTTACATATTTATGTGTATTTTTGCTGTATTTCTCGTACTTTTTGTACAGCAACGAAACTCCAAATATAATCGATGAATTACTGATATTAATTATATGTAACTGAAGGTGATGTGAAAGTATGCAGCAAATACGTTTGACTCAATCAGGATTTAGGATTTTCATTCCGGTTTCAAGCATCTAGTGGCACTGGTCAGAAGAAACCTGTCAGCCGGACGATTCGCTATCGTCATGTTACCAACTAAAACTTGGAGATTGCAATATTCAGTAATTACATTCAGTCCCTAACTTTACCAGAAAGCAGCAAAAACTGCCCACGTTTAACTAAAGCACCGCCTTTAATAATAACAGTGCATATCGTTATTCATTTGCTAATTTTTTCCTGTTTTGATTCTGTGTTTTAATTTCTGTTTCGTTACAAATTACGTAATCCTAGCAATTACTTGACTAGGCGTGAAAAGTATCAAAAGACGTAATATATATTTCGAAAACAAGATACATTAGCGTGAAGTCTTCTAAATATCCGCAGCAAGTGCTGAAGAGTGCTAAATAAAATAAAGGTTATATCCGCAAAGCAATCAATGTCTTCAATTGATTTAGAACATCAAATGTTGCTTTTTCTGTTTGTGGTTATTTTTATGAGCACACGTGTTTGTTTCCGGACCGCCTGGTAAAATAAAGGCTCTTTCTGTCAAAATTAGCGTTTTAGCTTGTCGACTGTCTCGACATACAAAAATGTTAGAGCCTCTTCAGTTCTAATGCGATACCACGTCAAAAAAACGTGCATAATTGAAAGATTGTTGGTTTCAAAAACATCCCAAAGTTCTATGAAGGAAAGTCTGTTCCCATTTGACATCGTGAAATTCCAATCCCCTTGTGACGCAGCGCGCCCAGAGGAACACGAAATCTGGCCGGGCTGCCGTGGGCGTTGCGTAAAAGCTGTTTGTCTCTCGAAACTTCCTTCTGGCGACAAACATTCTAGTGGGAGAAAGGGACGGGTTCCAACTGCAATATTCATTGCCTTCTTTCAGCTGAAGAATTACCACTCCGGTTTCAAACGTCTAGTGACTGGTCATCCGAAGAAAGCTTTATTTGGACGTTTCGGAGTCATGTTACCAATTAAAACTTGGAGACTGTATTTAACACACACCATTCTCTACGCCTCTGCCGGTTTCTGCAAATAACGTCCAAAACACCACAAATGTATTATATCATGACGTTCGCACGTAATGCTCATCTAGGGTAAACTGCTGAAATCGAAGGGTGTACATTACAAATAAAATCAAAGAGAGAGTTAAAATATTATACATCAAATGGTTTTAATAAAGCGATAAATGCTATAATTCAAGTATTCAATTAGAATATTATGTACGTTTGTTCATGTTTGCCAGCAGCAGCAGTGAACACATTGTTTAACATTAAAGTATGCTGCAGTCAAAACACGTGCAAATATTTGTGTGTCTACTTTCAATAGCCCTTTGAACTACTCTTTGTCTACGGCTGCCTCTTATGTCGACAGTCAATGTATATACAAAGGTCCAACAGAAAAAAACTATTCTGCTCCGAATAAATTATTAGGTCAGACCTACATCAAGAAATTTTATCTTCGAAAGTAAGTTTCAATCAGATAGATGTTGACAGCGATGAGTAATCGCATCTTCTGTTTGGTTACAAATGTTATTTGAGAGAGTAAAATTTCTCGTAGCAGACTTGACTTTACAATAAGCCATGCGACACAGAACGATCATCTTCAAAGTCTTGACTGATGACTCATAGGGATACTAAGATGATGGATTATTTGCCTGAAAATGCTGGTAGCAAAATAAAGTAATTCATCTTAGTAGCTTCCGTTGTTTCCAACATGAGTTCCATCAGTTAAAATCTATTACTTTTTACATTTAACAACGTCCATTCTTCCTCAGCGTAACCAATACCTCATACCTGTTCTCAGAGATTTTCCTGCACATTTGTGTAAAACTCGACGATGAGATGGAAACGAAACAGGAGTACAAACTGGACTAAGTGATTAAGCAAATCTGCCGCGTTCTTTTCAACATGAAATTACAACAAGTTAACTCATGGCTGCAATGACGTATCTCCATCTCATATGCACTGTAGATCTATGCGTAGCTGCCATTGAGTGAGGCTGTGATTTGTTGTAACACTAAGTGAATTGGTGGTGGTGTGACTAACTTGTGTGTGGGAATTTCCCGTGCTTTAAAGATTTCATAAGGTGGAGCGTGGAGTAGTTGCCACAAATTAATAACTGAACTCCGACACACGGTTTTCCTCGTCGAAGAAAGGTGCAATAAGTATCCATTAGTGTCTGTCCCGTTGAACTTTTCAAAGCAGATACTTCTTTTCAAAACACCATTGTCGATTTTTGCCGTTTCCTTAACTATAAACTGTTGCGCCGCTGTTAATTTACTTGGCACGATTGAGTAAAAGAGAGATACTGCCCACAGGTAATGCCAGAGGCCGTGGAAGCAGGTCATTTCGGGTAGGCCGGGGCTACCTGTCGTCCTCCGTGGGCCGAGACGGTTACAACATGCTACGACCAAGCGTGACTGCATTGATGCAGCAGAAAAGCAGAGACGCTGTGACATGTGTGACCTGATTGCTTAAGGTCTGAGCCTTGGCTCTGTTTTGGCTCACGGGATATGAACCGATGCTCTCGTAAAACAAGGACGGTCTTTAATGCTAACTAACTCTGAAACGGCGCAACATGTCTAATTTCTTGCTTGAAAATTATTTCTCAGTACAATTTACCCTGCAACACTCTTACAAGATTTTCAGACTGTTTCTGACTACCCTGTATAATTGCCATGTCGTAGGATACGTATCAAAACTTTGTAGAATTGCCGTGAGCTGGATCAGGTGACGATCTCCTGAAGGAAGGAGGCGTGTTGTGCTGCTGATTTACTCGGCACGTCTGGGTGAAATTGCACCACCAACGGCTATTGCAAGAGGCGGTGGAAGCTAGTCAGTTCGGGCTGCCCAGCTGAAGTAACATAGGAGGCTACCTGGTGATACGGCAAGTTCTGTCTTCGAGGCGGTTACCACACGCTACGACCAGAGGCGTAGAACAGTCGACAGCAAAAAGGCAGAGCCACTGTGGATGGGTGACCTTTACAGTGACAAGTGCAACAGGCGCCGACAGCAACCCGCATATCACGGCGGCGGTACAGTCCGCGCGAGGCGGAAATTCAAACCAGCCAGCTTACTGGCAGATCAACAGAGGGCGACACCAGTAACCGGGCCAGCAGCACATCCAGCGCGCACAGACCGAACTATTTCCTACTTCCGCCGAAACTAAGTTAGAGCCAATCAATCAGAAGAATTATACCGCGAAACGACTATTTAGGCCCGCGCCGCGACGACCGACGTGCAGGGCAATCGACACGACATGGTATCCAGGCAGGAGTACCACAAGGAAGCATCCTAGGGCCCTTACTGTTTAACCTCCACATTAACGACTTCCCAGCTACACACAACACGACGGTGGCAATCTACGCAGATAACACTGCAATCCTTGCGCAAGACTGGAAGCCGTCTAACATGAACTCACGACTACAGACTGCACTCAGTGCGGCAGAGCCTTGGCTGGTGAAATGGCGTGTTAGAGTAAACGTCGACAAGTGCGAAGCCGTTCTGTTCACTAGAAGACCGAAACTACTGCGCAAACATCAGCACTGCAACCCAATAACACTACATGCACGCTCAATACGTTTCCGCGAAGTCAAATACCTCGGTGTCTGGCTAGACCGGAAACTACTCTGGGGGGACCACATTCAGCACGTGACCAACAAAGCAAACGCGAGGCTCAAACAACTCTACCCTATGCTTAACAGGCGTAGCACACTGAAGAGGAGGGTGTCTAGGTAATGTACATCACACTTATTCGACCCCTGATGACGTACGCAGCCCCTGTCTGGCGATACGCTGCGCCCACACGCCTGCGCCGTCTGCAGCTCATACAGAACAAGGTACTAAGGATCATAAGCAACGCTACGCGTTACACACGCACCGCGGACCTTCACCGGGAATATCGGCTAGATACAATCTTGCAGGTATTCCAAAAACTCTCTACACGACTGTACAATAACACGAGACACTCGCGTAATCCATTTATACTTTCTCTGGGTAACTTCGACCACGACCATAGATGGAAACATAATAGACCAAAGACACTATTGGCAAGAAACTAAACACCTATGGTCCACAGCACACAAACACGACAGTACTGGCAAGCCCCTGCAACGCAGCTACTACTGGCAACCCCAGATGCTCGACCCGCCGAAAAACAGGCAATCGCAGGGAAACCGTACTGTACGCAGCACGCAAACCTGCCGCACCCCCCCCCCCCCCCCACACACACACAGTGAGCTGATCTATGACCGATCGCCCAGCAATGTATGACGACCTCGAACTTTTACAGGGACGCAGCAACTGCAGCAAGCCCTACAACGAGCTTCCGCAACGATAAAGGTAACGATGCACGATATTTCGCACTAACATAACCACACCTTGCATACACTGTCGCAGCTAGCAAGCCGCTACTGCCCTTACTACCCGTCCTAATGTCGCAGAGGTTATTTTCCCTTGGCCCTTGCCTTGGCACTTTTTTTCCTCTGCTCTTACAACCGCTACCCTTCGATCGTTTTCGTCCACTTTGTCTCCTGATGGACCATGTTAATGAGTAATCTTACCCAGACGCATGGATAACATCACAGCCCGCATCCTGTGACTCCTGATTCAAAAACTAACACGTTATACGGAGGTGACAGTAGAACTTTTGCTTTGGTCACCACGCTGGTGTGGGCGTGGAGGGTCCCTATCCTTATATATTGGCTGCCAGCAGTTCCAGCGCAGACAGCCGCAATAGGGAGAGACCTCGCCCGGACGACGTGCTCGACGATCAATTCTTCGCCGTCACCGTGAACTGAGAATGGCCAAAAGGGACACCGTCGAATGTAGAGGGCTTTTTATTCTGTTTTGCTACGTCTCGTACATTTGAGAAGTGTTGGACTTAGAGCCAGAATTACAAAATTAAAATCTGTAGGAACGAAAGGAATTCAACTTGTGACCTTTATTTTTTGGAAGAATTATCTCAACATTCACTCAGCGAAGAAAGTTTTTACTTTTTTCATTCTGAAGTTAGTAACTGTGTTCACCCCAGATCTGTGAATTTATTTCTTGTGTTGTAAATAAAAGTTTAACTGGTATGACTGGTGAACGTTTCGTGTTATTTAGCGGAAGGAAGGGACAAATCAACCTTGTTGCTTCACATCGGAGCTGTGGCTCTGATATGCCTTATGGAATAGGAACCATAGCTTCAGCAAAACAAGGACGGTCCAAGCCCATTTCTAGACAGGGGTATTGCAGTGTATCAGCCAAAAAATCCGAGGGGTGATCTTGCTGCCACCTTAGCGCGCTCCAACCGGAGGGGCACCAGTGGGGGTCCACCTGAGCCACTGCTGGCCTCCTGCTCTGGTGGCGCCCAGTTCGAGATCAGGGCCGTGCAGCCGCTCAGCCACCGTCACTTGTGTAGGCAAACTCCTTCTTGTCCACCAATGCTCAAGTGGGCACACATGCCTGTTCCTGTGAGCCGTCTTATCCGCACTGAGTCTGCCTAGGTGACACTAGTCTGCATTCGGGCTGCTGTCCACTGCTGTGGTCTGTGTCCTTGCCAAGTCGCTGCCATCGTCACTCCAGCCAACTCGCAACTCTGCTGGGCCACCAGCTGATAGCTGCATCTCTCCACTGGCCAAATACAGCTTACATCGTGGGGCACTGACTTTGCTGAGCGTCGTCATGGCTTGCTTGTTGAGCAATAAAAAAATTTTAACGATGATATTTTCATGACTACATGCCTGACGACTCCCAGAGATGCACTTGCACTCACCACACCACTGCTACCCCACCCGGAGCAGCGAATTACTGGGCTGTCAACCTGGTTCCACCACTCACCATAAGGGTAGCCGCCTCAGCCTCTTTAACAACGAGATTTAGTCAGCTGTAAAGCTTCTCAACGCAGCTCATTGTGTTGAGTTGTCGCAACCCAATGTTTGTAACACGCCTATATGAGTGCAATGGTTATAAGTCTTCTTAAGTTGCCAATCCTAAGATTGATTTGCAGCAGCTCTCCATTCAGTGCAATTGTCGGCCAGCCTCTTCAATTCCGTGAAACTTCCGCATCCTAGGTCCTGCATTATCTGGCTTATGTACTTTCTTCTAGGTCTGCCTCTTGCCCTTTTGCCCTCCACAAGGCCTTCCATTATAGTGTGGAGAAGACTTTCATGTCTCAGAATGTGTCCCATCCATATATCTCTCCTCTTCTTGACCGTCTTCCAAAGAACTGGAACTTCCTCCGCTCTCTGCAGGACTTCTTCATTTGTCATCCTGGCCGTCCATGGAATTTTTAACATCCTTCGCAGACACCACATTTCGAATCCTTCAATCCTTCTTCTTTCGTCCTCTCCAAGTGTCCAGGTTTCGCTGCCGTAGAGAAGCACACTCCCAACAAAGGTCTTTATTAACCACTTCCTTAACGCCAGACTTATCATATTTGATGTGAGGAGTCCTTTCCTTTTATAGAATGCAGTCTTTGCCTGATTTATTCTACTTATTACATCTTTCCTACTACGACCATCTGATGTTATTCTGCTTCCCAAGTAGACAAAGTCTTGTATTTCTTTCAGCTTCTCTCCATTCAGCCTTATATTCGTAATTGCTTGATTATTTTGTTTGCTTGCAACTAAGATTTTTGTTTTTGACTTATTAATTTTCATGTTGTACCGTGTAGCAAGAGTGTTTTCCATTTCCTCCAACACTACTTGTAATTCTTCCTCATTTTCCGCTAGGACAGCAATGTCATCCGCAAAACGCAGCATATCAACTATTTTTCCCTGGATCCTGATTCCATTAGCTTGTCCTAACTTTTCTCTGACCTCGTCCATTGCTTTCTGTATGTACATATTAAAGAGGACAGGGGAGAGTGCACATCCCTGTCTGACACCCTGTTTAATTTTTGCTTGTTGTTGATGTTCCCCACATCTCACTATTGCCACCTCTTCTTTGTATAAGTTCCATATCGTTCTCCTGTCCTTGTACTTAGCTCCAGTTTCCCTCAATATCTGGAATAGTTTTTTCCATTCAACCTTATCAAAGGCCTTTTCGAGGTCAACAAATGCTATGTAGGTGTCCTTTCCTTTTTCCATTCTTTTTTCTATTATGAGCCTTAGGGCCATAATGGCTTCTCGCGTACCTCTCCCTCTTCTAAATAAAAGGATGTAAATGATGATGTGGTCATTGCAGACACCGTTTGTAAGGGAGTGGGGACAAGTTGTTCTTCAGTGGAAGTGGAGAGGAAGTGCAGAAAATGCGGGCAGCCACTGGTGACAGTTTATTGACTACTGGTTTCGACGGGTGTTGATATAGAGTCCTCAGGGGGCAGGTAGTGTCGGGGCAGATTCAAATGTCTCTGAGCATTATGGGACTTAACATCTGAGGTCATCAGTCCCCTAGAACTTAGAACTACTTAAACCTAACTAACCTAAGGACGTCACACACATCCATGCCCGAGGCAGGATTCGAATCTGCGACCGCAGCAGCAGCGCGGTTCCGGGCTGAAGCGCCTAGAACCGCTCGGCCACAGAGGCCGGCGTCGGGCAAATGAAGATGCACCAGTGTCAATGCTTTTGTTAATAATGCTCGGCAGTAACCTTGCTTAGCTGCGCATCGTTCACCCCATGTACTGTGTAAGCAGCCAGCGCCACTGCTCCCATAGGTGCGTTCGAAATGTGCGATTATTCAGTATAGCGGTACACGGCTGCGTCGTACGGGGTCGAGTCCCAAACCAGTGACTGGAGGGCGGTGGCTGGTGATGGGGAACCCTTGTGGCCCTGAGCTGAGAGGATGTTAGCCCGAGACCCGACTCGTTCAGGCTACGGCGTTGCGGACGTTAACAGACTCGCGACAGATGACAACACACGGCGGACATCCATTAGAAGCCCAGCAGCCTCGACATACTCAGCCTGGCCGGACTGCCAGGTTTTACGCACAAGGCAGGTCTTGTTGCGGCTGAGGTCACGGACGCGGCCTGCCAAATGCCGTCGAAATGTCTCGAAACGCCGGTTTTGCCCCAGCGCTCTGGCGCAGTTGCAGAGTCGCTGGTATGGCGTAAGAACCGAACCTGCGGGTGTCGGCAGTCGGCTGGATTTCAGCATCGGGCCCTGGCTTGCGTCGGCACCGCTGCATGAGATACCACTAAACCCCGATTCTTTAAAGAATCTGACTCCCATATTTAGAACAGCTTCAAACATCTGAGTAATTTGAAACTTCCTGGCAGATTAAAACTGTGTGCCGGGCCGAGACTCAAACTCGGGACCTTTGCCTTTCGCGGGCAAGTGCTCTACCAACTGAGCTACCCAAGCACGAGTCACGACCCGTCCTCACAGCTTTACTTCTGCCAGTACCTCGTCTCCTACCTTCCAAACTTTACAGAAGCTCTCCTGCGAACCTTGCAGAACCTTGCACACAGTTTTAATCTGCCAGGAAGTTTCATATCAGCGCACACTCCGCTTCAGGGTTAAAATTCTCATTCTGGAAACATCTCCCAGGCTGTGGCTAAGCATTGTCTCGCCAATATCCTTTCTTTCAGGAGTGCTAGTTCTCCAAGATTCGCAGGAGAGCTTCTGTAGAGTTTGGAAGGTAGGAGACGAGGTACTGGCAGAAGTAAAGCTGTGAGGACGGGGCGTGAGTCGTGCTTGGGTAGCTCAGTTGGTAGAGCACTTGCCCGCAAAAGGCAAAGATCCCGAGTTCGAGTCTCGGCCTGGCACACAGTTTTAATCTGCCAGGAAGTTTCATATCAGCGCACACTCCGCTACAGAGTGAAAATCTCATTCTGGATCTGAGTAATTTACAAATGAGTAAATGTATTAAATACACTACTGGCCATTAAAACTGCTACACCAAGAAGAAATGGAAATCATAAACGGGTATTCATTGGACAAATATATTATACTACAACTGCAATGTGATTACATTTTCATACAATTTGGGTGCATAGATCCTGAGAAATCAGTACCCAGAACAACCACCTCTGGCCGTAATAACGGCCTTGATACGCCTGGGCAACGAGTCAAACAGAGCTTGGATGGCGTGTACAGGTACAGCTGCCCATGCAGCTACAACACGATACCACAGTTAATCAAGAGTAGTGAAAGGCGTATTGTGACGAGCCAGTTGCTCGGCCACCATTGATCACACGTTTTCAATTGGTGAGAGATCTGGAGAATGTGCTGGCCAGGGCAGCAGTCGAACATTTTCTGTATCCAGAAAGGCCTGTACAGGACTTGAAACATGTGGTCGTGCATTATCCTGCTGAAATGTAGCGTTTCGCAGGGATCGAATGAGGGGCAGAGCCACGGGTCGTGCCACATCTGAAATGTAACGTCCACTGTTCAAAGTGCCGTCAATGCGAACAAGAGGTGACCGAGACGTGTAACCAATGGCACCCCATACCATCACGCCGGGTGATACACCAGTATGGCGATGGCGAATACACGCTTGGAAAGTGCGTTCACCGCGATGTGAACCATCATGATGATGTAAACAGAACCTGGATTCATTCGAAAAAATGACGTTTTGTCATTCGTGCACCCAGGTTCGTCGTTGAGTACACCATCGCAGATGCTTCTGTCTGTGATGCAGCATCAAGGGTAACCGCAGCCATGGTCTCCCAGCTGATAGTCCATGCCACTGCATACGTCGTCGAACTGTTCGTGCAGATGGATGTTGTCTCGCAAACGTCCCCATCTGTTGACTCAGGGATCGAGACGTGGCTGCACGATCCGTTACAGCCATGCGAATAAGATGCCTGTCATCTCGACTGCTAGTGATACGAGGCCGTTGGGATCCAGCACGGCGTTCCGTATTGCCCACCCGAACCCACAGATTCCATGTTCTGCTAACAGTCATTGGATCTCGACCAACGCGAGCAGCAATGTCGCGATACGATAAACCACAATCACGATAGGCTACAATCCGACCTTTATCAAAGTCGGGGACGTGATGGTACGCATTTCTCCTCCTTACACGAGGCATCACAACGTTTCACCAGGCAGCGCCTGTCAACTGCTGTTTGTGTATGAGAAATCGGTTTGAAACTTTCCTCATGTCATCACGTTGTAGGTGTCGCCACCGGCGCCAACCTAGTGTGAATGCTCTGAAGAGCTAATCATTTGCATATCACAGCATCTTCTTCCTGTCGGTTAAATTACGCGTCTGTAGCACGTCATCTTCGTGGTGTAGCAATGTTAATGGCCAGTAGTGTATTTAACATTAAAGTTAA
The DNA here is from genome assembly GCF_023898315.1 of Schistocerca nitens. Lineage (NCBI taxonomy): Eukaryota > Metazoa > Arthropoda > Insecta > Orthoptera > Acrididae > Schistocerca > Schistocerca nitens. The sequence continues at coordinate 917,925,236 of NC_064617.1, read as the reverse complement.
AGAGTAATTATACGCCAAGTTTGTTGAAAGTCGCTAAGTGCTCTCATTCTCCAATATTATACGGATGTCTGGGTAATTTGCGATCGCGTTGCCTCCAGACACACAGTTTCTCGCTGCAATACTTGAGTTAACGTGTTAAACCTTTAGCATTAGATAATAGCTCTTAATGATAAGATTATGACAGCATTTTAAATTTTTAGATTCCGTCAGTAACAGTGTGAAATATTAAAAATTATTTTTTTTTTTTGCCCTTGGAAGCCATTAGAGGGGCAACCTGCGACTGGGTTTGGACAACCGTGGCCTGGGTGAGTCTTTTTGTGGTATAGATTTTTTATTCAACCGTTGGAAAGATACAGAGGTATCGGTAATCTGACTTTTCTTCTTGTACGGGAAACAGAAATCCAAGTTCATTATACCAAGTATAAATGATTATACCATACAGTCGCTACCATTTACGTACATTCCCTTTTCTACTGGTCACCAAAATTTACTGGGAAGTACAAAATCTATAGTTAATAACAGAGTATGACGCCGTTTCGGTGAAAGTCTGCACGTGACTTCGAATTTTCCTTTTACAGTCACCGCAGAAAGGTTTAAGGTTGCCGCAGAACGTTCTTTATCCGCAGAGATCAATGGACTCGAGATGAAAGTTAGGTGTGATCCCCAGTATTGTGGTGTTTTTGGGAACGTCGATACCATTAAGTTTATTCCCATGGACATCTTTTATCAGTTTTTTATGGAGTGATCTTTGATTGGACATAAAACCAAAATGTCGACTTGGATTAGAAAGTACCTAGACTTGGCTGAATTGTCATTGCACGGTACAGTTTTAACATATTCTGTCCAGACAACAATGACTGTGACTGTAGTTCTTTGCCAATAGGAACTTCAGATTCTTTTTGTAGCATAGCATACCGAACATGACGCCACAACACAATTACTGCTTATCAGTTCGTTGTATTAAACTCGCTGGTGATTAATAAAATGGGGATACATAAGTTTCAATTTTGTCCGAATTTGCAGTATTCGCCAAACGATTCCAGTGTTCCGTGGGAAGTAGTACACCATCTCATCATTTTGAGGGCTGATCCCTCGTAAACGTGTCGTAATGAACCTGCCGTTACAATGTCGACTACTGATTCGACAAAACTGTCCCCGCTTTAGGACATGACTTATCGTAATAACACGCCTACGTGTATCAGGAGTTTCAGGCTGGAATGTGGACCAAGGTCTTGACACCCAGCTTGTGTATCACAGGTGATAAACTCGCGAACGCCGGGAAAAATGCTGAAGGCTGACAGGTGTTTAATCTCCAACCAAACACAGAACGTAGCTGCCTCTTGACGCGATTTACGACATTCAGTAGAGAGGTGAGTTTCCTTTGAATTCAGCACGGCTTAACCGACGAGTAAATGATAACATGCTACGTTCAAGAACTGTGAGAACTGAGCTACCTGCCAAACACAATGGAACACAATAGCTGTAGACATCTACTATTATTATTTCGACGTGGCCGCATGATCTGATTGATTGATGTTGGAATTTTCAATGTAAAAGTCGTGCCAGCCCTATTATTTCTAGAGACACGCAGTCAAAACCTTACTCTCGTAAATTAATCATCAGTCAATGTTATGCCTATTGTTGTGTATCTTCTCAGTGTAAAACCAAAGTTTATTATTTTTATTTGGCCGGTCATGATACTTTTAACTGTATGTAGTGTTAGTACGTAAAAAAGACGTACTAGAATTTCTTCCCGTTCAACTTGCGCGGGAATAATGACGCTTCAAAAGGCCTCAATGTGTGCATTTCTCAAACCCTATATGTGATTTCTTTTCCTAGATGCAAAAAAGCAAACATGCGAACTACATACAATACTTTTTTATAATGAAACGATTAAGAGGTACAAATCTTGGAAATTTATTACTCCAAGAAACGCTTTGGCGACAATATTTTTTGTACTGCATATTTTATATGGAGAAGATTAAAGGACATTAAAAATCTCGGTACACACCAACGTGGCGTTACACGGCGAATGAGAAATGCTGAATTAATACATTGAACAATGAATGTTGCCACTATTATTTACTCAGGATTGAATTCAGTTTTTCATTCATTATTTAGCAATAGATTTTGTCAGTAATAAGTGTTTCCAATTTCTATCCCCATTTTCATGATCCTCTCCAGTATTCTTTTACTCCTCCTCCGATTCCATTATGCTTTCAAGCGTCGAGGCAGCCTCGCTCCCTCTACACGCACTTTAAATATTTGCTTAGCTCAACTGACCGCAACTGTCCGCCCCCGGTAGCTGAGTGGGGTGCCGGCACGGTAGCTCAGCGTGTTCGGTCAGAGAGGCGGTGGCCCTCAGTAATAATAATAATAATAATAATAATAATAATAATAATAATAAAACTGAAACTTCCTGGCAGATTAAAACTGTGTGCCCGACCGAGACTCGAACTCGGGACCAAAGGCAAAGGTCCCGAGTTCGAGTCTCGGTCGGGCACTGCCCGCGAAAGGCAAAGGTCCCGAGTTCGAGTCTCGGTCGGGCACACAGTTTTAATCTGCCAGTAAGTTTCATATCAGCGCACACTCCGCTGCAGAGTGAAAATCTCATTCTGGAATAATAAAACTGAGTAAAGGAATCACCGATCAACTTGAACGGATTCCTTGCGACGTCCGCCCAGACCAAACGCAACGAACAAAATAAAGAGAGAGAGAGAGAGAGAGAGAGAGAGAGAGAGAGAGAGAGAGAGAGAGAAAAGTGGTCAGCGCGACAGAATGTCAATCCCAAGGACCCAGGTTCGATTCCCAGCTGGGTCGGAGATTTTCTCCGCTCAGAGAATCATCATTTCATCCCCGTCGACGCGCAGGTCGCCGAAGTGGCGTCAAATCGAAAGACCTGCACCCGGCGAATGGTTTACCCGACGGGAGGCCCTAGCCACACGACATTCACACTTTTAACGCAACTAACGCTCGTCAATCACCATACGTTGCTTTCTTCTGTCCAGACTTTTATCAGATTATTTCATTTCTCTCTCTTTTCTGGTCTTTGCTATTGATTTCCTCAAACTCCATTTCTCTGAAAGTAACCCTGCTTAGGTGTATTTCCTGTAATGACAAACGCTCCATGGTACACACTATAATTGGTGCTTAACTGCATTTTAAAATTGCATTTGTTTTCATATTTCTCTTTCTTCCCTACTAGGTGTTATTAATCTGACAGCACGCTGAGAATGCTTTCTCAGCTCTACTTAGCACATCTTGTTCTATTATAGCATTGTACGTAATACAGTACCAAGATATTCAAACTTGTCCACTTTTTCAGGTGGCTTTCCATTCAATTCTTCTTCCTGTTTGTTCTGTTTTGAAATTCACATTTCTTCGCTTTTATTTGCACTTACTATAATTCCCTTATCTGCGCGGTCTTGGGCGCCTTGCCACGATTCGCGCGGCTCCCCCTGTCGCGTCGTAGAGTCGAGTGCTCCCTTGTGTGTGTGTGTGTGTGTGTGTGTGATACCATTCCACTACAGCCTGTCAAGTCTTCCTGGTATGGGAGCAACCAGTAATGTACACGGAAGTCATATAAAAACGACACAATAATTGTATTCGCAGTTGCGAATATGGTCAGACTCCAGCTTCAGAATGGATTGATGACAATGAACATTTGTATCGCACCGGGAATCGAACCCTGATTTCCGGCTTTACACGAGCGGCCGCCTTAACCGCTCTGGCCATCCGTGCAGTCCCCAGGACCGACCCAAACTTCCACACGTCACCGCACGTCTACGTCATGTACTCTAACAATTGCTGTGATTCCCGCACAGGGAGAAAATTATTACTGTCGCGGCCTTGTCTTGGCATGAAACACTTAACTGCTGTCTGTGTTTTTACAGTGTACACTGTCATGTCCTGCACATATCCAGAATGAAATTTTCACTCTGCAGCGGAGTGTGCGCTGATATAAAACTTTCTGACAGAGTAAAACTGTGTGGCGGACCGAGACTCGAACTCGGGACCTTTGCCTTTCGCGGGCAAGTGCTCTACCAGTTTCATTTAAGCGCACATTCCGCTGTAGAGTGAAAATTTCATTCTAGAAACATCCCCCAGGCCGTGGCTAAGCCATGTCTCCGCAATATCCTTTCTTTCAGCAGTGCTAGTTCTGCAAGGTTCGCAGGAGAGCTTCTGTGAAGTTTGGAAGGTAGGAACGAGGTACTGGCAGAACTGAAGCTGAGGACGGGTCGTGAGTCGTGCTTGGGTAGCTCAGTTGGTAGAGCAACTGCCCGCGAAAGGCTAAGTCCCAGAGTTCGAGTCTCGGTGCGGCACAGTTTTAATCTACCAGGAAGTTTCATGTCCTGCGGATACGCATGCATGTCTAAAGGACATTGCAGAGTAATTCGTGAAAAATAGGTACAGCAATATAGTAAAAAACGAGAAGTAAGTGAAGTGCTTATTATTTCAAAGGCAATCGCCATACAGTTAATATACACTCCTGGAAATTGAAATAAGAACACCGTGAATTCATTGTCCCAGGAAGGGGAAACTTTATTGACACATTCCTGGGGTCAGATACATCACATGATCACACTGACAGAACCACAGGCACATAGACACAGGCAACAGAGCATGCACAATGTCGGCACTAGTACAGTGTATATCCACCTTTCGCAGCAATGCAGGCTGCTATTCTCCCATGGAGACGATCGTAGAGATGCTGGATGTAGTCCTGTGGAACGGCTTGCCATGCCATTTCCACCTGGCGCCTCAGTTGGACCAGCGTTCGTGCTGGACGTGCAGACCGCGTGAGACGACGCTTCATCCAGTCCCAAACATGCTCAATGGGGGACAGATCCGGAGATCTTGCTGGCCAGGGTAGTTGACTTACACCTTCTAGAGCACGTTGGGTGGCACGGGATACATGCGGACGTGCATTGTCCTGTTGGAACAGCAAGTTCCCTTGCCGGTCTAGGAATGGTAGAACGATGGGTTCGATGACGGTTTGGATGTACCGTGCACTATTCAGTGTCCCCTCGACGATCACCAGTGGTGTGCGGCCAGTGTAGGAGATCGCTCCCCACACCATGATGCCGGGTGTTGGCCCTGTGTGCCTCGGTCGTATGCAGTCCTGATTGTGGCGCTCACCTGCACGGCGCCAAACACGCATACGACCATCATTGGCACCAAGGCAGAAGCGACTCTCATCGCTGAAGACGACACGTCTCCATTCGTCCCTCCATTCACGCCTGTCGCGACACCACTGGAGGCGGGCTGCACGATGTTGGGGCGTGAGCGGAAGACGGCCTAACGGTGTGCGGGACCGTAGCCCAGCTTCATGGAGACGGTTGCGAATGGTCCTCGCCGATACCCCAGGAGCAACAGTGTCCCTAATTTGCTGGGAAGTGGCGGTGCGGTCCCCTACGGCACTGCGTAGGATCCTACGGTCTTGGCGTGCATCCGTGCGTCGCTGCGGTCCGGTCCCAGGTCGACGGGCACGTGCACCTTCCGCCGACCACTGGCGACAACATCGATGTACTGTGGAGACCTCACGCCCCACGTGTTGAGCAATTCGGCGGTACGTCCATCCGGCCTCCCGCATGCCCACTATACGCCCTCGCTCAAAGTCCGTCAACTGCACATACGGTTCACGTCCACGCTGTCGCGGCATGCTACCAGTGTTAAAGACTGCGATGGAGCTCCGTATGCCACGGCAAACTGGCTGACACTGACGGCGGCGGTGCACAAATGCTGCGCAGCTAGCGCCATTCGACGGCCAACACCGCGGGTCCTGGTGTGTCCGCTGTGCCGTGCGTGTGATCATTGCTTGTACAGTCCTCTCGCAGTGTCCGGAGCAAGTATGGTGGGTCTGACACACCGGTGTCAATGTGTTCTTTTTTCCATTTCCAGGAGTGTATTTATGCCGCTGTGAGACAAGACGGTCAATGCTTTCATGGAAAAATGTCTGCGTGTGCCTACATGAGCATGATTGTATCCAGGCGTGCACCACTTCGCCAGGAAGCAAACCGACACCCACGAATGTCTCTTCAGGGCACCATCAAAAAACATGGAAATCGCATGAGGATCGATCTGGACGGTGTGGAGGATTTGTAAGGGATTCCCAGCGAAACTTAGAGGTATGCAGAGAAATCGAAGCAATCTTCGCAAAATGCAGGTGCTGCGACCCCGAAACTAGTAGATATAAGCAAATAAAGTAATAATAATGAAGTGTAGCTGTGAAGCTACTATTTCCGGAAAAATAGTTCGTAACCCACTGGAAGCGACCTCGTATCAACAGTTGAAATAAAATCTGTAGAACAGCAATTAAAGAAACTGATCAGCGACACTACCATTCCCAATTCTACGAGGCTTGTTCAGAAAGTAAGTGTACTAAATTTGTATATTGTTTAGAAAATGTCTATTTAAAAAATATAGAATGTAGTTTATATATTTGTTGACTATTTTTCCACGTAATCGCTATACATTTCAGTGCATGTTGCGAGCCGTGACTCAGTGCATGTTGCGAGCCGTGACGCATGCTTCTTCATGCCATCCTCTAATTACTCTCCCGCCAGCTCCTTCTCCTCACTTCGGAACCTCTTTCTGCACCAGCTAGTCGGTTGAAAATTTAATTCCACTCATGTGGTCCTTCAGGGAGTTGAAAAGATGATGACCTGAAGGCGCCAAGTCAAGGGAATACGGGGTTTTTTCATACCATCCCATTCAGATGAGGCTAGGAGCACTTTGGCAGCTAAGGCTGTGAGAGGACGGGCGTTGTCCTGCAGCAAGCACACTCGTCTCCTCATTATTCCGCTCCTTTTGGGTTTCTTGAGTTCTCACAATATCGTTGTTCAGTGATGATCTCCCTTTGAGGCAGAAATTCGACCAAAATGATACTTTTTCGTTCCCAAAACACGGAGACCATGATTTTTTTGCCCGAAATTGTGGTTTTTAATTTTTTGGCATGTGAAGTATTAGTGTGACGACTGTCTCTATCTCGGGCGTGTAATGATCCACCAACGTTTCATATGCATTCACAACATAGGTAAGAAAAGCCTCACCTTCCAATTCAAGTCGCTCAAGTAACTTGTTCTTGTGCTGCTACGTCTGCAGTCTTGGGACCCATCTTGCGCACCGTCTCCGGTATCACAGCGTTTCTGTGAGTGTCTCGTATAAGGGAGTTCTGGAGAGCTTTGGAAACATCGCAGAAATTTCATCCACGGTCAATCAGCAGTCTTCACGAACAGTTTCCTTGATTTTTCTGCCCGAACTCAATAGTCAATATGGAAGGTCTTCTACTCGTCTGTCATGAATATTTTTTCTGCCTCCAGTATACTCTCAATATCACTTAAACACGGTCGTTCTGTTCATAAGATACTTGCCCCAAATCGTTTAGATCCGCGAAAGAATTTCGGTAGGCTTCCTATCGCAGCACGTGGCGGGATTTCTTACCGACATCTTTCATGCAACTGGACGCTACAACGTGAGTTTACGCACTACCGTGATCCTGCGATACTCGCTCTGATCTGGGAGTCCTCCTCTACGACTCAGTGTTGTCTATCCTCAAGAAACGAAACAAGAAACTACAGCCCATTATGGTCACAGAACACTTAACTTTCTGAAAATGCCTCATACTGCGTTTATGTTTAGGCAGCTGCCGCTTCGTTCCCAGAGGAGCGCGCAGACTAAAGATCAGGGATTCGAACGGCTGTCCTCGGTTTCACGATCGCAGCGCCCCTCCGCTGCAGCGCGCCGCCTGCGGCCTCGCTGACCTGCATTCTCAATGTTGGCAGCGTGCCCGCCCCGGCGCCTCGCCGCCTTAACCAGTTCTCTGCCGCTGCCTCAGAAGCACCGCCCTCAACATGGTGTCTGCACATCTTTTGGGCACACCAACAACGCAGTTTACGCGCCATCCGCTGTGACAAGTCACTACATAGTATATTGGAAATTGTTCACGATCTGTGCAGATGTATCATCACGGTGCCTAATAGCACAGCAGTTTTAAGCACTTGATAATGCGATAATGTAGTCCCGAAACATCATGTGGTAAAAATATCACACGCTTCACAACTGGTGTGTAACATACTCAATATTACTTCATGAGACAGTTGTACGACAGCTTCGAAACAGATGAATGGTTGTTTAGACAAAATTCATATCTACACACACTGCCGGAAAAAATTAGAACACCCTTGAGAAATCTCTGTTGATTCGTCATGAACAGGGGACATCAGTTGATTAAGTAATTGTCAATATCAATGAAATTCGTCAACATCTCAGTCACACGGTTGTTGGCGAATTTCACTGATGCTGACAATGTTCAAATGTGTGTGAAATCTTATGGGACTTAACTGCTAAGGTCATCAGTCCCTAAGCTTACACACTACTTAATCTAAATTATCCTAAGGACAAACACATACATCCATGCCAGAGGGAGGGCTCGATGTTGACAATCTCTTGAGAAATTCCCAGTTCATTCAAAATTTATTGCAGTACTGTACGTACGGAGTACACGGCAATATTACAATTACATGCCAGTAGTTCAAGCGCTTTTGAGGTACCAGGTATGGTCTCAAGCCGAATCTTTCACATTAGTAGGAAGGATAGACTCCACAGTCGTCCGTGCAGGTACACTGTACGACAAAAAACCGCGCACGGACGGAAATCTGTAGATGTTATGTAAACGTACAAACGAATGATTACAGTTTCAGAAAAATAGGATGATTTATCCAAGAGCAAGAACTTCATAGATTGAGCAAGTCAATAAAGTAATTACTTTTGAATACATTATGGGAGTGGCAGTGATTCTCCAACAGAAAGAGGTTCCTACTCAACGGTCTGAAGATGACCACAGTAGTGGTCGAAACCGGTCACCTTGATAAATAAATCGTGATCAAGACTGTTTTTAATAGTAAATAAAGTGTTGGCCCACCTCTGGCCCTTACGCAAGCAGTTATTCGGCATGGCAGAGTTGTTGGATGTTCTCCTGAGGGGTATCGTGCCAAATTCTGTCCAATTGGCGCGTTAGATCGTCAAAATCCCGAGCTGATTGGAGGGCCTTGTCCATAATGCTCCAAATGATCTCAATTGGGGAGAGACCTGGCGACCTTGCTTGCCAAGGCAGGGTTTGCCAAGCACGAAGACAATTAGTAGAAATTCTCGCTGCGTGTGGGCAGGCATTATTGTGTCGAAATGTAAGCTCACGATGGTTTGCCATGAAGGGCAACAAAACGGGATGTAGAATATCATCTACGTCCCACTGTGCTGTAAACGTGCCGCGGATCACACCAAAGGGGTCCTACTATGAAATTAAATGGCATCCCAGACCTGTCACTGCTGGTTGTTGGTCCGTATGACGGGCGACTGGCTGGTTGGTATCCCACAGGTGTCTGGGGCGCGTTTCGCCAGGAATCACATTGTCTCCAGTGATTAGCCCCTCTTCGAACTGAGCCCTGATGACCAGAGAAGACTGTGTGGACACGTCCCAGACAGCAGTGGGATACCAACCTCACTGTCGCTGCCACACTGCCTGACAACCAAGAGTAATGGTCTTGTGTCCCATTTCTTCTTGTAGGAGGACCGCTTCGGTTGTCATCTGTGGCACCATTAAGGCACTGTGGTACGTCCACGATATTCTACGTTTCGTTTTGTTACCCTTCATGGCAAGCCATCCTGGGCTTAGATTTCAGCAAGATAATGCCTGTCCAAACACAGTGAGAGTTTTTACTGCTCGTCTTCCTGGGTGCCAAATCCTACCCTCATCAGCAAGGTAGCCGGATCCCTCCCCAACTGAGAACATTTGAATCATTATGGGCAAGGCCCTCCAATCAGCTCAGGAGTTTGATGATCTAATGCACCAATTGGACAGAATTTGGCACAATACCCTTCAGGATGACATCCACTAACCGTTAACCAGTGCCAAGTCGAATAACTGCTTGCATAAAGGGCAGAGGTAAGCCGACACGTTGCTGACTTGCTTAATTTGTGCAACTCCTCCTCTTGAAGAAATCATCCAATTTTTTTGAAACTGCAAGCATTTGTCTGTCCACCTGTAGAAGTACATCACGTCCCATCGTAAAACCCTTTCGTGGTGCATCTTTTCTTTTTTTTGTCTTATAATTTATTAACTTTGGCATGTAGCGGATCACAAATGTGACTTTGGGATATATTATCCCACACCTGCTCGATCTGTTCGCTTACTCCGTAAGAGTTGTGGGTGAATGAGTAGCGCATGTCACTTGCTCCCTCATGTCTCACACATACTCGATTGGAGACAAGTCCATAAATCGTGCTGGCCAGGAAAGGAGCTGCACATCTCATAGACCGTGTCCAGTTGCAGAGACTTTGGGAAATCATTATTCTATTGGAACACCACATCACCTTCCTGTTGCAAGGACGGCAGAAGGAGACTCTGCGTTCACTGCTGGAAACAACGGCGCACCATTCCATGTTCCAGGCGATTCTCTTACGGCACCTGTCAAGCCGTGCATGTTTATGCTGTAGCATGAGTGGAAGACAGGTAGAGGTGTGCGCGCCCGTAATCACAGTGCAAGTAACCAATCCGCAACAGTTCGTGTTGGCACTTGCGAGGTCACATTTGCTCTTATTGGTGCTGTAGAAGCTGTACGATCAACCAGTGCTGCCCTTGCTTTACGACGGTCTCGGCGGGCGCCTGTGCTACATGGACGTCCAGAACCTCGTTTACGAGTGCGAGAATGATCACGTGTCCAATATTGCCAGCAAAACTGACGTGGCACGTCCACCTTGTTTCGCAGTTCTCCGAAATGACCGCCCCGCCACTTTAAAGGCCACAACTTGACCCCTCTCAAACTCGCTATGTTGGCTGCGGGAAGCACAAGTGTCTGTCCCTGGGGTGGTGCCTGCTTGCTCTACACGTCTGAACAACGCCAAGCCTTATGACCAGGGGCATTTCCTTTTAAAGAGCAGATACAGATGGCGCTCTAGGTTCTAATAGCTATGCCGGAAGCTACACCATCTGCATCATCATCATCATCATCATATCTACCATCCTCTAGATGGCACATCTCTCATCGGAACTATACCGACACTCTCTCTCAAGGAGTTGCATTTTTTGTCTGGCAGTATATACATTACAGGTGAAGAGTCAAATCAATGCATTGTACAGAATTCCTAGGCAATACATACAATCCCTACAACTTTTTGGCAAGGTGTTAAATTTAATTTGGTACTTTTCCTACGAAATGTACTAAATGCCTCCGTATTGTATAAAATGCAAAATGGACACACATATACAAAATTACAATGAAATAACATGTTCAATCTAGAAATTTATACATTTAATGAATGTAAAATTAAGGCATGAACATTACCACAATTGTGTGTGTCTGAAAATCGACTTATTCTGAAGTTTTGATAGTTTTTTAACTATTAAGAAAATCTAGTCTCAGGCGAAGAAAATGGAACTTCTCTCCGACAAAATGTTCCCGTTAGTTGAGAAAGGATCTACAGAAAGAGTTCTTGTACTGAAATTGATAAAGGTCGTGGCGACGTTCGCAGTATTTTGGCTGTAGTGGCTGATGTGACAAATGATAGTTTTTATAAATTTGATACCAAAGAAGGAATTCTAAGGTAGTTCTACACAAGCTCACAACACACAACAGGCAAGAAATCTCTTCTAAATTCAGAAGATGGTCCTTTGGACAAAGAAGTATTTCTCAGGTCAGCTGCAACTCGGCACTCTACCGGGACAGGAAAAGGATTTGTAAAGTCCATGCGCAAAAATAAGTGCCAGAACCGCAGCTGTTTGTATGTAAAAAGAAAATTTATCTGCAATTCAAAATGTCACTTCAGTTCTGCTTGCTGCAATAAATATAGCGTAAAAGAAGTACAGCTTCGAACTATATAAAAATTAAAAGTTTAGATTCACCTATTGTTTACGGTGTAGGTCTTCATTGACCAATAATGACGAGATTGCTTCATTTCCACTGTCGTAACCGTATTCACGTCCCTTATTATTTCCTTATAACGAACATCTGTTAGAAAAAGTTTCTTGAAAAATAACTCATTACATGTAACACACTATAAAACCTCTGTTTCATTGCCCTTGAACGATCATCAACCACAACATTCTTTACAACCATTGCATGCATCCCCCCCACTTTAACGAAAAGACACTGACAAAACTGGACTCCAGTCGAAAATGACTGTAACTGTCAACACACTTCAATTATCTTTCTTTCATACTTTGCCATAAACGTAACCGGCATTCTCTTAAATGCCAAGGCAAAGCATTAAATAAAATGCAATTCATACCCTGCCTGATTTTTAGTATTCTTTTGCTTAGGCAGTCCATAAAATTTTACAATTTGTCGCTAACATATGCACTCCGCAAGCCACAGTACAGAGTGTGGGAAAGGGTATTTCGTGTCTATATTTTTCGGTTGTGTATGTCATTCCGTTCGTGTATCGAAAAAGAGGAAAAATAGCTGTCTAGAAGCCTCTGCACGCGCCCTAATCTCTCTTATCTCACTGTCAGGGTACCAGTAAGAGAAATATCACGGTCGCACAGTCTTCCTTGAATATTAGTTCGCTATATTTCCCCTACAGGCTTTCGCGAAAAACGATCCTTTTCTTCCAAAGATTCGAGTTCCCCATACTTTCGCTACACTTTCATAAAGACCCTGAAATGCTATTGCAATGCTGGCAGCGCTGCACATATACAAATTTGTTCGATTTCTGCCATCGTGCCCACCTGACACGATCCGACACCCGGGAACACTACACCAGAACTGGTCGCTTAGCGGCCCGTTTGGCCTTAAGTGCGCATCCCAAGACTCATCGCTGGGCGTAAAATTTGGGCAAACAGCGACTGTATGTTGCTGCTTTTAGAGCAGGGGGGTCTCTAACCTTTTCTCTCATAGAACGCTATGAGAATCCCGATACTTTCATGGAACACCTTATGTATTTTGAAGATAAATAAAATTTTAAAAATGAGAAATCGTGTTTTATTCAGTGATTACAGTACATTACAAAATGTACTCGTTTGTCACACGTAGAACAAGATTGTTTTCGTTCTTTCTGCTATACTGTTCGTTTATTTGTCAATTGCGAAACTTTGAAAATTCACAATAGTATTAGCTAGTTTGTTTTGTACATTAATGACCCGGCAGACGACATTAACAGCAACTCACACTTCTTGTGGATGATGCAGGTATCCGCGATCACATACATATGCATTCAGATATTGATAAGATTTTAAATTGTTGTGCACATTGGCAACTTGCTTTAAACGTTTGTAAGTGTAAAACGGTGCACTTCACAAAAGAAGAATACATTGAGTCACAACTGGAATCTGTCAAATTACACAGATACCTGGATGTAACAATTTGTACGGATGTGAAATTGAGTAAGCACATATGCTCAGTCGTAGATGAAGCAGGTGGCAACTTCGCTCCATTGGTAGGGTTCTGGGATAAAGCAAGAAAGCTACAACGGAGATTGCATTCAAGACATTCGTGCTACCCAGCGCAGAAAATTGCGCTAGTATGTGGAACCGATATCAAATTGGACTATCAGGGAATACTGAAGGTTTACAAAGAAGGGCAGCACGTATGATCACAGGTTTGTTTCACCGTTGGGAGAACGTCACGGAGATAGTGAAAAACATGAACTGGCAATCATTAGAAGATAAACGCCACCTACACCGCGAAATCCTACAGTCAAATTTTCAAGAAGTGAGGAATCTTGGGACATACTGCAATCTCCTACGTATCGCTTCCGTAAGCAGCGCCAACACGAGATTAGTCTATTTAGATCACGCACAAAGGAATTTAAAAAATGTCCCATCCCGCGTTTCGTATATGAATGGAACAAGATGAAGCCTTATTAAGTGGTCTACTGTGCACTTCACAGTGCTTTTCAGAGTATAGACGTAGAGTATTTTTTTCCCAGCCTGGCTATGGGGAGTGGTCCCGCACGTTGTTCATCCAAAGTGTACTACGCATTACACTACACTTTCGTAACTAATAACTGGACTGATCTGATTTCGCTGACGATTATAGGATGGCGCACGAGTAGTTGACACATCTTAACCTTGAATAAAAGTTACAGCTCAAGTTGTATTTCATTTAAATTTCGTTCCAACGTGTTTTGTTTCATGAAAATGTTGGCAGAGATCGTGTCGCTGCAATATCGGCAGTCCCGTATTTCGCAGTGTTTCACCATGGCAAGAGACGGACGTTTATCCGTTCAACAGCGCGTGAAAGCAGTTCTCCTTTATGCTGAATTGAAAAGCGTCACAGCAACGAAAAGAAGATTTAGGGTAATATTCAGCACACGTTGGGCTCCATCAAGGAACATAATTCTCCGATTAACGAGGAAATTTAAAGACGTAGCTTGTCGGAAGTGTAACGGCCTTGGACACCGACTGCTCTTCATCCGTAAAACGTTACATCTACGAGTGGTCATTCAACGAAATCCAAACAAGTCATCACGCCGGGGCATAAAGGGAAACTGGTATGTCTTGTTATTCTACACAAATAATTTTACAGAGTGGTCTCAAGCTCTTTCCCATAAAATGACTGTTACGGAAGCGACTAAACAGAAGAAACAGAGAAGACCGGAGTAATCATTACGTGCAGATGAAAAACATGAAATATTGTTCAACACATGGTTCTCAGACGACGCTTACTTTCACCTAAATGGAACAGTACAAAATGTTCGATTTTGGGGGTAGAGAAAAACCGCAAAATGTTCTGAAAAAACGCTGCATGGGAGAAAAGTGACAGTGTGAGTAGCTCTACCCAGGGATGCCTTAATCGAACGAGTGTTATTCAATATAACTGTCAATCCTGACGGATGCAAAACTACACTCCTGGAAATGGAAAAAAGAACACATTGACACCGGTGTGTCAGACCCACCATACTTGCTCCGGACACTGCGAGAGGGCTGTACAAGCAATGATCACACGCACGGCACAGCGGACACACCAGGAACCGCGGTGTTGGCCGTCGAATGGCGCTAGCTGCGCAGCATTTGTGCACCGCCGCCGTCAGTGTCAGCCAGTTTGCCGTGGCATACGGAGCTCCATCGCAGTCTTTAACACTGGTAGCATGCCGCGACAGCGTGGACGTGAACCGTATGTGCAGTTGACGGACTTTGAGCGAGGGCGTATAGTGGGCATGCGGGAGGCCGGGTGGACGTACCGCCGAATTGCTCAACACGTGGGGCGTGAGGTCTCCACAGTACATCGATGTTGTCGCCAGTGGTCGGCGGAAGGTGCACGTGCCCGTCGACCTGGGACCGGACCGCAGCGACGCACGGATGCACGCCAAGACCGTAGGATCCTACGCAGTGCCGTAGGGGACCGCACCGCCACTTCCCAGCAAATTAGGGACACTGTTGCTCCTGGGGTATCGGCGAGGACCATTCGCAACCGTCTCCATGAAGCTGGGCTACGGTCCCGCACACCGTTAGGCCGTCTTCCGCTCACGCCCCAACATCGTGCAGCCCGCCTCCAGTGGTGTCGCGACAGGCGTGAATGGAGGGACGAATGGAGACGTGTCGTCTTCAGCGATGAGAGTCGCTTCTGCCTTGGTGCCAATGATGGTCGTATGCGTGTTTGGCGCCGTGCAGGTGAGCGCCACAATCAGGACTGCATACGACCGAGGCACACAGGGCCAACACCCGGCATCATGGTGTGGGGAGCGATCTCCTACACTGGCCGTACACCACTGGTGATCGTCGAGGGGACACTGAATAGTGCACGGTACATCCAAACCGTCATCGAACCCATCGTTCTACCATTCCTAGACCGGCAAGGGAACTTGCTGTTCCAACAGGACAATGCACGTCCGCATGTATCCCGTGCCACCCAACGTGCTCTAGAAGGTGTAAGTCAACTACCCTGGCCAGCAAGATCTCCGGATCTGTCCCCCATTGAGCATGTTTGGGACTGGATGAAGCGTCGTCTCACGCGGTCTGCACGTCCAGCACGAACGCTGGTCCAACTGAGGCGCCAGGTGGAAATGGCATGGCAAGCCGTTCCACAGGACTACATCCAGCATCTCTACGATCGTCTCCATGGGAGAATAGCAGCCTGCATTGCTGCGAAAGGTGGATATACACTGTACTAGTGCCGACATTGTGCATGCTCTGTTGCCTGTGTCTATGTGCCTGTGGTTCTGTCAGTGTGATCATGTGATGTATCTGACCCCAGGAATGTGTCAATAAAGTTTCCCCTTCCTGGGACAATGAATTCACGGTGTTCTTATTTCAATTTCCAGGAGTTTATGTTGAAAATTACTTTGTGTCACATCATCTTGCCACCAGTCTTCCAATGAACACAGTGGTTTATGCAAGATGGCACAACGCCTAATACAGCTAACAATTATTGGATTTTCTACAGGATTTTTTTTTCTGTTTATTAGCTATCAATAGTAGAATGTCAGTTTTGACGATACGAACGTAAAAACAACACGACATGGTCGTATTATTATTAATTACAGTAATTGTGTAGGCTACGCCCTAAGATTCATACTATTTATTGCCTACACAAACCGGAATATACTTCATGGACAGTCCCCGAGTGGAGAAAAAACTCCAGCCCGGCCGGGAATCGACCCGGCTCCCTTTGCTTGGCAATCCGCCGCATTGACCCTGTAGCTACCGAGGCGGACTGCAGTGAACATTCGGCAATCGTGTTAGTCCCATCGTAACCTGCAGCGCTATCATTGGGTATTCTTTTGGCCTCCAAGTCCAGATTCAAACCCATGTGACTTTTTAATGGGAATTAAAATGGAAACTTCCCTTTCAGACCACTGGATATTATGTAAATGCGTGTCCGGATAGCGTAAATGTGCAACGAGATAAATAAAGACTAGTGCCGCAAAGTCGTGAGGAATATGCGTGTTCGTCTTCGCGTCGTCGTCCGCTGCAATGGAGCGCATATTGAACACGTTATGACGTGATTTCCATGGGCCAAACTACCTGTGTGAAAAATCTGAAAATGTTCATTTCAGAAATGAAAGTGTTACGAAAATGTTACGGCACATTGATAATTTTTACTCATGAACCGTCTGACAGCAACTGAATAAAACATAATTTTAGTGCCATACACGTTTCGCCTTTATTTTCTGAAAGGCATCATCAGTGGCAGGTTGCGTGGACGATTTCCTACATATACGCTCCTGTTGCATTTTTGCATCGAAACAAGTGTTCAGTTCATAGTGCCGTCAAATGTGGGGAAAAAAACGCAAATTGGCATTCATAAGAAGAAGAAGACCAAAAATGCAACAGGGGCGTAATATGTAGGAAATCGTCCACGCAACCTGCCACTACTGATGCCTTGCAGAAAATAAAGGTGAAACGCGTATGGCACTAAAACTGTGTTTTATTCAGTTCCTCTCAGACGGTCCATAAGTAAAAATTATCAATATACCATAGTATTACACGCAACTGAGGAAGACAGGACTACAAAAGTTGAAGATGTTGCGACAATATTTAATGTGTCAACTATTCGTGTGCCGCCTTGTGCCAAAATACCGAAAGATTGGTCAGGTTTCACGAAGAAGGTCTGAACATTAATTATCAGCGTGCCTTGTCAGAAATAAGCCAGACAGTTTAGAAGCCTTATCGGAGGTTTTGCTGTGGATCTGCGCCGCTGCCTGGGACCCCCGTGTGGTGGCGTGCCGACAGCAGGTAGCCAGTTGCGTGGCCGACCAACGCAATTTTGTCTCAGCACGCGACAGCGCCGGGCAGGTTACCTCTCTGAAGGTAACTACTTTTAGTAGGAAAACGAGCTACGATTGCTTCGGGACGAGCAGTTCCAGGAACATCGCCGCTGCGCACATCATACAAAAACCAAAACCTCATATCTTATTATGTACTTGCCGCGCCCTTGGAGTTAGGCCGGTATTACACTATCAAATTTCTTTGTCAAAGATGTGATCAAATATTCCGTCAAATATATTTGACAAAGATCTTTGACGTAGCGCTAGAAGGGGTATTACACTGTCATCATATTTGTCGTCAAAGTTCAAGAAGGCTGACAACAAAAACTTGTTAACCGCAGCAGTTGCATGTACCACATTTGCACTGTGTGCACATGCGGAAGAGAAGCGAGGGAAAAAAAGGAAACATACCTGGGTGAAGTCGTGGGTTTTACGACGACACGATAAAAGCATTCAACAAAACTTATGTGAACTTATAGTGGAGGACGTCAAGTCGTACGTCAACTACTTAAGAATGGATGAGCATACATTTCTGTATGTGCTCAGTGAAGTGTATCCTCAAATCACAAAGCACAATATTCACTTAAGAACTGCTACAGCCGGCCGGAGTGGCCGAGCGGTTCTATGAGCTTCAGTCTGGAGCCGCGCGACCGCTACGATCGCAGGTTCGAATCCTGTCTCGGGCATGGATGTGTGCGATGTCCTTAGGTTAGTTAGGTATAAGTAGTTCTAAGTTGTAGGGGACTGATGACCTCCGATGTTAAGTCCCATAGTGCTCAGAGCCATTTTTTTGAACTGCTACATCTGCAGAAGTCAGGCTCACTGTAACACTCCGATTCCTTGATACAGGATAGGGTTAGGTTAGGTTAGGCCAGGTCAGGTCAGGTCTCCAATCTTCTTAATCTATTTTTGTATTCAGGGTGCCTCACGTTGTAAAGCGCCTCATCAGCTTCATACATCTCTATTAATTTTGTAGTTGTCGGCACACACCAATTGCATTTACCCGCAATGTTTATAAAAACACCACAAACGACAGAACGCTGCAGCGATGCTAGCGCTCCATGTGGTAACATGTCACATTGCAGTGAACAGAAGACAAGCGACTTCTTTGATCAAATCTACAGCGAGGCCCTAGATTTGATCAAATATTGGACGACATTTGACAAAGTTCCCTATTACACCATCAAATATGGTTGACAAAGATATTTGACAAAGAAATTTCATAGTGTAATACCGGCCTTAACTACAGCTACTTGACATGACGAATTCTTCAAGTGCATAATGCGAAGCCAAAGTCAAACCCAAATCGAAAAATACTTCCTGGAGGTCTACGTTTGCACTTATTCTGTTGTTTGAGATAATATCACATATAGGAACTTCCTGGCGGATTAAAACTTAGTTCCGAACCGGGACTCGATCCCGTAATCTTTGCCTTTCGAGGGCAAACGCTCTACACCCTGAGTTATCCAGGAGCGAATAACGATTCGTCGTCACAGTTTTACTTTTGCCAGTGCATCTCTCTTACTTTCCAAATATTAATACCTTGCAGAACTAGCGCTCCTGGAAGAAAGGACATTTGTGGAGAAATACCTTAATCACAGCCTACGGCCGTGTAAGGGATTGTTTCACGGTTGAATCATTCAGTCTGCAGCAGTGTGTGCCCTGAAGCAAAGAATGTCAGTACGTATATAAGATTTAAAAAATAGGAGAGACGTATTGGCAGAAGTAAAGCTGTGAGGTAGGGTCGTGTGTTGTGGCTGGATAGCTGACTGGATGGAGCATTTGCCGCGAAAGGGAAAGGCCTCGCGTATCGGTCCGGCACACAGTTTTAATCGGCCAGCAAGTTTCAAATCAGCACACACACCGCTTCAGAACGCAGATTCATTCTGGATCCCACAGATTGTGGTAGGAAGACGTCAACGAGAATAAGACCACCCGCACCGCATCCGCTAGTCCTTACTCGCGCCCACAAGTCTGCGAACCTCATCCGCGGTTATTGACCCTCACAATACTAAGGGCGAAGGAGGAAGCTTATTTATCGCCACTTATTGTAATAGTGTCCAAATATTGTAATCTAATAAGTTATGTTTTAAAAGTTCAAAAGATATTTGTTTGTAATGAAAACTTCTACCAAATTCCACAAATTTATTTTCAGTTAAATTTAACCAAAAATGTAAGTCTTAGTAGCAGGTGTCGCTTTCCCCAGTGAATCTCATATTCAATATTTTCAAGTTCAAGATCTTATTCACACATCACTATCTCTTTAAAAAGTATGTTGTAGGCATAAAGTACCCCTCCCCCCTCTTTCTTGTTATTGAAAGTGCGCTGACATTGCTAAGAGTGTGTGCTGAAAGCTATTTTCATATTCTAGACCCTACTAACACATCAGTGCATCTCTAAAATGTGAGCTGTTAATATAATGCAACTATACAACAAATTTTAAAAAATTTTTTTTTGTGGACATAAAGTACAGCTTCCCCCTTTCCCTCCCCTCCTCCCTTGGTAATGGGTTTAACCTTTCGGTACACCGCAGCTATGACAGTTGATTTGCATTTGGCGTGAATTTTCTTCAGCTAAAATCGCACTCTGCTTTGAAGCTTTTTGCGAAGTAACGGCTGGACATATTTCACTTTCACTCACATAAAATTTCAACTCTTTTTCTGTACGTGGGAGGGGCATAAAAGATTATATCTACTAAGACTTTTGCTGAGAAGAAATTTCGTACTCAAAAAAATGGCTCTGAGCACTATGGGACTCAACTGCTGAGGTCATTAGTCCCCTAGAACTTAGAACTAGTGAAACCTAACTAACCTAAGGACATCACAAACATCCATGCCCGAGGCAGGATTCGAACCTGCGACCGTAGCAGTCTTGCGGTTCCAGACTGCAGCGCCTTTAACCGCACGGCCACTTCGGCCGGCTTTCGTACTGATTTTAAACATTTTACAGACGGGCATTGTTATTTACATTTCGTTGGAAAAGAACGTAGATGCTGATCATGGTAACACTTTAATACAACATAGGCTACTATGTTACCGATACCCAACACAAATTACAACATTTTGTGGTAATTACTGAAACTGATTTTGTGAAGTTTTCTGCGAAACATTTCAGTGACATTGGGTACTCGAAGTCGTGGTACAAATTGTATTTTACCCATCGTTAAATGTAGTAACGTAGTTCGTTAATCACATGTGCGTTAAATCATCATAGTGTCAACATGCTAAACTCACTGCAACACGTACACTATATGATCAAAAGTATCCGGACACCTGGCTGAAAATCACAAGTTCGTGGCGCCTCCATCGGTAATGCTGGAATTCAGCATGGTGTTGGCCCACCCTTAGCCTTGATGACAGCTTCCACTCTGTCTTAACGCCTGTGGAGATTAATTTCGAATGCAACCATACCATGATTTCGTTGTTGTGGGTGGTCGGTTTTCACTTGACTGTCCCTTATAATACCAAAGTACGCAACACCATAGCTCCGCCCCTTATAATACCGAAGTATGCAGCACCATAGGTATTAACAGTTTTGCATATATAATCGAGAAAAATGTGTTTAAAATATGAATCATCTGAATATAAAACCAGTAGACCCAGAATGAATTTCCACTCTGCAGCGTGAAACATCCTGGCAAATTAAAACTGTGTGCCGGATCACCTGCCTGCGAAAGGCAAAGGTTCCAGGTTCGAGTACCAGTCATACAGTGTTTCAATTTGCCAGGTTGTTTGAAAACCTATACTAATCCTAAAGACACTTCTTTTAGTGTGTGAAAACAAAATGACATCTATAAATGCAGTTTGTGTCCTCACAGGTCCAACCGAAAAAGTCTGCTTTCAAAAGCAGTTTATCTGTTACTAAGATGTCCATGGCACGCAGAGACATTATTAGCTATATGATTCGTATGCATCCACACACAAATAATAAAAACTGTCAAACCATAAAATTCTTAGTAAACAATCTTGAAAATTCGTCCATATGATTGTTGGGCCACACAGGTTGAGTTCGCACATTGAATGGTTAACGAGATGTGTCCCTTAACTCCCACATCCTTCTGTTATGCAATGGGCTGCTGCTACTATGTAGTAATTATGTCTTGCAGCTGACAGATGAATTACGGTTTAGCACTTTTCCCTCAATATATGACGGGTATGTTGTTGTTGTTGTTGTTGTTGTTGTGGTCTTCAGTCCAGAGACTGGTTTGATGCAGCTCTCCATGCTACTCTATCCTGTGCAAGCTTCTTCATCTCCCAGTACCTACTGCAACCTACATCCTTCTGAATCTGCTTAGTGTATTCATCTCTTGGTCTCCCCCTACGATTTTTACCCTCCACGATGCCCTCCAATACTAAATTGGTGATCCCTTGATGCCTCAGAACATGTCCTACCAACCGATCTCTTCTTCTGGTCAAGTTGTGCCACAAACTTCTCTCCTCCCCAATCCTATTCAATACTTCCTCATTAGTTATGTGATCTACCCATCTAATCTTCAGCATTCTTCTGTAGCACCACATTTCGAAAGCTTCTATTCTCTTCTTGTCCAAACTATTTACCGTCCATGTTTCACCCATGACGGGTATAGCTGAATTAAATTAGTTCTCATGCTGGTGACGACAGAATACGACTTGAGTCACAATGCATGATTTGGAGAAAAAACCGTCGTATCGGTTAAAGTTGCAGATATTAATGTCTCAGATTTAAATAATGTATTCATTTTATTAGTTTCAACAGTTTATCATCACGGGTGACTTTTTTCCCCAGTGTTTAATTATACTGTCGGTCGTCCTAGAACAAAGACTACTATGATCTTAGTTTGGATACTGGTATCCGCACATCTGTAACCTTCCTTTTTTTCCTAGCTAGACCTATCAAACACTACCGTGTATGGATTTTCTTCTCTTGATCCAATTGCTTTCCACTTCTCATTGACTTCCTTCATCCAATTCCATGCATTCCCCATCATCACGGTCAATATCATGTTGTCTATCGTCACGGCATGTGCAGTAAGTCGCCAACTAATGAGCCAAAAATAAAGTGAGAATTCGGTGTCCCAAAAATGTACAAAAAAAAGTGAAGGATTAAACACGAGGTACCCGATGCTGTATTGTCTCCACGGGGATGAATTCATCTTCTTGCAAAATCGTGGTAAGGAGAAATGAGCTTCTGCGCGAAGTGTATTTTTCCACGCTTGATATATCCCGGAAATGTTTACGAAGATGATCAAAGCAAATGTGCATAAATGTTAGGCTTACTGATTACAGTTCTTTACAAAATCTCTAATAAAAAGTCATGTCTCAAAAAGTTGATTTGGGAACTTGTTAAGGGACATACCCTAGATTGTGCACCAAATTCAGGTGGGCGTATAACTGCTCCATGTACGACTGCAATCTGGAAATACTGTACATTTCCCTAGATAACCTTCTTGGTTTTTGAGAACCAGGAGTAACTTAAGAGCTGCATCAATTACAAAGTGGAAACTTCCTGGCAATCAGATCAATTTACACAGCGTGGGGTATTAGAAGATAACGATGTGCGTCTTTTGCAACCAGCTATCAGCATCATATGGGCATTACGCAAAATTTATGGAGACATCCGCAATAACGACGAGAAGACGAAAGCCCGCAAGGCGAGCTACGCGGGGGAGCTGATTATCTGCTGGCTTTGCGTCACACTGGTCCTCTGCTGGTGGTAGCAACAGCTGCCAACCAGCTGACAACACTTGCACCGTATCTGATTACACAGCTAAACTACACAGGAACATACGAACTGTGCTGTCTCTGTAGTCTTTCCTTCTAATCATTTAGTCCCGCCACCTTCCGCATATGAAACCTTGACCTTTCCTTTCTGTTTGCACGGTTTCATCGATCAGTACAATGGTCCTTGAGACGGAACAAGATGGAAGTCACTAATAATAGCGGCAAACGAACTTGACAGTAGTCAGGTATGAGGGAAAGGCAACAGGTAAATACGACTAGGAAAAACAAATAATTACAAGTTGAAATTTACAGGGACTTAAGAGAAGATTCTGCTGATCGGGAACTGTAGGCCTCGATCTGTCAACTCACTGCTAGTCAAATGGTGGTAATAAAAGGTGAATGTTTTCTCGCAGGCAAGATTCGAACTACACTACTGGCCATTAAAATTGCTACACCACGAAGATGAGGTGCTACAGACGCGAAATTTAACCGACAGGAAGAAGATGCTGTGGTATGCAAATGATTAACTTTTCAGAGCATTCACACAAGGTTGGCGCCGGTGGCGACGCTTACAACGTGCTGACGTGAGGAAAGTTTCCAACCGATTTCTCATACACAAACAGCAGTTGATGGCGTTGCCTGGTGAAACGTTGTTGTCATGCCTCGTGTGAGGAGAAGAAATGCGTACCATCACGTTTCCGACTTTGATAATGGTCGGAATGTAGCCTATGGCGATTGCGGTTTATGGTATCGCGACATTGCTGCTCGCGTTGGTCGAGATCCAATGACTGTTAGCAGAATATGGAATCGGTGGGTTCAGGGGGTAATACGGAACTCCGTACTGGATCCCAACGGCCTCGTATCACTAGCAGTCGAGATGACAGGCATCTTATCCGCATGGCTGTAACGGATCGTGTAGCCACGTCTCGATCCCTGAGTCAACAGATGTGGACGTTTGCAAGACAACAACCATTTGCACGAACAGTTCGACGACGTTTGCAGCAGCATGGACTATCAGTTCGGAGACCATGGCTGCGGTTAACCTTGACGCTGCATCACAGACAGGAGCGCCTGCGATGGTGTACTCAACGACGAACCTGGGTGCACGAATGGCAAAACGTCATTTTTTCGGATGAATCCAGGTTCTATTTACAGCATCATGATGGTGGCATCCGTGTTTGGCGACATCGAGGTGAACGCACATTGGAAGCGTGCATTCGTCATCGCCATACTGGCGTATCACCCGGCGTGATGGTATGGCGTGCCATTGGTTACACGTCTCGGTCACCTCTTGTTCGCATTGACGGCACTTTGAACAGTGGACGTTACATTTCAGATGTGTTACGACCCGTGGCTCTACCCTTTATTCGATCCCTGCGAAACCCTACAAAATGTTCAAATGTGTGTGAAATCTTATGGGACTTAACTGCTAAGGTCATCAATACCTAAGCTTACACATTACTTAACATAAATTAACCTAAGGACAAACACACATACCCATGCCCGAGGGAGGACTTCGAACCTCCGCCGGGACCAGACGCACAGTCCCTGACTGCAGCGCTTTAGACCGCTCGGCTAATACCGCGCGGTGCGAAACCCTACATTTCAGCAGGATAATGCACGACCGCATGTTGCAGGTCCTGTACGGGCCTTTCTGGATACAGAGAATGTTCGACTGCTGCCCTGGCCAGCACATTCTCCAGATCTCTCACCAATTGAAAAAGTCTGGTCAATGGTGGGCGAGCAACTGGCTCGTCACAATACGCCAGTCACTACTCTTGATGAACTGTGGTATCGGTTGAAGCTGCATGGGCAGCTGTACCTGTACACGCCATCCAAGCTCTGTTTGACTCAATGCTCAGGCGTATCAAGGCCGTTATTACGGCCAGAGGTGGTTGTTCTGGGTACTGATTTCTCAGGATCTATGCACCCAAATAGCGTGACAATGTAATCACGTGTCACTTCTAGTATAATATATTTGTCCAATGAATACCCGTTTATCATCTGCATTTCTTCTTGGTGTAGCAGTTTTAATGGCCAGTAGTGTACTTTGCGGTACAGTCGAGCATTTATCACAGGCGGATACGGACACTGCCTGTCGTGTACGGATGCAGTGGGAACTGGTCACTGTCAAACTGGTGGAGGCTGTGCTGGCCACCATCGACAGACTTCAGGCTGAATCTTATTGTCAAATTAAAACTGTGTGCCAAACCGTGTCACGAACTCGGGACCCTTGCGTTTCGTGGCCAAGTGCTCTAGCAACTGAGGTACCCAAGCACGACTCGCGACCAGTCCTCACTGCTATACTTCCGCCAATACCGCATCTGCTCTAGAGTTTTAATCTGCCAGGAAGTTTGATATCAGCAGGCACTCCGCTGGAGAGTGAAAAAGTCTTTCAAGCTTGTGGTTGCTGCCCAAGGCTGTGGTGGCGTTGTGGCACCTGAGACGAATGCTTTGGGTCTCTGGTTTACGCAGCGCTTTCAGTTTCGTTCGTCAGTACTCGACTTATGGTGAATGGTGAACAGTGGCGGGTTCGCGAATCTCTGGGCGGAAGGCGAAAAAGGATACTGGCAGCATGGCTATCTCCTTATGCCCTAAAACCAGGTCGAGGTATTTGCCCTTTGCTGAAAGTACACATGAGCCAGCACGTGACGCTTCTTCTGTTGCGACTGTGGCCGATCTTCCTGAAAGATCAGAACACGTGCAGAGGATGGGACTGTTTTGTCGTTGGGAGCTTCAAAGCTAGGCGGGTGATGAGGCCCCTTAGGTAAATAGTGGCCACGTCGGAAAGGAAGGCCAGTGTCCATTCCGCTTGTCAAGGGTCACGGCCATACGTGGAGAAAGCTGTGCTGGCGGTGACTGAGCGTACGGGGGGTACTCGGCTGTAAATCGTGGTTCATGCCGGCAGGAACGACTCCTGTCGCCTGGGTTAAGAGATTTTACAACCGATCGTACTTGCACATAAATCATGGGAGATCTGAATGTTTCCAAAAATTAAATAAGGTTACATACAGCTGGCGACAGTTTATCATTGGTATTGATACATATTTCCACGTATTATAACTGTGTATGGTGTTGCGGCGACTTCTTCCTCCCTCTTATTTGTCCGATTGCCTTTATTTTCAGCAGATTAAGTGAATTACTCATTATCAAGCATTATCGCGACTTTCAAATTCTCAAAGAAGCAACGCAAAACTGACGATGGTAGATGAGTGAAAGAAGAGAAGGCATTGCACTATGAATGCGGAGTGAATTAAAGTGGAACGACCACATAAAATTAATCGCAGGTGAGGCAGATGCCAGGCAGATTCACTGGAAGAACCTTCAGGAAATGTAGTCCACCCACAAAGGAGGTAGGTTACAAAACCCTCGTTCGATCAATACTAGGATTGGCAGAGGAAACAAAAGCTCCACAGATGATCTGCGCCTATCGTTACAGTTTCATTTAGTAATCGTGAAAGTGCCACGGAGGTGTTCAGCACACTGCAGTGACAGACGCCAAAAGAGAGGCGTGCCGCATTACTGCATAGTTTATGGTAAAAAATTCCGAGAGCACACGTTTCTGGAACAGTCAAGCACTATATTGCTTCCTCCTACGAGTATCTCGAGAAAAGAGCGTTAACGTAAAATTAGAGACTCGAGCCCGATGTTAGCAACAGTCATTCTTCCGAATACCATTTGCCACTGGAACAGGGAAGAGGGAAACTGACAGTGGTATACGAAGTACCCTGCGCCACGTACCGCAATGTACACATCGTAAGTAACACGCTGTACTTAATACTAACAATTCGATACTAGATACTTCACCACTCGTATTTTAATTTGATCACTATTTCTCTCATGAACGGTATGATTATGGCATCAAACTGTTTATATGCATGTGCACGAGTGAGAATTGTATCTTTTTCCAGTTTTTCTCTACGTCCTTGCCGGATATTGTCGTTGCTGTGAGCTGCGTTGTAAATGACGTAAAATATGTTTGTAGTACCGGGGTATTTGTCTTACGGCAAGACAAAGCTTGCTTTAGGTAGGGAATCTAAGAGATTAGGCCGATAATTACACAAACCTATCCAACGACATTTCTTCGAAACGGGAATAACTTGCGGCTTTTCCTAATCACTTTTGTTCCCTCAGCAAACTAAGATTAACTGCTGCCGGAGGGGGAATTCTACCGCATAATCTAGAATAGGGGCGTTCAACCTTTTAACTTACCAGGGCTGCACTGGAAGAAGACGAGTATTTCTGGGTCGCACATAATATACTTAACACTAACAACAACCAGTGAGAAAAAAAGTGGGTTGGGCGACGGAGGGATATAGTTAACAAATTTAGATACTTTATTAATTTATGATACTTTAAACTAAAAAAGCAAAATGGAATTAATTTGAAATTTAATTTATGAGATTTCATTAGTAATTTTGCATGTAATGAATCACAAATCCTAGAATTAATGTGGCATTTCACTGTGAATTTGGGAAACTAATGTGTCAGTATCACGTTCGACCGATGTGGTAGCAATTATCAGGGTGTTCACAAGGGGCTCATGCGAGATTTTGTTCTCGTTTTACTATTTGTGTGCTTTACTCTTGAAAAATAACTGTTCACAAACGCACGTGCTTCCAAACAAAGATAAGATATTCATAAGGCTTGATTGTGCAACGAGGGATATTTGTCTCTGGGCAGGTATGATTTTTAATACCTACTCCGCACTTTTCTTTTGTTTCCTTTACTGCTTGCTCAATATACAGAATGAATAACATCGGGGACAGGATAAAACCCTGTCTCACTCCCTTCCCAACCGCTGCTTCCCTTTCATGCCCCTCGATTCTTATAACTGCCATCTGGTTTCTGTACAAATTGTAAATAGCCTTTCGCTCTCTGTATTTTACCCCTGCCGCCTTCAGAATTTGAAAGAGAGTATTCCAGTCAACATTGTCAAAAGCTTTCTCTAAGTCTAAAAACGCTAGTAACGTAGGTTTGCCTTTCCTTAATCTTTCTTCTAAGATAAGTCGTAGGGTCAGTATTGCCTCACGTGTTTCAATATTTCTACGGAATCCAAACTGATCTTCCCCGAGGTTGGCTTCTACCAGTTTTTCCATTCGTCTGTAAGGAATTCGCTTTAGTATTTAGCAGCTGTGACTTATTAAACTGATAGTTCGGTAATATTCACATCTGTCAACACCTGCTTTCTTTGGGATTGGGATTATTATATTCTTCTTGAAGTCTGAGCGTATTTCGCCTGTCTCATACATCTTGCTCACCAGATGGTAGAGTTTTGTCAGGACTGGCTTTCCCAAGGCCGTCAGCAGTTCTAACGGAATGTTGTCTACTCCCGGGGCCTTGTTTTGACTCAGGTCTTTCAGTGCTCTGTCAAACTCTTCACGCAGTATCGTATCTCCCATTTCATCTTCATCTACATCATCTTCCATTTCCATAATATTGTCCTCAAGTACATCGCCCTTGTATAGACCCTCTATATACTCCTTCTACCTTTCTGCTTTCTCTTCTTTGCTTAGAACTGGGTTTCCATCAAAGCTCTCTATATTCATGCAAGGGTTTCTCCTTTCTCCAAAGGTCTCTTTAATTTTCCTGTAGGCAGTCAAGCAAGTTATAAAAGAACTTTCTATTCTTTGGATGGGGTGTGAGCGGCATGAGCATGATGACCGTTGCGGGGTGGCGAAGGGCGAGGGAAGCAGCTTCCGCCATCGCGTGCGGTACTAACACATTTTGATTTGTAGCGATCATCATCTATGGTAGAAATTGCACACGAAAATAAAGATTTCGTGTAAGCCCATTCCAGAGAAATGCATGTTCAGGTGTTCTTATTTGTAGCAATGGAAATGATAAAATTAAAATTGTTATAACAGAATTACGGTACTGTTAGACAGCAAACATTGGCACTAATTGCAATCCACATGAAGGTTTCTAACTTCTACCGACTTGCAGAGATGAGAACTACGGTGAAAGAGGTTCTTTATCACAATCATATAGAGATAACACACAATTTCTTTGTATTTCCATAAATTAATTCCATTATACGTCTCTAAATCTCTAGTTTCACAGTTGCAACTGAAGTAGCCGTAACCTAACAGACCAGTGATTCTGACGGATTGGTCGATTATAAGAACGAGACTAGGAGTTCAAGTACAGCAACGCTGGCAGTGTTAAGAACAGAAAGGGGGTCGATGAGAGAACAGCATCTTGTAGCAGGAGCCCCAACTGAAAATATTCATTATAAATTAACATTAACGGAATATATGCATCATCATCATCATCATTATAACAGAATGTGTGATGTTCACTTCTTAGGTAGCACTGCCACTTGCTTTGGGTCGCATGTGGCCCGCGGGCTGGACATCCCACATCCGGGACAATACCCAAGGACAGCAAATGTGCTATTACAGCAACCTCTGCAAGTTTGTTGCGAGAGGAGAGGTGAACTGCGATAACTCTGATGAGTCAAGATGTTTATTATCCCTTTTAGACATTTCCTGCGGAAGCCGTAAGCTGACAGGAAAGGGGAGTCACCATGTTTAAAGCCTGGCTCAAATGACGCCGAATTGAAACACGTACTACACAAATGCAAATATCGGGTTTTAATTTAACTTCTGATTTAGAAACGAGGCATGAGAAGCTTCTACAGCATACTTCATGATTCATACTTTCTCCACTTTATTTTATATATATACACTCCTGGAAATTGAAATAAGAACACCGTGAATTCATTGTCCCAGGAAGGGGAAACTTTATTGACACATTCCTACGGTCAGATACATCACATGATCACACTGACAGAACCACAGGCACATAGACACAGGCAACAGAGCATGCACAATGTCGGCACTAGTACAGTGTATATCCACCTTTCGCAGCAATGCAGGCTGCTATTCTCCCATGGAGACGATCGTAGAGATGCTGGATGTAGTCCTGTGGAACGGCTTGCCATGCCATTTCCACCTGGCGCCTCAGTTGGACCAGCGTTCGTGCTGGACGTGCAGACCGCGTGAGACGACGCTTCATCCAGTCCCAAACATGCTCAATGGGGGACAGATCCGGAGATCTTGCTGGCCAGGGTAGTTGACTTACACCTTCTAGAGCACGTTGGGTGGCACGGGATACATGCGGACGTGCATTGTCCTGTTGGAACAGCACGTTCTCTTGCCGGTCTAGGAATGGTAGAACGATGGGATCGATGACGGTTTGGATGTACCGTGCACTATTCAGTGTCCCCTCGACGATCACCAGTGGTGTACGGCCAGTGTAGGAGATCGCTCCCCACACCATGATGCCGGGTGTTGGCCCTGTGTGCCTCGGTCGTATGCAGTCCTGATTGTGGCGCTCACCTGCACGGCGCCAAACACGCATACGACCATCATTGGCACCAAGGCAGAAGCGACTCTCATCGCTGAAGACGACACGTCTCCATTCGTCCCTCCATTCACGCCTGTCGCGACACCACTGGAGGCGGGCTGCACGATGCTGGGGCGTGAGCGGAAGACGGCCTAACGGTGTGCGGGACCGTAGCCCAGCTTCATGGAGACGGTTGCGAATGGTCCTCGCCGATACCCCAGGAGCAACAGTGTCCCTAATTTGCTGGGAAGTGGCGGTGCGGTCCCCTACGGCACTGCGTAGTATCCTACGGTCTTGGCGTGCATCCGTGCGTCGCTGCGGTCCGGTCCCAGGTCGACGGGCACGTGCACCTTCCGCCGACCACTGGCGACAACATCGATGTACTGTGGAGACCTCACGCCCCACGTGTTGAGCAATTCGGCGGTACGTCCACCCGGCCTCCCGCATGCCCACTATACGCCCTCGCTCAAAGTCCGTCAACTGCACATACGGTTCACGTCCACGCTGTCGCGGCATGCTACCAGTGTTAAAGACTGCGATGGAGCTCCGTATGCCACGGCAAACTGGCTGACACTGACGGCGGCGGTGCACAAATGCTGCGCAGCTAGCGCCATTCGACGGCCAACACCGCGGTTCCTGGTGTGTCCGCTGTGCCGTGCGTGTGATCATTGCTTGTACAGCCCTCTCGCAGTGTCCGGAGCAAGTATGGTGGGTCTGACACACCGGTGTCAATGTGTTCTTTTTTCCATTTCCAGGAGTATATATATATATATATATATATATATATATATATATATATATATATATATATATATTTGCTAACGAGCCATAACAGCAATGGGAGCAGCAATGACAGAAGGAATAGGAGGGGTGTGGGTGTTCTGGACGTTCCAGTCTAGGCACAGTACAAAAAAGAAAGTGATATAGCCATAAGAATCTTCCGGGGAGACATGTTACATCAGGTCTTTAATACTTCTCATCCGCCTAAGACACTTATCAGAGGAGATTAATAGAACAAACAGAGAAGATCAAACGCAGAGCAGCGGGTTCTGTCACGGGATCATTTACGTTCGATGGAAAACTGACTAAAAAGTGACATCATCAGTCCGTCGGTCCAAGGGTAGTACATTCGGATTCGTTAACGTCTGCCAGGACCGGGCTCTGATGATAAAGTACCTAGGATCGATAGGATTGTTCTAGGAAGTGCCAAAGCGTTACGAAGATTTTCAACAAATTTCAATGGCAGACACTCCTATAGAGACGTCGCGCATCATCATGGAATCTTTTACTGTTAGATTTTTAAGAGTGTATGTTCGAGGAGCAATCTGGCAACCTAGTACTTCCATATACAACTGCAACAAGGTGTCATGTAACCCTCAACTGCTGACGTGCATCAGGGTAGTAAAATGGCGTGCATGTGCGTATAAAGAATCAGCACAGTGAGATGGATCGACGTGAAGACATGACAGAATGGCAGTTGCCTGATTTGTAGGTGTACCAATACGCAATGTCCAACGCGTCTACAAGGAATGGTGAACCACAAGCAACCATGTAACGCAGAGTAAGAGTAGTGACAGTAAAAAGATACTAACTGCCAGGGACCGAAGACGAGTGTCACATCTTGTCAACGAGAATCGGTTTTAAGCTCAACAGAAACTGTTTTCCGAGCGAGCACTGGGAAGGAATCTACGAGTCGCGTTAAGTAAGTAATGCAACCCATTTCCTTCTCGGCCAGTTTCCATTGAAAAGATGCGGAATTCGTCTCGGGACATCGTAGAATATTCTAGCTTCAACTTCTATAGTTTTATGAATTTCCGATACGTGGCGGCGCTATACGTAATCTTCAAAATGACGTCTGTAACGGATTTGCGTTCCAGGCAGAGAGCTGTCATTGAGTATCTCTTCGTAAGAAAACTGAGCCTCGCAGGTAGTCACAGGCACTTTCAGAATGTGTACGGAGACCTGGCAGTGAACAAAAGCACAGTGAGTCGTTGGGTGAGGCGTCTGTCATCACAAAAAGGTCGCGCAAATATGTCCGGTTGATACAGCTGTGACTCCTGCGATGTTGGAAAGTGCGGGCACTCACTCGAGGTGATAGACGGATCACGAACAAACACCTCGCTGCACAACTGGACGTCTCTGTTGGTTGTGCTGACACATTCGTCCACTGGTTGGAGTACCCAAAGATGTGTGACCACAGTGTTCCTCGTCGCCTAACAGAAGACCATAAGGAGCAACAAAGGACCCCCCGTGCGGGTATTGCTTGCGCGTAACGAGGCTGATAGTGACAATGTTTTGTCGAACATAGTCACAAGCTATGAAACATGTGCTCATCATCCAACCAGGAACAAAATGGCAAACCATGGAGTGGAGCCACACCACGTTTCATCCAAAGAAAAAGTTTAAAGCCGCATCCTCAGCTGGTAAAGTCATGGTGACGGGCTTCTGGGACTCTGAAGCGGTTATTCTGTTTGATGCCCTCTCTCATGGTACAACGATCAACTCGGAAGTGTTTTGTGCTACGATCAGGAAACTGAAGAAACGACTTCAGCGTGTTCGTCACCACAAAAATTTAAACTAACCTGCGCGACCACCGCGGTCGCAGGTTCGAATCCTGCTTCGGGCATGGGTGTGTGTGATGTCGTTGCGTTAGTTAGGTTTAAGTAGTTCTAGGGGACTGACGACTTCAGAAGTTAAGCCCCATAGTGCTCAGAGCCATTTGAACCATTTGTAAACTAACTTCTCCTTCTCCATGACAGGGCAAGGCCTCACACAAGTCTGCGCCAGAGAGGAGCTTACAAAACTCCACTGGAGTGTTCTCCCTCATCCACTCTACAGCCTCGATCTCGCACTTTTCCAAATTACAATATTTTTCGTAAAATGAAGGACCCCGCGGTAGGCAGTACGTGGATCATGGGGAACTTATTGATGGAGCAAGACGTTGGCTCTGGCGTCAATCAATAGAGTAGTACCGTATGGGCATACAGTAAGGTGGCGTAAGGCCGTCACATTGAACGGATATTATAATAATGACTAATAGGGTTTTGCAGCCAAGAGAGTGGAGGATAATATGGTGCACTGAAATCCTGATTTCAGATAAAAATATGTTGCAGTACTTATTTAACACCCTTGGTGCATGTTATGGGCATTTTGAGTTTAGCACCTCGCAAAAGGCCATTGCTGACAGTGGCACAAAAAGCAGCAAGTCTTCAATGACCCAAACAGCACAAACTGTACAGTAGCTGACCGGAGGCGAGTAGTGTTGCCCCTGAGCTCCGACATTCTCACCTGCAGAGCTACAGTATTATTCAGTGCTATTGGCAAGGTTGCTACCGGCCTTGGCGCAGTGGTAACACCGGTTCCCGTCAGATCACCGAAGTTTAGCGCTGTCGGGCTGGGCTAGCACTTGGACGGGTGACAATCCGGTCTGCCGAGCGCTGTTTGCAAGCGGGGTGAACTCAGCCCTTGTGAGGCAAACTGAGGAGCTACTTGATTGAGAAGTAGCAGCTCCGGTCTCGGAAACTGATATACGGTGGAAGAGCGGTGTGCTGACCACATGCCCCTCCATATCTGTATCTAGTGACGCCTATGGGCTAAGGATGAAACGGCGGCGGGTCGGTAGCGTTGGGCCTTCATGGCCTGTTCGGGAGGAGTTGAGTTTAGTTTATTGGCACGGTTGATGCAAAGCGTCACACCGCGTTTGCTTAGGGCTCGGTTCTGCTTGCGCTAATACATGAAGCACTAATCTGTATGTGAAACTCTCTAAAATGATGTAAACAACATCAGCTGTTCGATTGTGTTTCATTTACCTGGTCTATACCTTACACTGATTAACCTAGACATTACTGGCATCCGCTAAGTAGCGTGTTGGTTCGCATTTGGAATGCAGTACAACTGCGATTCGTCGTGGCGTGGATTCCGCAACGCCTTGGAAGGTTTCCGACCTCAGATGCCTTCGCACAGGTCACGCAACTCACAACTCACGTAAATTACAGGCTGATACTTTGTGTGCGCGGAGCTGACGCCCGACAGCGTCTCACGTGTGTACCGTTGGGGTTCAGATTGGGAGAATGTGTTGGCCAAGACATCAACGTGAGTTCACAGTCATGCTCCTGAAACCGCTGTAGCACGATTCTAGCTTTGGCACACACAGTTATTCTGCTGGCAGATTTCATCGAGGCCGGGGAAGAAGTCAAGCACGAGAGGGCACATGTTTCCCACAATAATGTCCACGCAGTCCACAGTTGTTACGGTGAGTTCGAGTACTGCCCACAGGTCCCGTGTAAGAACAGATAAATGTCCCCCATAGCATAACATTATCACATGTGGCCTGTGTTGAGGCATGGTGCATTTTCCGAGCAGCCGTTCGCTCTTATGAGGGCCTATCCGGACACAACCACCGACGTGGTGTAACGAGAAACGTGATCCATCCGACCAGGCGACACGTTTCCATTGATCCACGGTCCGATCTCGCTGATCCTGTGCCCAGTGCACACTCAACAGATAATTTCGTTGGGAAGATTTAGGGGTCGTCCTCTGCGGATCTTCAACTATCTGCGCTGAAGAGTGGACTCCGAAGCATACAGTGTGTGCTTGCACACGCATTGCACAGTCGTCCATATATGCCACAGATCGCCGCCTATCCTGCTTAACAGAGTGGGTAAGCTCGCACAACGAAGTTCTGTGATGAGGCGTGCATGACCTTCATCTGTTGCCTACTCGTGGTTTCGTCGTCCCTCACTTTCCATAAATGCTAACCACAGCGGCACGCGAAACGCATCTTTGCCTCTGTTTTCCTGGTTCTAAGAACGTTGCATTAAAATTTTTAATAATTCGAATGTTTTCATTTTTATTATGAACGTGAAATTTTAAATGACTGCAGTTTCCAGGGAAAAAAAACAATAAGTTTTCTAGCACTACGGGAAGAATAGCATTTTTATTAAGCGCCCACAGCTTCATACAACTTAACTGCAGGCTTTAGAATTAAGCTGTGAACGGTTCTTCGCAGGTGTGAAGTCCTTCCCTCACATGCTGGACGATGCGACTGTGTAGTATAGTGGACAGCGACGGTGCAGGTGACAGCGAAACTTCACGGTTACGTAACGCACCTAGCTGACGGACGGCCATTACTCCCCCTCTTCTACACTTACGGCCGACTGAAAGGGTTTGCACAATACGCAACATTTATCAAAACAAGTTATCAACAAGTCAGAATGATGCTTTTAACCTTAAAGACACGTTACCTTACATAAACGCTATTTCTGCCGCTCAATACGGTCTCTCTATTACACTTTTACAGAGCATTTCTCATTCATCTAGAACGCAATTTTACCTTTCCTCGTAATCGATTTTGGGTGTGAGCGACCACCATAAGAGCTGTTTGTAAATTGCTCACATTCGTAGCGCGTCTCTTGCGACATTGCTTCTATGTAACCACCATTTCCTTTAGCTGACTTGCATTGGTTAGACGCTGACAACATAGAGACTGATACGTTTGATATTCTGTCGACATAAGACAGGTCTGATGATGGCTGTCGCAGAAACGTAAAACTACGATCTCCGTTGACGGCTGTCGGGAAAACAAGAAATTACGATCTAAATAGAATTCACGTTTTAATGCACACAAGTAGACTGATGTGACAGAATTAACAGACTGTGAACCCTCAACGGTAGTTGGAGCTAGACCTACGAGATATTCCGTTCCTGAAATCATTAGGAAATTCAATATTTCGAGACTCACAGTGTCAAGAGTGTGCCCAGAATAGCAAATTTCAGGTATTACCTGTCACCACGGACAACGCAGAGAACGACATCCTTCACATAACGACCGCGAACAGCGGTGTTCGCTTAAAGTTGTCAGTGATAACAGACAAGCAACACTGCGTGAAATAACCGCAGAAATCACTGTAAGACGTACGACAAACATATCCATTCCGACAGTGCGGAGAAATCTGGCGTTAAAGGGCTGAGGCAGCAGACGACCGACTCAAGTGCTTTTGCTAACAGCACGGCATCGCCTCTCCTCGACTCGTGACCAATCAGTTGGATCCTAGACGACTGGGAAACGGTGGCCTGGCTAGAATTGGCCCAGATTTCGGTTGCTAATAGCTGATAGTAGGATTCGAGTGAGGCACGGATCCCACGAAGCCATGGACCCAAGTTGTCAACAAAGCAGTGTGCAAGCCGCTGGTGGCTCCATAAAGGTGTCGGCTGTGTGTATATGGAATGGACTGGGTTCTCTGGACCAACTCAACCGATCAATGGCTGGAAATGTTTACGCTGGGCTACTTGGGGACCATTTGAAGTCATTCATGGACTTCATGTTCCTGAACAACGATGGAATTTTTATGGGTGACAACGCACCATGCCATCCGTCCACAATTGCTCACAATTGATTTGAAGAACATTCTGGACAGTTCGAGCTAATGAATTGGCCGCCCAGATCCCCTGACATGAATCCCCATCGAATTTTTGTGGGACATAATCGAGAGACGAGATCGTGCACGAAATCCTGCACCGGCAATACTTTCGCAAATTATGGACGGTTATAGAGGCAGCATGACTCAGTATCTCTGCAGGGGACTTCCAACGACTCGCTGAGTACATGTCATGTCGAGTTGTTGCACTACACCGCACAAAAGTAGGTCCGACACGCTATTAGGAGGTGTCGCATGACTTTCGTCACTTCAGTGTATTCTCTATCCGTCACCGCCAGCTATACGGGGTGAGTCTTATTAACGTTTAAAAAGCCCTTAGCGACGTAGACGACGGCGAGACAAGTAATTTAATTTAAGACACACGAGGCCGCAAATTTCGGGAACTAGTGAATGACAAATGTTGAACAAATGTCATCACATCCAAAACACGGAGGGTATTTTCGAGCACTTACGTGAAGGGATGACTGAGCGACGCAATATTTGCATTCAAGCAAACGGTGCAAATTTCGGGCATCTTTTGTAAAACCTATCTGTTATAAATATAGAAGTTACAGAGTTATTGTACTCGCTGTAACCAAGCAAAAGCTGTTCCTATAGCGCGTTTTGTTTTTTCTTTTCTCCCGTCTTTTGTTTACAGATGTTATATAGCAAAGAAAACGTTGGACATTTACCGGTAATGACGCAGTTCGGAAGCTTATACTAATTTACTTGTGATGCCATACGTTAGTTTTTTTTTTTCTTTTGTGTTGTACTCTGCAGTACCAGTGGAGACCGCGAGACTG
Source organism: Schistocerca nitens (assembly GCF_023898315.1). Classification (NCBI taxonomy): domain Eukaryota; kingdom Metazoa; phylum Arthropoda; class Insecta; order Orthoptera; family Acrididae; genus Schistocerca; species Schistocerca nitens. Next base: position 917,887,265 of record NC_064617.1, on the reverse strand, counting down.
GTAAATATTACTACGTCAATGTAAACACACAAGTGTCTCACGTATTAATAAAAATACTGCCTCGAACTCTGAGCCTCATGCGCTGAAGTCACACACACAGGCGCGGAGCCACATCGACGTGAATACTTGGGTTGCAATGATCAGGTGTGATAGACCAATAAGGCTTAACCGCTGCACGTGCGGCGATATACGTCAACTGGTTATGTCACATGTTCAACATCTGTCACCCATTTTTGGGGTATTTCCCGAAGTTTGCACCCTCCTATGTCTTATATTCAATGGCTTGTCTCAGCATCATCTATGTCGCTTCCTAGTTTCTTAAACGTTAATAAGAATCATGCTATATGTGTGGCGAGTCGCATAACAAAAGCACTTCTTGCACGAATGAAGACGCCGAAACGAGTTTATCAGCAAATTATGGTACGCAGAAGGGCGTGTAATTTTGTTGAATGTTTAATACTCTTAACTTTTGTATGAACCTAAAAACTGAGCATTTGATTCTAGAAACACGAATAAAAGCATACAACGCTTGTTAATCATGGCGTTGAAGCTTTTCGCTGGAGTATCAGAGAAATATATTTAAACTGAAAGGCAATGCGGCCAGAAGCCGTTACTGCGGTGCTTATTCCTCCAAGTGTGGCCCTCGAGCCAGGCTCCGTCGTTGCGTGCAGCAAGGAAATATGCCTACGCTACTAAGATAAAGAAGATAGGCCTACGCTACTAAGATAAAGCGTATCCTCTTGGGCCTACTTAATACAATATCCGTAGACAAAGAGACAGCTACGACTGTTTTATTAATACGAGGGGCGTTCACAATAAGCAACACATTGCAATTTTTGGTTTCATTCAGGATTCAAATACACCATATAATTCCCCATAATCTCTGTTAATGCGATGGCATAACGCCACCTTACCGCCTAGAATAGATGGTCCTTCGTTGCTCTTTATGGTCTTCTGTTAGGTGGCGAGGAACATTTGAGTATCCCAACTAGTGGACGAATTTGCCAGCAGTACGAATAGAGACGTCCAGTTGTGTAGCGAGGTGTTTGTGATCCGTCGATCACCTCGAACGAGTGTGTCCGCCTCGTCCAACGACTCTCCGTGCTTTTGTTCACTGTCAGGTCTCTGTTGACATTCTGCAAGCACTTATTAATATCTGCGACGATCGACTTTCCGTCAAAAGAAACTCAATGACAGCTCTCTGCTTGGAACGCACTTCGGTTACAAACAATTTTGAAGGCTACGTATAGTGCTGCCATCTACTGGAACTTCATGAAACTATAGTGACTGAAGAGGGAATATTTCACCGTGTCACTCAACAAATTCTGCATTTTTCAACCGAAATTGGCCGAGAAAAAATGTGTTGCACTAATATACAAAACTACTTGCCATACCGTAGAATATCAGAAGGCGCTTCAGAAAGTTATACCATATGCGTGTATGTACTTATGTTTACGTGAACAACTTCGGGGGAAACAAGTGAACAGTCGAAATCCTTTATACGACGACGCAGACTGGAGAGAGTGCCCCATTTCGCTGCGTATACACATCAACAAGCAAGTTTGGCTGCCTTGCCTTTCAATTTAGACACACTTCGCGAATACGTTTGCGAAAAGTGTCAATGCTAACATTAACAAGTGTTGTATCATTGTACCCGTCATTTCACGAATTTCGAATACTATTAAAAATAGTTTAATTTAAAAAATTCTTGCTTCAGTATCAATTAATTCAAATGTTAAAGAGGATTTAACGTGCAGCAAAGTTATGTGGCCCCCCTTTGCATACTACCACTTGCCGAAAACCTCGTTCCGACATATCTAACACATATTGTACATTTTATTTGGTTAATCCTGTATAATGCATTTATAAAGTTTTTAAACTTCCCATCTGAGATTTTTATGAGTTCCGGAAAACTGTGTCGACAAGCTGACGAACCACTGTGGAGCTCCCATTCGCAAATGGGGCATTTGGCCGTATGAGTAAAACTGAAGCACAAGCTTGGAAGATAAAGGCGGAAGTCAGACCATTTACTTGTAAGCACAAGGAAGAACCGAACCTTTTACTCCAGACTGCGTGAAAAATCTTTACCTTCTTCTTTACTTCTAACGTAAAAAGCAAAAGCTTCCAGCGATCTGCTTCGTCTGCAAATGCAACCCTTGTTGGGAAAACGCGGGCAGCTGATTTCACTGCTTTATTGGCCATAAGTCTTCTTTCGATTTATTTAAGTGAGCACATCTGAGCTGTCAAAGGTGTCCTCATCCGAGTCAAGTCAGATGAAAGCACGGTATGTACAGAAACTACAAGTGTTTTTAAGCACGGCCTTAGAAACGTATCTGGATTCATGAATCAGATTTCCACTCTGCAGCGGAGTGTACGCTGATATGAAACTTTCTGGCAGATTAAAACTGTGTGCCGGACCGAGACTCGAACTCGGGACCTTTGCCTTTCGCAGGCAAGTTCTCCACCAGCTGAGCTACCCAAGCACGACTCACGACCCGTGCTCACAGCTTTAATTCTGCCAGTACCTCGTCTCCCACCTTCCATACTTCACAGAAGGTCGTGAGTCGTGCTTGGATAGCTCAGCTGGTGGAGAACTTGCCTGCGAAAGGCACCTGCGAAAGGCAAAGGTCCCGAGTTCGAGTCTCGGTCCGGCACACAGTTTTAATCTGCCAGAAAGTTTCGTATCTGGGTTATCAGAGAAACCAAGACTTCAGAAGAAAAAAGAAACAGGAAGCAACTCCTCGTCTAAAGCAAGTTAATATGACAGGCCACTATCCTTGAAAAAAAAAGCAAAATGTTTGCCAGAAATAGATGAGACAAAGGTGTTCAGTACCACAGAATTAAACAAGCTGGTGCTACTGGAACAAATGAAATTGGCATGGATGCACATGGAAAAAGGAGCATGATAATGAGCTTCCTTAATGCAAAAATGAACTACGAAAATGCTCAAGAGGTGGAAAATGAAAATATTTTTAATGTATATACTGTCCCGTAAAGAGTGTTACCAATAGCTTGTTGTAGACGATAAGCAGTTCCATACCATATTGCAGTGCCTGTGTTATTCCAAATTACAATGCATCGTAATTAGGAATAACACAAGTACTGCAATATCGTATTTATCCGCCGACAACGGGCAAGCGAATTTCAAGTATAACGTCTCCTCTGTAAGGGAATATACGTAATTGCTATAAGAGTACAGGTTGTAGACATTTGGCTGAGGAAATACGAAGTTCGGGTCTGGTCGTGAGTCTTGGTCGGATAGCCTAATGGTAAAGCGACCGCCCGCGAAAAGCGGGAAATCCAGTTTCGGGTTCCATTATACAACTGATGGTGTCCACTCGCAACTGCGAATACATTTCATGTATAAGCAGTTTTGTTTGTTTTCATTAATGAAATAACTGAAAGTCTTGCATTCTGTATTAAGAGCTACAGTTTGTTGTCTTTTTATCATGTCCTCTCCTAAGAATTTTCTGTCAGTTACAGGCTTCTTTTCACCATCGCCATCGTCATGGAAATTCTGTGCAGTATCTTCAAAGTCTTCCTCCTGCAGATGTTTCGCAATAATGTGCAGTACAAAGAAACAACATTTACTGGAACATCTTATAAGGAAACACACTGCAAGATATGAAAACGCGTCCTTATCAGACCAAAACATCATTCTATCACGATTTTTTTAAAGCCTGATGAATGATTTGTCACTCTCCTCTGTTGGATTGCGTTGGGGGGCAACAAATTGGGCTCTAGGGCCTAGTCTTCACCACCCAAAAGAACAGTGGGCTTAAATTCAATTAGCTTTTCTTTCTTTAGCTTTAGCTTTTCTAAGCTTTAATTTCTCCAGCAGCCTGCACGTTTATATTAGCGTAACCCCTTTCCATCTATATATTCGTCGCTGTACTCCACAGGCTTACAGTCAGTTAAACATATAGAACATGAAAATTTACATTTTTCTCGACACTCGCTTTTGGCACAATCACATAGTGTGGTGGCGACGGAAATTTGATCAGTAAGTCAGCTTTTTCCATATCTTTTTAAAAACTCTTACACACTATAATTTGACGAGTCCCCATTTATTCTGCAATGTCGGAATGGAATCCTACCTCAACTGCATCCCGAAGCAAACTCTTTATCCTCAGTTCTGACGATAGTGCTCCGCCTAATCTTTCCCCCGTGTCTGAAAGAAAATGATTCACAATCCGTTTAACATTTTCTTCACTGAAACGATTTGGTGTTTTATAATGCCCTCGCAGTGGAATTAGATGTCGTTTGTAGCATCTTCGCGGTGTACACATGCTGCTTGTTGAGCCATATCTTCACTCCGCAAACGTGAGAGTACTACTGACCAGCCTTCTCATTTTAGAAGCTGTTGCTTTCAGAATGAAGTCAAAGCTTCTCTTTATTCATACAGTTATCTATGCCGAAGCCAGAGCTCAACGCGAAGGAAATGCTTTTTTCTCCGTTTTGTCCCCACGAGCTAAAGCTCTTGTGTAACAAAATGCGTTTACATCATTCATACGACCCACTGTATAGTTCCAGGTATTGTGTGCTAAGGACAAGTTGTTTCGCTCCAACTGTTTACAGGCAGACGCGAACGTTGCTGGATGTGAACTTCGGCGAAGTGTACAACGAAAAGTTCAGGAATGACCTAAGGATAAGTACTAACGTAGCCACTGATAGAAATAATGGGAACTGGTGTGGAAAGCTGAGGACTGCAAATGTGGCGGAGAAACAAAACTTTCCTTGTTAACGTGAATCTTTTGAAAGAAAATAAGTAGTGTGCGGAAGGGGCGCCTTGTGTCGTTGTGGCACCCGTGTTTGCTCTCTGACAGCTATGGTTATTTCCTCCGACCACCACAAAATATCGTTTATTCTGCATAGTACATAATCATGTCGATGGTATCTGTCGAATCTCTGTCGTTTGAGGGAGAGCGATTTATCGTAATTCTGCCACTGTCACAGAGGTTGCAGTGGATGTTCCAACGGATAAACAGAGAGAAGCTAGGGCTGCAGAGTGCGAAATCAATACTAGATTATGTACTTTGAACTGAATTATGGAGGCCGGAGCTTCGATGTTAAGGAGGAAGAGTTCCAACTCTGGCATTATTTGCTCTATTAACTGACCTCTACTGGATGTGTTTATGGAACCCTGCTTACGGATGAGGGCACTGTAGTACCTCTACAACGTGATGGGCGAAGGAACTCGTCTGCTTGGTCCACTTCGCTTTGTTTCTTAATTCTCTGTCTGGGAGAAGGCAGATGATGTACATCGTTTTTCGGACGAACAGGTAAACATAGACTGCTACTGTTTGTGATTAGGTGTTTATAATCACTTCCTAGCTGCGAAGGAAGGAAGGTAGAAACGGCTTAACCCATTACTGGCCATTGTCCCTTTTTTGGGACGCGTATATTTTACGGAACTTTTAGCCTTTATTGTTGTACTGGTAGGTTCAACTACTGCTATAATGCCTGTAAATGTAAAATAAATAACTTTTTTCTAAGAAAGTTGCCGATTTTTTGTTCTCGCACTTGGCAGCACTATGTCTCCTAGTAGTTCCTGGACGACAATGAGCTGTGATTTAGTTGCCTGGGCGTGTTTGTTATCACATATGGATGTCCATGTAAGATTAAGTATACTTCAGATTTTTTCAAGCAAGTGCAATATCGATATACGAGGGCGGTTCAGAAAGTAACCTCCGATTGGTCACAGTGCGGGTTGTGGGGGGAGTAGCGACGCCATCTGTGCGTTCACGCACTCAACAGGTCAGTCGGCATCAAGCCGTGGTCGAGTGAACGTCGTACCTGCGCTAGTTTAGTTTTTGTGGCAGTTTGAAATGTGTGCTGCAATAGAAAACCCCGCCAAATGTGAAGTGAGTGCTGTCATAAGGTTTTTTACAGCCAAAGGATATTCTGCAGCAGCTATTCATCGTGAGCTTTGTGCCGTGTACGGACCAAGAGTTATGAGTGAAGGAGTTGTCCGTGAATGGGTACGTTTATTTAAAAGTGGACGAGAAAACGTTCATGATGAAGAGAGGAGTGGTAGACCATCATTGGTGACTGACGAACTCGTTCAGACAGTTGATGCAAAAGTTCGTGAAAATCGACGTTTCTCAATGTCGGAGTTGTCTACTGGTTTTCCACAGATTCCTAAGACTCTCTTGTACGAGATAGTGACAGCAAGATTGGGTTACCGTAAGTTCTGTGCACGATGGGTGCCCAAAATTCTTACCGACCACCACAAAACTCAAAGAATGGCCTCTGCATTAGACTTTCTGTCACGTTATGAGGACGAAGGAGAACCATTGTTAAACAGAATCGTGACCGGTGACAAAACCTGGATTAAGTACGTGAACCCTGAGACAAAAGAACAATCAAAGATGTGGGCACATTCAAATTCGCCTACCAAACCAAGAAAAGCCTCGCAAGATTTTTCTGCCAGAAAACTGATGGCAACGGTGTTTTTGGATGCCAAAGGGGTGTTGTTGGTTGAATTCATGGACCGTGGTACGACCATTAATCAAGACGTGTACTGTGAAACAATAAAAAAGTTACGACGGGCTATACAGAACAAACGCCGTGGTATGCTGACTTCCGGTATCGTTTTTTTGCACGATAACGCCCGTCCTCACTCTGCTCGCAGAACAACGGCCCTTCTTGAGTCCTTCAAGTGGGACGTTATCAACCATCCACCTTACAGCCCAGACCTGGCGCCAAGTGATTATCACCTCTTCATGCATTTGAAGAAATGGCTCGGGTCACAGCGGTTTGATGACGACGAAGAGCTCAAAGATGCGGTCACAGGCTGGCTCCAGGCACAAGCGGGTGATTTTTATGCAGAAGGAATTTCAAAGCTTGTGAAGAGATACGATAAGTGCCTCAATCGCTATGGAGACTATGTAGAAAAATAGTGCAAAGATGTAGTTGTAAGATGTATATATTAAAATATTTTTATTTAACTTGGTGTATTTTTTTAAATCAACCGGCGGTTACTTTCTGAACGGCCCTCGTATTTTATGCGTCCCAATAATGGGACAATGGCATGTCACACATCATTTATTGCTGATGTGCTCTATTCTTGTATACACGTATTATACAGAGAAGAATTGTATTTTACGTTCTTTATATCTGCTTTTTTTCATGTTCTATTCGAATTTTAAGATTCCAACAGGTTAAAAACATGCCGCGTGGACTTACACTTGAAGAAATTCTAGCAGAACTAGCGAACCATCAAGAGAGTGACTATGAAGATGATGGTGTAGAATCGGCGATTATACCAACCGATGCAGATGTAATAACAGATGAAGAAGACATTGACAAAAATGTATTTAACAATGAGTCAGTTGTACAAGATGTAGACGGTACTTTAGAGAGAAGCTCTCACTTTTGGATGTCCGACAGAGAATAGTGATGTTTTACCTATCAAAGAAAACAGGATCAGTACCAAAACGCAGAGGACCACAAGGAAGCAAATTGATGGGAGGACGGGTGAGCACAGATGTACGACTAGATCCAGGAAATCACGACAAGTGCTTTGCTTCATTTCATACTGAATGTTGTTGTTGTTGTTGTTGTTGTGGTCTTCAGTCCTGAGACTGGTTTGATGCAGCTCTCCATGCTACTCTATCCTGTGCAAGCTTCTTCATCTCCCAGTACCTACTGCAACCTACATCCTTCTGAATCTGCTTAGTGTATTCATCTCTTGGCCTCCCTCTACGATTTTTACCCTCCACGCTGCCCTCCAATGCTAAATTTGTGATCCCTTGATGCCTCAAAACATGTCCTACCAACCGATCCCTTCTTCTAGTCAAGTTGTGCCACAAACTTCTCTTCTCCCCAATCCTATTCAGTACCTCCTCATTAGTTACGTGATCTACCCACCTTATCTTCAGCATTCTTCTGTAGCACCACATTTCGAAAGCTTCTATTCTCTTCTTGTCCAAACTGGTTATCGTCCATGTTTCACTTCCATACATGGCTACACTCCATACAAATACTTTCAGAAACGACTTCCTGACACTTAAATCTATACTCGATGTTAACAAATTTCTCTTCTTCAGAAACGATTTCCTTGCCATTGCCAGTCTACATTTTATATCCTCTCTACTTCGACCATCATCAGTTATTTTACTCCCTAAATAGCAAAACTCCTTTACTACTTTAAGTGTCTCATTTCCTAATCTAATCCCCTCTGCATCACCCGATTTAATTTGACTACATTCCATTATCCTCGTTTTGCTTTTGTTGATGTTCATCTTATATCCTCCTTTCAAGACACTGTCCATTCCGTTCAACTGCTCTTCCAAGTCCTTTGTTGTCTCTGACAGAATTACAATGTCATCGGCGAACCTCAAAGTTTTTACTTCTTCTCCATGAATTTTAATACCTACTCCGAATTTTTCTTTTGTTTCCTTTACTGCTTGCTCAATATACAGATTGAATAACATCGGGGAGAGGCTACAACCCTGTCTCACTCCTTTCCCAACCACTGCTTCCCTTTCATGCCCCTCGACTCTTATAACTGCCATCTGGTTTCTGTACAAATTGTAAATAGCCTTTCGCTCCCTGTATTTTACCCCTGCCACCTTCAGAATTTGAAAGAGAGTATTCCAGTTAACGTTGTCAAAAGCTTTCTCTAAGTCTACAAATGCTAGAAACGTAGGTTTGCCTTTTCTTAATCTTTCTTCTAAGATAAGTCGTAAGGTTAGTATTGCCTCACGTGTTCCAACATTTCTACGGAATCCAAACTGATCTTCCCCGAGGTCCGCTTCTACCAGTTTTTCCATTCGTCTGTAAAGAATTCGCGTTAGTATTTTGCAGCTGTGACTTATTAAACTGATAGTTCGGTAATTTTCACATCTGTCAACACCTGCTTTCTTTGGTATTGGAATTATTATATTCTTCTTGAAGTCTGTGGGTATTTCACCTGTCTCATACATCTTGCTCACCAGATGGTAGAGTTTTGTCATGACTGGCTCTCCCAATGCCATCAGTAGTTCTAATGGAATGTTGTCTACTCCCGGGGCCTTGTTTCGACTCAGGTCTTTCAGTGCTCTGTCAAACTCTTCACGCAGTATTGTATCTCCCATTTCATCTTCATCTACATCCTCTTCCATTTCCATAATACTGTCCTCAAGTACATCGCCCTTGTATAAACTCTATATACTCCTTCCACCTTTCTGCCTTCCCTTCTTTGCTTAGAACTGGGTTGCTATCAGAGCTCTTGATATTCATACAAGTGGTTCTCTTCTCTCCAAAGCCTCTACATCCTTACATTTGTCCTCTAGCCATGCCTGCTTAGCCATTTTGCACTTTCTGTCGATCTCATTTTTGAGACGTTTGTATTCCCTTTTGCGTGCTTCATTTACTGCATTTTTATATTTTCTCCTTTCATCATACTGAATAGACATTAAATAATATTAAAACATTCTTTATTTATTGTTTGTGTTGTTTCTTACATTATTATGCATGGAGAATAAGGTTGTGAATTTGGATAGCGCATTTGGCCAATGTCCCAAATATGGGACGGTCTGTAGTTTTTGTTCTAATAAACTGAAAATTTTCAAAACAACTTTTTATTCAATTAATCACTCAATGTAACGTATTTATGTATAAAAGTTTGCAAAAAATGATCCGACAGAGTTTTGGCCAGTAACGGGTTAACGCCCAGTCGACAGTGACGACCAGAAACTCGGATTGGGGGAGGATTAGGTAGGGAATCGGCTGTGTGCTTTCAAACGAACAACCCAGGCATTTGTCTTATGCGATATAGGGAAATAGCGAAAAACCTGTGTGAAATGCCGGACGCAGATTTGAACAGCCGTCCTCCCGAATACGAGTCCAGCGTCTTACCACTAGATCACCTCACTTGGCCCCATCGCTGGAGGTGCCTACATGTACGATGGCTGATAAAGACAGACTGATTTTTTCCTGTAGCTTCCGTGATAGTTCCTGTCTGTACCATGAATATTTGAAAAGAGCGGGCTTGTAAGTATAATTTTCATAGGCGGCAGCACTCTCGCATATGTAGGCTGGTAGTAATGTTCTACTTTGTAGATGCTCTATGAATTTCGCGTACCAAATAATGGAGGTGACGCGAGAGGAGCAACATGCGCAATAAAACGCTGTTCGTTTAAACAGGTCACACCAATATTCAAGAAAGGTAGTTGGAGTAATCTACTAAATTATAGGCCCATATCATTAACGTCAGGATTTTAGAACATATATTGTGTTCGAACTTTATGAATTACCTCGAAGAAAACTGTCTATTGACACACAGTCAACATGGGTTTAGAAAACATCGTTCCTGTGAAACACAACTAGCTCTTTATTGACACGAAGTGTTGAGTGCTATTGAAAAGGGATTTCAGATCGATTCCGTATTTCTGGATTTCCGGAAGGCTTTTGATACTTTACCACACAAGCGGCTCGTAGTAAAATTGCGTGCTTATGGAATATCGTCTCAGTTATGTGACTGGATTTGTGATTTCCTGTAAGAGAGGTCACAGTTCGTAGTAATTGACGGAAAGTCATCGAGTAAAACAGAAGTGATTTCTAGCGTTCCCCAAGGTAGTGTTATAGGCCCTTTGTTGTTCCTTATCTATATAAACGATTTGGGAGACAATCTGAGCAGCCGTCTTCGGTTGTTCGCAGGTGACGCTGTCGTGTATCGACTAATAAAGTCATCAGAAGATCAAAACAGACTGCAAAACGATTTAGAAAAAATGTCTAAATGGTACGAACAAAACGCTGTATGAATGGAGACGAGCTGTGAGGTGTTGCGTCTCTTTGTTGATGGGGGGGATACGTTTCTGGAATCGATTATCACCGGTGATGAGTCACGGCTGCATTGTTATGGTCCCGAAGGAAAACAAGCCAGCGCAGCGTGGAAATCGGCAGGTTCTCCAACACGAAGAAAGGCAAAATTTGTTCCATCTGATGGTAATCACATTTTTTGAATGTCAGGAACGAATTACTCGCATGCAGTTCCCTCTCGCATTACTAGCAAAGCAGCGTACTTAACGTCAGTATTCGCTAAACTGCGAGACGCTGTGGTCGAGCGGTTCTAGGCGCTTCAGTTCGGAACCACGCGGCTGCTACGGTCGCAGATTCGAATCCTGTCTCGGGCGTGGATGTGTGTGCTCTCCTTAGGTTAGTAAGGTTTAAGTAGTTGTAAGTTCTAGGGGACTGATGACCTCAGATGTTAAGTCCCATAGTGCTTAGAGCCATTTGAACCATTCTTTTTTTCCCGCTAAACTGAGGAATCTCATTGCAAATAAAAGACCAGAACTTTTCTTGGACCGTGTGGCGACTTCATCATGACAATGCGTGACCTCACGTTGCAAATAACATGCAGTTTCTGGCACCACGTGTTTATTATTATTCTTTCTTTCTTTTCGCAGATGTTATGTCTGGTCAAAAATGGAAAGTGACACGGACCTTGATCAAGCGTGACTTCCTTTTAACTGTACAGTATATGTTATATTGCATTTAGGAACTTTAGGGTAATTGAACATGTATCAATAATTACAGATTGTATATATTGTAGTTGTATATATAAGTTTGGATGTAGCTGTATTGAGTTTATGTACTGGTGGATATTGTGTGGTATGACTCCTGTAGTTGATAGTATAATTGGTATAATGTCAACTTTATCCTGATGCCACATGTCCTTGACTTCCTCAGACAGTTGGATGTATTTTTCAATTTTTTCTCCTGTTTTCTTTTGTATATTTGTTGTATTGGGTATGGATATTTCGATTAGTTGTGTTAATTTCTTCTTTTTATTGGTGAGTATGATGTCAGGTTTGTTATGTGGTGGTGTTTTATCTGTTATAATGGTTCTGTTCCAGTATAATTTGTATTCATCATTCTCCAGTACATTTTGTGGTGCATACTTGTATGTGGGAACGTGTTGTTTTATTAGTTTATGTTGTATGGCAAGTTGTTGATGTATTATTTTTGCTACATTGTCATGTCTTCTGGGGTATTCTGTATTTGCTAGTATTATACATCCGCTTGTGATGTGATCTACTGTTTCTATTTGTTGTTTGCAAAGTCTGCATTTATCTGTTGTGGTATTGGGATCTTTAATAATATGCTTGCTGTAATATCTGGTGTTTATTGTTTGATCCTGTATTGCAATCATGAATCCTTCCATCTCACTGTATATATTGCCTCTTCTTAGCCATGTGTTGGATGCGTCTCGATCGATGTGTGGCTGTGTTAGATGGTACGGGTGCTTGCCATGTAGTGTTTTCTTTTTCCAATTTACTTTCTTCGTATCTGTTGATGTTATGTGATCTAAAGGGTTGTAGAAGTGGTTATGAAATTGCAGTGGTGTAGCCGATGTATTTATATGAGTGATTGCTTTGTGTATTTTGCTAGTTTCTGCTCGTTCTATAAAGAATTTTCTTAAATTGTCTACCTGTCCATAATGTAGGTTTTTTATGTCGATAAATCCCCTTCCTCCTTCCTTTCTGCTTAATGTGAATCTTTCTGTTGCTGAATGTATGTGATGTATTCTAAATTTGTGGCATTGTGGTCGTGTAAGTGTATTGAGTGCTTCTAGGTCTGTGTTACTCCATTTCACTACTCCAAATGAGTAGGTCAATATTGGTATAGCATAGGTATTTATAGCTTTTGTCTTGTTTCTTGCTGTCAATTCTGTTTTCAGTATTTTTGTTAGTCTTTGTCTATATTTTTCTTTTAGTTCTTCTTTAATATTTGTATTATCTATTCCTATTTTTTGTCTGTATCCTAGATATTTATAGGCATCTGTTTTTTCCATCGCTTCTATGCAGTCGCTGTGGTTATCCAATATGTAATCTTCCTGTTTAGTGTGTTTTCCCTTGACTATGCTATTGTTCTTACATTTGTCTGTTCCAGAAGCCATATTTACATCATTGCTGAATATTTCTGTTATCTTTAGTAATTGTTTGTGTTGTTGATTTGTTGCTGCCAGTAGTTTTAGGCCACCCTTGTATAGCAAATGTGTGATTTTGTGTTTGTATGTTCCAGTAATATTGTATCCATAATTTGTATTGTTTAGCATGTTGGATAGTGGGTTCAGAGCAAGGCAGAACCAGAAAGGGCTTAATGAGTCTCCTTGGTATATTCCACGCTTAATCTGTACTGGCTGTGATTATTATTATCACTAAAGGCAAAGCTTCGGTGCATACGATTTTAAAATTCTGAAACAGTGCTAAAAAAAAAAAAAAACAGTAAGGCTATTCTCAAGGACCTGACAAAGAATAGCCTGCGCCGTATGTTCGAGGACAGGCAGAGATGCTATATTGCATTCAAGTAAGCGGGAAGTACTTTGAAAAAGATAATATAAACATTGAAGTAGAGTAATAGATATCACAATAGACAGTCTCTGTCTTTGTTGAACAGTCCTCGCATTATCAAGTACAGGACTCCAGACAACCTCTTGGTATTAGAGCTTTAAAACAGGCATGATAGCTTCTGAGGATGGGCAACTGGTTTACCAAAAACCTCGTCTCCAGTACTGCCACGAGGACAGCACGGTTGGTAGGCATTGTTGTCAGGTAGCAATTATAGTTTTAGAATTCCACTGAAATAACAACATACGAGGCGTGTTTTTTAATTAAGTACCGTTTTGAAATTAAAGAAAGACGTGCCAAGATATCTCAATTTTATTTTTACATGAAAGCCTGTACCTTAATCTACGCACTGACGCCATTACAGTCTGATTCTTCCTTGTTTACGTTGTGTACTGAGTGTTTAAGATGCCTCCGATAATCTTGAGTCCCGCCGACTGTGAAGTACGGGCTGTTACAATATTTCTTAGCGCTAAAGGCCTAAAAGCAATCGATATTCATCGTGAGATCTGTGCAGTTTACGGAGAAAACATTATGAGTGATGGAAAGGTAAGAAAGTGGGTGAGAGTATTTAAAGATGGCCGCACAAATGTGCATGATTAATAATGGAGTGGGTGTCTTCGGTCGTTAATGAAAGTTTGATGCAGGAAGTGCACAATAAGGTGAGAGAAAACAGACGCTTTACGATTTCCTCCTTGCGGGATGACTTTCCTAATGTTTCTCGTAGTGTTTTGTATGGCATTATGGCCGAGCACTTGAATTACTGAAAATTGTGCGCACGTTGGGTACCGAAAATGTTGGCGGATGTGCACAAAACCAAACGTGTAGACAGTGCATTGACTTTCCTTGAGCGGTACCACAACGACGGTGATGATTTCTTAAGCCAAACTGTTACGGGCAATGAAACATGGGTGGCCTACGTCACACCAGAATCAAAGCAACAGTCCATCGAAGTTGAGAAAGGGCATCGTTTTGCTGCAAGACAATGCGCGTCCGCATGTGGCGAATCAGACCAAAGATCTCATCACATCTTTTCGATGGGAAACTCAAGATCATCCTCCGTACAGCCCCGATCTTGCGCCCAGTGACTACCATCTGTTCCTGCTCTTGAAGAAACACCTGGGCGGTCAGCGTCTTCAAGACGATGAAGTCAAAACAGTGGTGATGCAGTGGTTAACAAGTCAGGCGGCAGACTTCTATGAGGAGGGTATTCAAAAACTGGTACAACGTTATGACAAGTGTCTCAATATTGACGGAAATTATGCAGAAAAGTAGATTAAGGTACAGGCTTTCATGTAAAAATAAAATTATTGAGATATCTTAGCACGTCTTTTTTAAAATTTCAAAACGATACTTACTTAAAAAACACGCCTCGTATTTTGTTCTGGAAAAGTAGACACTGTAATTATAGGTACGCGTATCTTTGCCAGTACGTGTGCTCTACCTGTGAATGAGGGGCAGTGTCAATGTTTATTGGCTCAGCCTCAGGCAGGATGGGATCCTGGTCGGCAAGAGCCGCTGGAACGGGTTTAGAATGTTTTCTTCTTCTTTTGGCCCTATGGGGCTTCCGTTTCTGGCGAGTTCTTCCATATTTGGCTTCTCGCACGGAAAACGATCGGGTTGCTGTACTACCTACAGCCTGTGGCTGCTTCAGCCATTGTCTAGTCTGTGGCCACTGGTCTCTCTCTATCCTGGGACGATGCCTCAGCGGTGTGCAAGGAAGTATGGGACCTTCGCGCACAATGGGTAGGTCACCACATAAGACAGCCAGCACTTCTGTAAAATTTAGTAAGGTTACAGAGGGAAAACCGTGAAAGGTATCGGAAGTGTACAAACAAACTAGGTGAGGGTGCTTACGTGAGCAGAGCTAATTCTAACCGTTGTCCTAACTCTTCTGTGCTCTAATGCTGCCGCTGACAACACGAAATTGTGTTCACCTGCCCGTGAAAGACTCAACTCTATTACAGTTTTACAACATTCAAGATCCTCTGGATTCCAGAGGAAACAGTAGAAAATACGGAAGACACCACAGTTTCATTAAGACCAAACTAAAAAAAACCTGCGATGCTAGATGTATATCCCTAATACGACGAAATGTGCGAATTGATTGTCCAGATGTTATGGTAGTGTTGCATGGGCGTATTGATCTCCAAATCTTTGAACACTGTACACTTACCAGTGGCACTGCACTTCATCCCAATGTACATCTTTCCGTGGGTGCATTCGGCCCTGAGTTCATTTTTGTGGGTGACAATTCACGATCGCATCGCACAGCGCAAGTGTAGGAGCTCTTGGAAGGAGGGGACATTCAGCGAAAGGGCTGGCCTGCCCATTCCCCGGCTTCAATCCAATCGAGTGCGTGTGGGAGACGTTAGGGAAAGGTATATCAGCGCGTCGATATGCATCAACGCCCAGCCAGCAGTTATCAACGGCACGAGTAAGAGTATTGAACGCCTTAGGGCAAGAACACCTTACCAACATTGTGACCAGCGTGCGAGCACGCCGCAGAGAATGCACTGCTGGCCGTGGTGATCACACATCATATTAGCAACCAACTCTCGTCTATTAAAATGTCCAGCTGACCATCATGAATCGCGGCGACTTCAGTGCAGTTATTGTCTCTGAATGAGAGTGACTTTCTGTTCGCCGGTCGCTGTGGCCGAGCGGTTCTAGGCGCTTCAGTCTGGAACCGCGTGACCGCTACGGTCGCAGGTTCGAATCCTGCCTCGGGCATGGATGTGTGTGATGTCCTTAGGTTAGTTAGGTTTAAGTAGTTCTAAGTTCTAGGCGACTGATGACCTCAGATGTTAAGTCCCATAGTGTTCCGAGCCATTTGAACCATTTGTCTTTCTGTTCGTCTCATTGCATATGTCTTTCAGTTACTTTCTGTATGGTATTGTACGGTACTGTACTATACTATACTATACCAGTTCGTTTTATGTATGGCCCAAGTTTCATTGAGTTACATTATTGGCAGTGATGCAAAAGCTACTTTCGTTCTTACGTTTTGCACACCACTATTTTTTTCACTCTGATTTTGTCTCTGTCTTGAAGAAGTAGCTCTTACAAAAATGGGAAGAAATGAGGCAGTTCACCGTACTGACAAAGGGACTACAGTATGCAAATATACAGTTTCATCTCCCCCCCCCCCCTTTCGAAAAGAACTACTGTTATCTTACAAGACAGGATTATCTGAACACCTCACTTGTACAGTAACACAAAATTACGAATGTTGCCCTTCACATCTGTACAGGCGGTAACAACGGCGTGCCCTTTCTGTGTAGCTTATTCAGATGAACTTGCAGATCGCAAAAACATGACAGCGGGATTTTCAAGATTCTAAAGTCAGCGGGACAGTCTCCATACAGTATTAATCAGAACAGAATTATCTGTCCTCGCGAGTAATACGACAATTCACCAGCAGCTGCGTTCTACGGACTACTTCATCTTGGCTAGATCTTTGGAAGAAATGGATATCCATCGAAGGATGAATCTCCCGACATCTTTATAGTTCAATCAAATCTGACAGTTAATAATGAATTTCCCATTGTTTCACTTCTTGAGTATGAATAAGAATGAATGAATGTCTTAATTATTTTAAAATGCCTGTTTAAACTATTTTAGTCCGGGCAACAACAGCTATGGGTAAATTGCGCTACGTAAATAGAAAATGTAAAATACGGTGAAATGTTACAGCTGTACTGTAGCACAGTACCTGCGAGAGATCAGTCGCATCGTTGTGTTCCTGTTATCAGCAGAAACCATATGGTGCTTGTACAGATACGAGTAAAGTGCTGTTCCGGCTACTGTACGGCTGAGTATTTATGGAAACATTATCTGGCACACTGTATTGACATATCTTGAAAGCGTTGTATCTCAACACACTTGGACTTGCAGCTCAAATTGCCACCACACGAATAAACCCCATTAACGCAACTTCTTTCTTTTTAACCGAGTCCCAAAAATTCTTTCCGTTCATGAGCACGTATAGTCCGTGAATGATTCTGGATTTTCGAGTGGTTAAGTTCATAAGTAACACGATTTTCTTACTTATAGAATACCTCAGTTGACTTACCAGGAACTAGACACATTAATTACGAAATACCCGAAAATCTGGAAGTTCTAAAACAACAAGTAGCTAACGTGCTGAACGGAATGTTCACTTGGTGGGAAGTCAATGATAGCCATAGACACCCTAGTTTTCCAGACTGATTCATACTACATCTACTTACGACAGCTAAGTGAAAATTGTTTCTTTATATCAAAAGAAGACTTAATTTTCTCATGCATTCCGCTTTTAGATATACACTGTCTGACGTTCTCTCAGTGTCTAGAGAAAACGCACTGACAGGACACAAAGAAATAAAAAAATAAAAAATAAAAAAATAAAAAAATATGATAATGAAGGGAAATGTGAAGGGTTAAAAATTGTACAGGGTTACCCAAAGCTTAGTGAAGTAATTCAAATTCCACGTAGGTTGCAGTAGTTATAGTGAGATTTTCCTTTCTTGCAATCCAGGTATAAAACCATATAAAACTGGAAGGGTTCTCAGGCGTTCCGTGGATGCAGCAATGGTAACTACAATATTTCAACGACCCGGTTAGCGCTCACCAACTGTGTAGGCTGGAGTGCCCTCTATGAAGAAAATGAAAGACACGCTGCCGCACGGTACAAAACATATACGTCATGACTACTTCTAAAAGCCAGACAAACAACTAATACACACACGTTTACACCACTACACTTAAGTAATTTTGCAAAATATGCCAACACATAAAGTTAACTGACATTTCAACTAAAACTGCTCGACAGACGAGAGGCGATTGTACCTGATAGGCTGCCTGTACAATTCTACATGGAGTATACGAAATAATATGTTTATTTTTTGCAGCGGTCTATCGTAGATCACCGGGAGAAGGAAGCTTTACAAGCGATTCAAAAATGAACAGGTTAGTTTCCATCCCATGGACTTTTGTCTAAAAGATGCACAAAACTATGCAGGCTGGGCCATAGATGTGTAAACACCCTTCTAAAACAAAAAAAGGTGGGAAAACGGAAATTTAAAGTCAAGTAGTATGACGTGGTAGAAGGGGGGGGGGGGGGGGCTATACGGTGATGTTATCAGCACATGTGCAATTTTGGAAGCCACCATCATAGATGCAAGTCGCCATTTTCAAATGGAAACGGGGGTCATGTTACATTTCAAACAAAGATTTATACGAGGAAAAAAATGGTGTCTTTCAATCTGCTTACAAGTGAAGTGGAAACCGATGGTGTTAAAACAAGCTGAACACACTGAGACTGTCATGATATCAAGAGTGGTAGGTGTGTGTGTGTGTGTGTGTGTGTGTGTGTGTGTGTGTGTGTGTGTGTGTGTGTGTGTGAGTGAGAGAGAGAGAGAGAGAGAGATTTAGGGGCGCTCACTATTGAGGTTACAGTGCCCATACGAAGATCATTAAACTAATATGGTTAAAACGTACAAAATGCGAAAGAAGGGTAAGGCGTCCTGAGATAAAATCGCACTACTCTCTCCCAAACTCAGCCCCGATCATCCGCTCTGTCAAACTGATAACATGGAAGAGAACTTGAAAAATGGGAAGTTTTCCGAAAACTGTCAATTAAAACAACTGTGACTACAGGAAAACTAAGAGAGATTCACAGGGGTATGTGGCTGGTCGGTTGCTTCGAAGAACTCGGATGAGCCAGCCCCTCTCAAAACGCCCTAAAATTTAAGGGAACAAGTTGCACATTGCACAAAACTTAAAGACGTACCACATTCCTGTCATCGCCATTAAAAACGGATTCCTCGACTTGCGCCATAGGGTGGTGGGGTTTCGGGTTCCTCTGGATAGGTCAGGAGTCAACTACACGCAGCAAGCGGCTACGCGGGTAGCAGGGGTTGTGTGGCGTTAGATGGCCTCGGGCAAGTACGGAAAGGGCAACAGCCTCAAAGGGTGCGGGGCAAAATCAGGACATGCGGGGACCAAGCAGCAATCGGTATTGTAATTGTAAACTGTCGAAGCTGCATTGGTAAAGTACCGGAACTTCAAGCGCTGATAGAAAGCACCGAAGCTGAAATCGTTATAGGTACGGAAAGCTGGCTGAAGCCAGAGAGAAATTCTGCCGAAATTTTTACAAAGGCACAGACGGTGTTTAGAAGGGATAGATTGCATGCAACCGGTGGTGGCGTGTTTCTCGCTGTTAGTAATAGTTTATCCTGTAGTGAAGTAGAAGTGGATAGTTCCTGTGAATTATTATGGGTGGAGGTTACACTCAACAACCGAGCTAGGTTAATAGTTGGCTCCTTTTACCGACCTCCCGACTCAGCAGCATTAGTCGCAGAACAACTGAGAGAAAATTTGGAATACATTTCACATAAATTTTCTCAGCATATTATAGTCTTAGGTGGAGATTTCAATTTACCAGATATAGACTGGGACACTCAGATGTTTAGGACGGGTGGTAGGGACAGAGCATCGAGTGACATTATACTGAGTGCACTATCCGAAAATTACCTCGAGCAATTAAACAGAGAACCGACTCTTGGAGATAACATCTTGGACCTACTGATAACAAACAGACCCGAACTTTTCGACTCTGTATGTGCAGAACAGGGAATCAGTGATCATAAGGCCGTTGCAGCATCCCTGAATATGGAAGTTAATAGGAATATAAAAAAAAGGGAGGAAGGTTTATCTGTTTAGCAAGAGTAATAGAAGGCAGATTTCAGACTACCTAACAGATCAAAACGAAAATTTCTGTTCCGACACTGACAATGTTGAGTGTTTATGGAAAAAGTTCAAGGCAATCGTAAAATGCGTTTTAGACGGGTACGTGCCGAGTAAAACTGTAAGGGACGGGAAAAACCCACCGTGGTTCAACAACAAAGTTAGGAAACTACTGCGAAAGCAAAGAGCTTCACTCCAAGTTTAAACGCAGCCAACACCTCTCAGACAAACAGAAGCTAAACGATGTCAAAGTTAGCGTAAGGGGCCTATGCGTGAAGCGTTCAGTGAATTCGAAAGTAAAATTCTATGTGCCGGCTTGACAGAAAATCCTAGGAAGTTCTGGTCTTACGTTAAATCAGTAAGTGGCTCGAAACAGCATATCCAGACACACCGGGATGATTATGGCATTGAAACAGAGGATGACACGCGTAAAGCTGAAATACTTAACACCTTTTTCCAAAGCTGTTTCGCAGAGAAAGACCGCACTGCAGATCCTTCTCTAAATCCTCGCACAAACGAAAAAATGGCTGACATCGAAATAAGTGTCCAAGGAATAGAAAAGCAACTGGAATCACTCAACAGAGGAAAGTCCACTGGACCTGACGGGATACCAATTCGATTCTACACTAAGTACGCGAAAGAACTTGCCCCCATTCTAACAGCCGTGTACCGCAAGTCTCTAGAGGAACGGAAGGTTCCAAATGATTGGAAAAGAGCACAGGTAGTCCCAGTCTTCAAGAAGGGTCGTCGAGCAGATGCACAAAACTATAGACCTATATATCTGACGTCTGTTTTAGAATTTTAGAACACTTTTTTGCTCGCGTATCATGTCGTTTTTGGAAACCCAGAATCTACTCTGTGGGAATCAACACGGATTCCGGAAACAGCGATCGTGTGAAACCCAACTATCTTTATTTGTTCATGAGACCCAGAAAATATTAGATACAAGCTCCCAGGTAGATGCTATTTTCCTTGACTTCCGGAAGGCGTTCGATACAGTTCCGCACTGTCGCCTGATAAAGTGAGAGCCTACGGAATATCAGACCAGCTGTGTGGCTGGATTTAGAGTTTTTAGCAAACAGAACACAGCATGTTGTTATCAATGGAGAGACGTCTACAGACGTTAAAGTAACCTCTGGCGTGCCACAGGGTAGTGTTATGGGACCCTTGCTTTTCACAATATATATAAATGACCTAGTAGATAGTGTCGGGAGTTCCATGCGGCTTTTCGCGGATGATGCTGTAGTATACAGAGAAGTTGCAGCATTAGAAAATTGTAGCGAAATGCAGGAAGATCTGCAGCGGATAGGCACTTGGTGCAGGGAGTGGCAACTGACCCTTAACATAGACAAATGTAATGTATTGCGAATACATAGAAAGAAGGATCCTTTATTGTATGATTATATGATAGCCGAACAAACACTGGTAGCAGTTACTTCTGTAAAATATCTGGGAGTATGCGTGCGACACGATTTGAAGTGGAATGATCATATACAATTAATTGTTGGTAAGGTGGGTACCAGGGTGAGATTCATTGGGAGAGTCCTTAGAAAATGTAGTCCATTAACAAAGGAGGTGGCTTACAAAACACTCGTTCGACCTATACTTGAGTATTGCTCACCAGTGTGGAATCCGTACCAGATCGGGTTGACAGGGAGATAGAAAAGATCCAAAGAAGAGCGGCGCGTTTCGTCACAGGGTTATTTGGTAACCGTGATAGCGTTACGGAGATGTTTAGCAAACTCAAGTGGCAGACTCTGCAAGAGTGGCGCTCTGCATCGCGGTGTAGCTTGATGTCCAGGTTTCGAGAGGGTGCGTTTCTGGATGAGGTATTGAATATATTGCTTCCCCCTATTTATACCTCCCGAGGAGATCACGAATGTAAAATTAGAGAGATTCGAGCGCGCACGGAGGCTTTCAGACAGTCGTTCTTCCCGTGAACCATACGCGACTGGGACAGAAAAGGGAGGTAATGACAGTGGCACGTGAAGTGCCCTCCGCCACACACCGTTGGGTGGCTTGCGGAGTATAAATGTAGATGTAGGACATATCAGTTGACAAAAGAGCTCTTGTCTGATTACAAAATGCAGTGTGCTAAAATGTGGCGAATCTTGATCTGTACGCCACAAGCACCACACACTGGAGGGTCCTTTCACCACAGCAAGTAACCATGCGTTACAGGGCTGTGATTTACGCGAAGACCAGTTTTGAACTCTACCAAACGCAGTTTGTTGTCTGTCACGTCGAGCCACTCGTCTTCCCATCGGTGCAAGTCTAGGTACCTTAAAACGAGGCGATAGCATGCAAGTGGATGACACACTGAAGTATCCGAGGATTACGACACGCCTCCTTGGCTGCTACATATGCCCTTTTCGTTCCTCTTCATACTCATGCGTCCAGCCACCCAGCAGAAAGACATTTCCTTCCCCATCCTTTGTAAGGGGTGTTCCGAATGTCCTTGACTACATAATCGGCTAGGTACAAAAGTTGCAGAAATTGAATGGCAGCCTGTGAGTCTGAACAGGCGAGGAATTGAGCAGGCACAGCACATCTCATCTGTTCCAGTGCCCTCAAGACCGCGAATAATTCGGCTTTGAAGACAGTGACATCTGGAAGCAACCGAATCTTGAGTACTTGAGGACACGATAGGTGAGCGGGGGAGGGGGTGGGGGGTGAGAGAGACACGGCAGCCGACGGACTCCCCATGTTGAGACCTATCCGTGAATACGACTACATAGTTGTGCCCATTTAAAATGTCGGAAAACATCGTATTAGAAAAACAAACAGGAGTGCAGTCTCTTTTGTACTGTGCTAAATCTAAAGTGTGGCAATCGGTTAAAGCACTGGATTTGAGTTTGTACGAGCCCCACACCAAGGGATTCCAGTTCACGTTCCACGCCGATTCCAGATAGTCTTGTTGTTAATGGACTACTGGAGTAAAGGGTTCCATAGCTGGACAAGCCACAGTATGATACGCTGGTGAATATGGAGCAGAGAGGAATTTATATGCTTGACGCACCACGAGCAGTTGCCGCTGGATGGAATGTGGCGGTTCCTAGCTTCAGCACCGATACTGGGTAACCACCAATGGCCATCCTGACACCCCCCCCCCCCCCCCACACACACACACAATGTGGATAGTATCAAGGATCTTCAGGTAAGAAGGTTTCGCTGAGCTGTATACCGCGCACCCACAGTCCAGCCGCGATCTCAAGAATCTCTATAAAACTGGAGCAGATGCGCTCTGTCCACTCCCCAACATCTATGGGTAAGGCACTAAGATGATCAGTGCCTTCTAACACTTAAGTGTGGTAACCACGACAATTTGAAATAAGAAATGACGCCCAGAAACCTCACATAGTACAGTGTCATACATATGCAAGTCATGTAAATTAAAATGACGCGAAAAATTAAAATGAATCGCGCGCGCACACACTCATCCAGACCCGTCACTGCAGCCCACTCCTCCAACTGCTTCACTGTATGTTGTTATTATGATTGATTATGGCATTTAAATAGTACTTATGTCAATGTTCTCACAAAATCTTATTTTTATATAATCAAATCTTAAATAGCAAATACCAAGGTCTGGTCACATGATCAAAAACGCTCTGTTATTGGCTGATGCTCTGGTGACGTTAAAAAGAGTTACGGTAAAACGAACCTATACGTGTGTTGTAGGAGCACTAGCCGAAGTTTCGAGGTTTTTAGGTACTTTTTCTGGAAACAGTTTAGCTATTTAGTGATGGAAAATGCAATTACAACATTAAGTAACAACAGAAAGGAATTTTGTGAACAATGATAGTGGAAGCCTGGCGAAAGTTGTTGCATTTAAGCTCTGTAGAGGACACTCAGCAGAGAAACTATTTCTAGCATGTGTTTGGTGGCGCAATGGATAACGCATCCGACAGCAAATAAAGTGGTTACATATTCAGATCCCGAAAGAGTCATATACTTTTCAAGTTTTACACGAAGTACGAAAATAGCGTTAGCAAGAATGCAGCATTTATTTCTACATCTACATCTATACTCCGCGAGCCACCTTACGGTGTGTGGCGGAGGGTACTTATTGTACCACTATCTGATCCCCCCTTCCCTGTTCCATTCACGAATTGTGCGTGGGAAGAACGACTGCTTGTAAGTCTCCGTATTTGCTCTAATTTCTCGGATCTTTTCGTTGTGATCATTACGCGAGATATATGTGGGCGGTAGTAATATGTTGCCCATCTCTTCCCGGAATGTGCTCTCTCGTAATTTCGATAATTGTGGTATGTCTTATATATAGCTTCACATTAGTCTTAATCTGAGAAGTGGACAACGGAGTACAAACGCATTTATTTTGCGAACAAATAATTTTTTTCGGAAGCATTGCTATTAGTGAAGATATCACCGTCCGCCGACAATACAACGACGTGTAGAACGATGAGGTTATACGGAGAGATATAAAATGTTTACAACATGCAGGTGACACAAACATAAGGGCTGTGATGTTTGGGAGTATAAACTAAGGCTGGCGTCTGAAACAGACTTACATCATCTTTATATAAGATTATGAAACTGCAAAAGTTTAATCAATAAGAATCCTAGGTGGACAGTACGTAGTTAAAAACATTGTTTCTAATAAAGTAAGAAGTGTGTGGTCATATTAACTAGAAAATATCTTTTTTAAAGTAAAGTGACTGAACAGCGATTTCAAACGTAGGCACATGTAAACAGGAAGGAAAACACAGTAATATTCTGTTTTCGATCGGTGTGGTGAAATTTTGTGATTAAGGCTTGGTTTTCACATGAGAGGACTGTCAAGTAGTTTTCTCAATAAATTAAAACTTTGTTTCGAGTTAGATTCGAACCACCGATCTATGGGCACAACTCGTAAAATTCGATGGTCTACCGCTCTCAACTGAACTACCGAACATTGGGGGTGTAGTTGGGTAAAACGACAATTTTCACTAGGAGTTAATTTTGTTGAATAACATTGGGAGAACTTATCTCGGAGATAAGTTAATGTTAACTTCACAACGCAATACAATTTTAATTAAGTTAGTGAACTTGTGCGTCGACATGGTGGCAATTTGCCAGTACGGTGCAACCACATTTTATGCATCCTCTCAGTCTCTGGTACACTCAAAAACAACTTTTCAGGAGTTTTTATAGATTTACTTGTACAGTATGGTACTACACATAATTTGTAACCCATTTTCCGAAACGTAAATCCCAAAACAAGATATCACTGTGAATTAGCATTTTGACAGTAGGAGCAGCGAGCTAGCCAATGACGTCACAGGCATCACATGACTCGAATGGAGCGTGATATATTACTGACATAATTTGATGCTGACTGCATGCTACACACCTCAATTCCTGATTAAATTAAAAATCCATGAAATCACCGAGACAGGAACAGATGAGAACGCAGGTGTCGCTGGTAAGACGGCATGTGGCTGTGTCACCTTCATTGCTGGCAAGTGGCCACCAAGCCTTGCAAGGGCGCCGAATTTTCAAAATCACAGTCTCTCCGCGGTTTATACTGGGTGAACTTTAAAGCAGAGCACTATAATTGCAACTGGAGAAACACCTAAACCAACGACGTGAGACAGCACCACTCGACGAATAGACATGCCCGTAGTGTAGATTTCTGACCTGCCATATACCCAACCAGTGACCAGCATGATGTTGTCGGCAATACAGTAGTCATCGTGCGGGCACTGGCCATATGTCATCTTTGACATCGCCGACAATTGCGTGTCACCGCAAAAGATAACTTCAACTCTGACGTGTCAATTGAGATATGAACTTCCAGGCTCTGCTGTCGGCTCCATCACTATAAGACGGACAGAAATCTGTGTGCTCTCAGCACGTATCTGAAGCGGTCGCCCCAATAAGATCACAGAGGGCGATGGACATTCAAATCGATATCGCTGAGACTAATGTTTCACTGGCT
Source organism: Schistocerca nitens (assembly GCF_023898315.1). Taxonomy (NCBI): domain Eukaryota; kingdom Metazoa; phylum Arthropoda; class Insecta; order Orthoptera; family Acrididae; genus Schistocerca; species Schistocerca nitens. The sequence goes on along the minus strand of NC_064617.1, from coordinate 917,861,261 downwards.
CATCCGCAGCTGAGAGACGAATGGTCCTCCCGAACCCACTCGAACGGCTGTCAGTGATGACCATGATAACACAGAATCGTAATACTGTAAGCTGACTCAGTAAGGAATATCAGGAACTCTTTGTTCGAGCATACCGAATATCGTCACTGCACGAGGACAGCGATTAAATCTGCAGACCTACGCCTAAGCCATCACTCTGACAGAAGCGTTCACTGCCAATTTTACGAATGTCCAGTACCTTGTGGATTCTAATCACATCTATTTAGACACTGAAGCAGATAAATGACATCATTCAGGAACTGAACACAAAACTGACCTGGAAGTGTATGCATACTGACAAGGGAACCTCCCCATCGCACCCCCCTCAGATTTAGTTATAAGTTGGCAAAGTGGATAGGCCTTGAAAAACTGAACACAGATCAATCGAGAAAACAGGAAGAAGTTATGTGGAACTATGAAAAAAATAAGCAAAATATACAAACTGATTAGTCCATGCGCAGTATATGCAACATCACGGATAACATAAACCTCAGAGCGCCGTGGTTACCGTTAGCAGCTGCGGAATAAGAGGTCCGTGGTTCAAGTCTTCCCTCGCGTGAAAATTTTAATTTTTTTATTTTCAGACAATTATTATCTGTCCGTCCGTCATATTTGCTGGATTCATATTGCCCACGGAATACATCTCACGTATTTAATGCACTCTCGTCCAAAGTAGCGAACAGTCAACTGCCAGCCAGGGAGCCTCGTTAGGAGGAATACTCTCTCTTCCTTGCGTTGTAGTCGACTGACGTGTGTTTCGAAGTTTGTTTAGGTGTAGCGTCCCCATAGTACGGCGCAGTTACCTCGCATAGGACGGACAGATTATAATTGTCTGAATATAAAAAATTAAAATTTTCACTCGAGGGAGACTTGAACCAAAGACCTCTCATTCCGCAGCTGCTCACGCTAACCACGGGACCACGGCACTCGTGAGATCACTGCCTCCTTGAAATTGCCTATGTTATGCATGAACTACTCAGTTCGTATATTTTGCTTATTTTTTTCATAGTTCCACACAACTTCTTCCTGTTTTCTCCATTGATCTGTGCTCAGTTTTTCAAAGCGTATCAGCTGTGCCAACTTATAACTACATCTCATATACAAGATATTTGTGGAGTCTTCTAGGAGGATGCTTCATCATTCGTCGATAACGCCGAGAGTAACAGATTTCATTGGCTCATCTGAGTGGAGCAAAGAACCCATTCGGAAAGGCTGCGAGTGATATCTGTAACAACACAATCACTGACGAAAATTCTACCGATACTGTAAGCCGACACGCTATGCAATACCAAAAGATTCTTGCTCGATCATGCTGAATACCGCAACTGCACGGGGTCGGGATTAAATCTGCATATCTGCTAGTGTGACCTATTCTTGAGTACTGCTAGAGTGTTTGGGATCCGCGGCATGTTGTATTAAAGAGACATCGAAGCAATTCAGGGACGGGCTGCTGATCTATTACCGATGGATTCGAACAACACGCAAGTGTTAGGGAGTTGCTTCGGGAACTCAAATGGTAATCACCGCAGGGAAGGCGACATACTTTCCGAGACATACCACTGAGAAAATTTAAAGAGCCGGCATTTGAAGCTGACTGCAGAACAATCCTGCTGCCGCTAACATACTTTTCGCGTAAGAACCACGAAAATAAGAGAAATTTGGGCTCATACGGAGTCATATAGACGTAGTTTCTTCCTCTCTCTATTTGCGAGTGGAACAAGAAAGGAAATGACTAGTACTGGTACAGGGTACCCTCCGCCACGCACCGTACGGTGATTTGTGGTGTTTGTATGTAGATCATGCTGTGGCCGAAGAGCCCAACCTTAAAAGCCATACCAAACCTTTTACAAAGCCAGAATGTGCGAAAATAATAGGCCCCACTCTTCTCCATTGAAACTCATTGTTCCTGTCGTCTTGCCATGCGACGGGTCGTGAATGACACGTCAGTTCTTGTTTCATAAAAGCCACAACATATTTTGCGTACTTGCTGTTTGATTCAGTGTACGGGTTTCATCAGTACTTCTCTCCACGAAAAACCTATTCCACCTAAAACTAATAACAGGCATTTGAAGACTTGTCATACTGCCTGCGAACAAATCCATTTCCCGCAATGAAACCGCTAACTCTACATCAGTGGCGGATACTCCTTCCTGCATCGTACGCAGACAAATGTTGCGTTTTCATCGAAGCTGTCAACGTCAATTCGCGTGCTTTCCTACTCCACTTCCGAAGTGTCATAAGAAGAGAGCTTTGCAGTCTCTTCTCAAGGGCCACTCTCTTCACTGTCACGGTTCAACACTTCTGTCACTCTTTCGAGCACTTTACTGACTATGTAGTACCAAACTACCGCCGTAAACCCTTTTCCTTTTAAAGTAAACGCGTAATATGTACTTGTAATATGTACATTCATGTTCGTAAATTAAGGATAATGCTGATACATGGAGAAACAACGCTCTGGTGGGCGCTTTGCAGGTTTAAATCACCTCGGGGTAATGACCATGCGGTGCATTTGACCTGCGGTCGTCGCATGGTGGCGCTGGCAGCAGTCCACATACGCAGAGGTGTGTTGGTGCATATCAGAGTACGGTGCGGCGAGTAAGTGTGCAGACGTTTTCAGACGTGCTAACGGTGACTGTGTGTTGAAAATGGCTCAAAGAACACATATTGATGACGTTATGAGGGGTAGAATACTAGCGCGACTGGAGGCTGGTCAAACACAGCATGTCGTAGCACGGGCCCTCCGTGTGCCACAAAGTGTGATATCAAGATTATGGCAACGATTCCAGTAGACAGGAAACGTGTCCACGCGCTACAGTACGGGTCATCCACAGTGTACAACACAAGAAGAAGACCGATATCTCACCATCAGTGCCCGCAGACGGCCACGGAGTACTGCAGGTAATCATGCTCGGGACCCTACCACAGCCACTGGAACAGTTTTCTCCAGACACACAGTCTACAGACTACTGAACAGACGTGGTTTATTCGCCCGGAGATCTGCAAGGTGCATTCCACAGACCCCTGGTCACAGGAGAGCCCGTAAAGCTTGGTGTCAAGAGCACAGTACATGGTCATTGGAACAGTGCTCCCACGTTATGTTCACAGACGAGTCCAGGTATAGTCTGAATAGTGATTCTCGCCGGGTTTGCATCTGGCGTGAACCAGGAACCAGATACTAACCCCTTAATGTCCTTGAAAGGGACCTCTATGGAGGTCGTGGTTTGATGGTGTGGGGTGGGATTATGATAGGTGCACGTAAATCCCTGCACGTCTTTGAAAGAGTAACTGTAACAGGTCAGGTGCATAGGGACGTCATTTTGCACCAGTATGTCCGCCTTTTCAGGGGTGCAGTGGGTCCCATTTCCTCCTGATAGCTGCCATCGTGGAGCAGTACCTTGAAACAGAAGATATCAAGCGAATGGAGTGGCCTGCCTGTTCTCCAGACCTAAACCCCATCGAGCACGACTGCGATGCTCTCGGTCGACGTATCGCTGCACGTCTTCAAACTCCTACGTCCCTTCAGGAGCTCCGACAGGCACTGGTGCAAGAATGGGAAGCTATACCCCAGCAGCTGCTCGACCACCTGATCCAGAGTATTCCAACCCGTTTTGCGGCCTGTGTACGTGTGGATGGTGATCATATCCCATATTGATGTCGGGGTACATGCGCAGGAAACATTGGCGTTTTGTAACACATTTGTTTCGGGACGGTTTTCTCAACTTATCACCAATACCGTGGACGTACAGATCTGTGTCGTGTGTGTTCCCTAGGTGCCTATGCAATTAGCGCCAGTTTTGTGTAGTGCCAAGTTATGTGGCACCACATTCTGCAATTATCCTTAATTTATGAGCATGGGTGTATATAAAGTGTACTGCTCGATGTTTCAGCCAAGAAACTCGTAATTAGCGTGGAATTTACGCGATACTGTCTAACAAGGTGCACAGCTACACAGAGATTCACAGGCAACACCCACTGTTGCCACAGGAACATAAAATCGTACGAACTCTGACTGTGGTAGAGCTGCGAAGCAGCTTCCACTAGACTACTTCCTCTGTCAGTCCGGCCGAATGGAGTATAGGCGTCAGACTCTACGAAGGCTGTTTTACAGTGTGCCGCCGCCGTATGGAGAACCAATGTCGACTGCCGCGTCAACCTGCTCTAGAGTGTGCAGAACAATGCACTGCGTCTGGCGTATCACGTTTTCATTGTTGGATTACTTTTCAAGTAGATGGCGCATCAGGACTGTCGCGTCTGCCCAACAATACAGAAATCTGGCACTGCCTAAGAAATTCGACAGAAGCTCCCAACCTTAACCTGAGGACACACGACGCCCAGCAACAACGGAAACCAGAATAGAGGAACCAAGAAATGAATCTTGAGGTTAAAGTAGTGAACCGTAACGGTGGTCAACTGGTCCAAACTCAGGGAGAAAGTTAATTATTCACACGTTCCGTCGCCTTAACGGCGACCTTCACTAAGATTTGGAGCGAGCCAGTTTAACAATTACAGTATACTTTCTCAACGAACAACATAGCAACAAGCTGTCCATTTACATGATTAATTTATGAATATGGGAAATCGAAGCAATCGTGCTTAGATAGCACCTGATAAGTCACGACAGACGGTGTCTTCTGAGGATGATACAAGTAGTTAAAACTTATGTTACACCAATATTTCATACTTTCTAGAAATCTATCAGATTTTTCAAACAAAGAGACGGTTTTAATTGATTTTGGTATCAAACCCGCCATAGTGACTTCTTGACACTGATCCTTTTATCGACAATAATCGGCCAGAAAAGCCGTTTTTTGCTAGGTCTAAAATTACTCTATCATGAATAAACTAATTGCGGGTTTCACTTTGCTTATAATGTACGCAGATCAATTGCGCATCAGTCTTCAACTCAGTGAGCAATTTCCCCAATCACTCTACCTTTCGTAAATGAAACTTGCCGTATGTTTCATTGATAATTATCCAACAACTAGTTACTTTACCCTATCTGAGAGTGACATCTAACATATTACTTAATGAACTGCTGCAGAATGGAATATATAGATACAGGATTTTAACGATCGTGCGGAAATTGCCGTAGCGTGACTATCTGAATAGCCGCTTCCTTGGAGTATACAAAGTACAGAAGTCTATTGGCTCTAGAATGTAGGCCCGAATAACACTGTAAAATATGCAACATTACGGGTTTAATGCTGGATGCTGCAAACATCGGCAGTGTGAATCCCAGCTCGCTGCGTTTGTCCACGGGACCCAGAGGACGTGTTCTTTGACTTTCAGAAGATGTTCGATACAGTTCCACACTGCCGCCTAATGAGCAAAATAGCATACAGAATATCATACCAATTTTGTGATCGGACTGAAGCGTTCTGAGCAAACACAACACAGCGTGTCATTTTTAACGGAGAGACATATTCAGACGCAAAATTAACTTCGATCGTGCCCATAGGGGGTGTCATCTGACTTACTTTTCACAGTCCGCAGGGTGTTTGGATATTCCCGTTACGAACTTCTAGGACTTGTGAAGCGCAGTGAGCACATAATACAGGGTGTCCGAAAAAGAATGACCCGATTTTAACTTTTAATAATATTTAGACAAATGTCACTAGATAACTAAAACAGCGCTAGATGTAATCGGCATGGTCTACAGTTTCAGAAAAAATCCGCTAGATGTCGCTACGAGGGCTGACCTGGACGAGCGCAGTTTCCTTCCCTCGTGACATTGATGAACTAGAAACCGGAATATCAGCTACTGTAGCTTCAGTGACAGAAGACACCTAACGCTCAGTCTGGGATGAATTCGGCTATCAGCTAGATGTCGTCCGTGCAGCCAACGGAGGACATATTGAACATTTACGATTGATTTTTGTAAACTTCTGTCTTTTCTGAGTAATTTAGTAGGCAGTTTGTTGGTGTTAAGCCCTTCTTCCTAATAAATAATTCTATTTAAAATCGTGTCATTCTTTTTGGGACAACCTGTATTCTGAATTGGAACTCACGTCCGGAAACGTACCATTTCCGTGCTACAGCCATTCCAAAACAAGTTGGCAACGCGGCCACTTTTACAAGTAACTGATTAATCGTGACCCAGTACATAAATTTTTTTACAATTCCACTAACTGACAGCGAAAGAAACTGCCCGTGTTTTCGTTGACGCGTTCTCTTCAACGTGATGCAGTACGGCCTGTTCCGATTCGCGTGTGCGGAGAACCACGGTCACGCCTGCTGACAGAGAAAGCGCCCTTTCTCCAGGCCGTTGCGTAATTGTGGCGAAAAGGGTATGCGATGGAGTCGGACGTAGTGGACGACCATCTCGATAAAGGCCGCGGGCGGCTCTTCCATTACTGTCAGCTTCGCCATTCAGAAGAATCACGTCGGCGTATTCTGCAAACGCGTACTCAACCGTGTTGATCTAACACTCAGACACACGTGAATGAGGCTCGAACCAAGTCAGAGAGGTAGGACTGACGTCAAATAACACCACGCGATACGACGTAACCACTCCCCACCACGACTACCCTGTTGCATACCTACCTAGCACGGAAATTATAAGTTTCCAGAGATGGATTCCTATTCAAAATATTATGTACTTACTGGTTCAAATTGCTCTGAGCACTATGGGACTTAACATCTGATTATCAGTCCCCTAGAACTACTTAAACCTAAGTAACCTAAGGACATCACACACATCCATGCCCGAGACAGGATTTGAACCTGCGACTGCAGCAGTCGCGCGGTTCCGGACTGAAGCGCCTAGAACCGCGGCCGGCTATTGCCAATGCGTCAAATCTTCATCAACGTCAACGATGTCACTTTCGTGAGTGAGATTCGAACGAGGAAATGTTACTGTGGCAGACCTGCCTTGGTGTTCGGCGTTTCTATGTTTCGAATGTTTCTACGATCCGTATCATCCCAAGGGGACGTACCAGATCTTCCTGAAGAATAAACCTAAGAATAAAATATACGAAATAATACAAGAACTGATAGAAGAATGAGAATTTAAAAAGAATGTAGCCCCTGAAAATACCCCCCGACACACACACACAGCACTGTAAAGCACGTCCGGAGTTATGGTGAGGCATTGGCGTCGGATGTTGTCTTTCAGCATCCCTAGAGATGTCGGTTGATCACGATACACTTGCGACTTCAGGTAACCCCAAAGCCAATAATCGCACGGACTGAGGTCTGGGGACCTGGGAGGCCAAGCATGACGAAAGTGGCGGCTGAGCACACGATCGTCACCGAACGACGCGCACAAGAGATCTTTCACACGTGGGGTGGAGCGCCTGGTTCTAATAAAACCCCACGTCTTTCCGAGCATGTGTGTCAATTTTTACCTCACTATCTACATTATTCTGTGGCTTTTTGTTTTCAAATTTATACTGACTTTTTGAGCACCCGGTATATATATATATATATATATATATATATATATATATATATATATATATATGGCGTTTATTGTGAAACAATGAACAATTAATATGACGCCAACGTATCCCCTAACTTGGTGAAAAAAATTCGTGTATAGGGTTGTCATTCGTCCCGATATATCGGGATCGTCACCTTCTTGTCCCGGCATCCCGACAAGACCCAATTTTGTACCGATTATGCAAAATACTGTTATGAGCTTGGCTCAAGTAAAAATGTAACGAACGCTATCTACTAGCGCAGCATGTAAAAACAAGCCCCAGTTAGTTTTACTTACTGTTAGGTCAACAGGTATATGTTGAAAAGGTCGTCTTACAGCTGGTGTTGCATGTTGAGTATCCTGTATCGACAAAGCAAGCACATTCTACTTCTAGCGGCCATCGTTCCAGCAAATACCAGACCTCTCCAGTAGTATGGGGTTGGAAATATTTAAGCAGCGCCACAAGGAAGAATCGGGCAGTTCCCATTCGAGTAGCGATCTGATAAGACGATTCTTCCTAAACGCAATACGAACAGCGAATGCAAGTTAGTAATGTTTGCAGTACTTACTGCAGGTATATAGGGCGTGAAGTGTATAGTGACGTGTACTTCGATGAATAAAGTGTTATTGTCGACTGTTTACCGTCTAATAAACTTACAGCTTTCGACAATGCCTAAGGATGGAAAGAGAAAGCGTCACCTTTCGGATGATTACAGGAAAGGGTGGTCTTTAGTCAAGAATGGACGTTCCGATCAAGAAGCGTTGTGTGAGATTAGTAGCTGTTTCATCTCAGTAACTCACGGAGGTAAGACAGATGTGAGGCGTCACATTTCTGTGCAGAATCATACAAATGGATTCACGTTAGCATAGACGCCAAAGACTATTTCTACGGTCATTAAACAAGAACTAACAGTAGCTCGTAAATTTGTCTAGCATCATCAAGTCCGTCAGTTCTCTTCACTGTACCATAAAACAGAATGCCGCAACGTAAAATTTGCTTCATGTTTCTGAACTGAAGCTTGGTTCCGCTTGAAAAAAATATAAAAAGCGTTGAGAAGAATTAAGTCTCGATAGCTAAAATTAGAAATATATTAACAGACACTCAAAGTTGTCTGAATGAAAGGAAGACTGCCAGTTTTATTGGCATGCAAAGCAAGTTAAATTTCGACAAATTAAAGGAGGAGAACCCTAAACAAGAAATATTTAGATATCGAAATTTGAGGAAGAGGCAATGGCTTTCTATACCATAGCAATTGATTACTTTGCTATTTCTTTTAATAAATATTAGGTATTTGATTGGATAACGCCATCTGAAACATCTTGGGTGATGATTGGAAACACTATTGTATACGGACTAAAATTGGTTTCAGAAATATACGTATCTGAAGAGCTTTTTAGAAATTAAGCGCGACACGGAAGTCTAAACACTCCGAGGAAGAAAGGTAGATTTGCTTTCTTAAGAAAACGGAAAATCGTGAACGCAATTTTTTTTGTGGGGTTTAAGGGCGCTCAACTACTGAGGTCATTAGCGCCCAGTCACTGTTGCTAGAGCACAGGGAATCTAGTAAAACTCAAGGGGAGGGGGGGGGGGGGGGACACCAGAAAGTCCTAACAAAGATGTAGATAAAATAAGTAAAAAGGTTAGATGTCTTTGGACAAGCCAGTCAAAGTTATAAAACGCAGAACACGAGCAGCTGCTCGAGCGTCATCAGCTAAAATATCCGGTAAAGTAGATGGCAGGGACAGGACAACACGAGATTGACTAAAGTGGGGACACGACAATAAAACATGGCGCACTGTTAATGCCTGACCACAAGTGCACTGCGGGGCTGGGTCACCGGAGAGCAGGTAGCGGTGGCTAAACCGGCAATGCCCAATCCGCAACCTGGTCAGAAGGCCCTCCTCTCGCCGAGATGGTCGGGAGGAGGTTGTCCAAGCAGTTGGGAGCGGTTTTACTGCCCGGAGCTTGTTTCCTTGGAGGGATGACCAAGCATCCCACCACAACGACACAAGCCTCTTACAAACATCCCCACGAACGTCAGATGACGGGACACAATGGGAGGCTGGCCGAGGCAGGAGGACTGCAGCCTTGGCTGCAGCATCCGCAGCCTCATTCCCAGGCACTCCTACATGTCCGGGAACCCACAGAAAGCTGACAGGAGAACCATTGTCAGCGAAAGAACGGAGGGACTGCTGTATCCGTTGAGCCAAGGGATGGACCGAATAGGGAGCTCCAAGGCTCTGAAGAGCACTGAGTGAGTCAGAGCAGAGTACATACGATGAATGGCGGTGGCGGCGGGCATACTGAACGGCCTGATGGAGAGCAAAAAGCTCGGCCGTAAAGCTGGAACATTGGTCGAGGAGCCGGTATTTAAAAATGGCGGCCCCGACGACAAAGGCACAGCTGACACCATCGTCAGTTTTGGAGCCATCGGTGTAAATAAAGGTGTGACCGGCAAGTCGAGCACGAAGTTCGACAAACCGTGAGCAATACACTGCAGCCGGAGTACCCTCCTTCGGGAGTGAGCTGAGGTCGAGATAAATATGAACCGGAGCCTGGAGCCAAGGTGGTGTCGGGCTCTCACCCTCTCTGAAGGTGGTAGGGAGGGCAAAATCCAATTGTCGAAGCAGGCGACGAAAGCGGACTCCAGGGGGCAGCAGGGCAGACATATACAACCCGTACTGCCGGTCGAGAGAATCAGCGAAGAAGGACTCTTAAGAGGGGTGGTCGGGCATAGACAACAGCCGCCAGGCATACCGACACAGCAGTACGTCGCGCCGGTAGGTCAATGGTAATTCGGCAGCTTCAGCATAAAGACTCTCGACAGGACTAGTGTAGAAGGCTCCGGTTGCAAGACGTAACCCCCGATGGTGGATGGAGTTGAGACGGCGTAAGAGGGATGGCCGAGCAGACGAGTAGACGAAGCTCCCATAATCCAGCTTCGATCGGACTATGGACCGATACAAGCGAAGCAGGACAGTGCGATCCACTCCCCAAGATGAACCACTAAGAACTCTGAGGACATTAAGGGAACGTGTACAACGGGCCGCCAAATAAGAGACGTGCGGAGACCAACAAAGTTTCCTGTCCAATGTGAGCCCTAGAAACTTAGTTGTTTCCACGAATGGGAGAACAACGGGACCGAGATGTAAGGATGGCGGAAGGAACGCTTTATATCGCCAAAAGTTGATACAAACCGTCTTCTCTTCAGAGAACTGGAAGCCATTTGCCACGCTCCATGAGTATAGGCTGTCTAGACAACGCTGAAGGCAGCACTCCAGGAGGCATGTTCTCTGGGCACTGCAGTAGATCGCGAGGTCATCGACAAAGAGAGAGCCGGAGACATTAGGTGGAATGCAATCCATAATTGGATTGATCGCGATGGCAAAAAGGGCTATGCTCAAGACGGAGCCCTGAGGCACTCCGTTCTCCTGGAGGAAGACGTCGGACAATACGGAACCCACACGTGCCCTAAACTTTCGATCCGTTAAAAAGGAATCAATAAAAAGGGGCAGGCGACCGCGTAGGCCCCACCTGTGCATAGTGCGGAGGATACTTCCTCTCCAACAGGTATCATAAGCCTTCTCCAAATCGAAGAACACGGCTACCGTTTGGCGCCTTCGCGAAAAGTTGTTCATGATGAATGTCGACAAGGTCACAAGGTGGTCAACAGCGGAGCGGCGGCGACGAAAACCGCATTGGACATTGGTAAGTAGCCGTCGAGATTCAACAATCCAAACTAACCGAGCATTAACCATGCGCTCCATCACCTTACAGACACAGCTTGTAAGAGAAATGGGGCGGTAACTAGAAGGAAGGTGTCTATCCTTACCGGGTTTGGGTATAGGAACAACGACGGCATCACGCCAATGCATGGGGACCTGACCTTCGGTCCAGACGCGATTGTAAGTACGAAGAAGGAAGCTTTTGCCCGCCGGAGAAAGGTGTGCCAGCATCTGAACGTGAATGGCATCTGGCCCCGGAGCAGAGGACCGGGACAGTGCAAGCGCACGTTCGAGTTCCCGCATAGTAAAGGGGGCATTATAAGTTTCCAGATTCAGCGAGTGGAAGGAAGGTCACCGAGCCTCTTCTGCCTCTTTCCTGGGAAGGAAGGCAGGGTGGTAATGAGCGGAGCTGGAAACCTCAGCGAAAAACCGGCCGAAGGCGTTGGAGACAGCCACAGGATCAACGAGGACCTCATTACCTGAGGTCAGGCCAGGTACCGAGGAGTGGGCCTTAATGCCCGACAGCCGGCGCAGGCCACCCCATACGACAGAAGAGGGAGTAAAACTGTTAAAGGAGCTGGTGAAAGAGGCCCAACAAGCTTTTTTGCTGTCTTTGATGATTCTACGGCATTGCGCTCGGAGTCGTTTGTATCCAATACAATTCGCCAACGTAGGACGGCGGCGAAAGGTGCGTAAAGCACGTCGTCGAGCACGGATAGCGTCTCTACAAGCCTCGTTCCACCAGGGGACGGAAATGCAACGTGAAGAAGAGGTACTACGAGGAATGGAACGTTCGGCAGCATTGATGATAACAGCCGTGAGGTATTCGACCTGACTGTCACAACTGAGAAAATCGTGGTCTGGAAAGGTCGCCAGGGAGGAGTAAAGTCCCCAGTCAGCTTTCGGTATGTTCCAGCTCGAAGGACGTGGGGATGGGGTGTGGTGCAGGAGACGAACGACACAGGGGAAGTGGTCGCTCGAATAGGTGTCAGAAAGGACATACCACTCGAACCGACGGGCAAGAGTGGTAGAACAGATCGAGAGGTCCAAGTGAGAGTAGGTATGAGTAGAGTCCGAGAGGAAAGTCGGGGCGCCAGTATTGAGGCAGACAAGATTGAGATGGTTGAAGACATCCGCCAAGAGGGAGCCTCCTTGACAGGATGCAGGAGAGCCCCAAAGGGGATGATGGGCATTGAAGTCGCCAAACAATAAGAACGGCGGGGGAAGCTGAACGATCAGGTGCATCATGTCAGCCCGACTAACAGCAGATGACGATGGAGTGTAGATGGTACAAACTGAAAAAGTAAAAGCAGAAAGAGTAATACGGACAGCTATTGCTTGGAGTGGGGTGGTCAATGGGATGGGATTGTAATAGACATCGTCCCGAACGAGCAACATGACCCCACCATGAGCTGGGATACCGTCCACAGGGGTGAGGTCATACCGCTCCGAGGTATAGTGGGTAAAGGCAATACGGTCAGTCGGGCGCAACTTGGTTTCCTGGAGACCAAGGACGAGCGGACAGTGCAGGCGGAGGAGCAGTTGTAATTCCTCCCGATTAGATCAAATACCTCTTATGTTCCAATGTAACAAGGCCATCGCTAGTCAAAAAAGAGGGGGAACGAGACGGGGGAAGAGCTGGTCACCTCGACGGCCGCAGAGGGCCAGGTTTCGAGGGAACAACGCTACAACCGGCGGGAGGCGGATCCTGGTCCATCGAGTCGTCGCCAGCTGCTGCCGCTGTCCCTGGTTGTGTAGGAGGGGCAGCATCATTTGCCGACGAGAGGCCAGCTGAGCGCCTGGCAGCAGAGCGTCCCGGCGAAACTGAGGACGGCCGGGAGCAGCGACTCACGGATGGAGTGTCAGACGAAACGCGCCGGGGTGGAGAGGGGGATAGAGACTTCTTCTTGGAGGCCTTCTTGGAAGTCCGAGAAGGCGCAGGGATGGTGGGCTGGACTCGAAGAAGGTCCTCACGCGCGGGGTCCGTTTTGGAACGCCGGACCTCGGAAGCTGGGGTCCGGAACATTTCCCCGATGGACGCCTGAGAAGAGGATCGCTTCTCAGGCGGTGGGGGGTGGGGGGAGGAGGAGGAGGAAGGGTGGCCCCTGGGGCAGAGGGGGCGGGGGCCACGGGGAAGGAGGATTTGTAAGGGAGGGATTGGGGAGGCGGAGGCAGAGACCCCGGATGGGGGGAGGAGGCGGAGGGGGGACAGGATAGGGGTGAGGATACCGCGGAAGGAGTGGACACAACTGAGGCAAACGAAGTGGTCAATGGCACGGGATGGAGGCGGTCATACTTCTTCCTGGCCTCAGAATAAGAGAGACGATCCAAAGTTTTGAGTTCTTGTATCTTCTTCTCCTTCTGATATGCGGGGCAGTCTGAGGATCTAGGCGAGTGGATGCCAGGACAATTAACGCACCGAGGTGGTGGGGTGCATGTATGTTCCTCACGAAGAGGACATCCACAATCGCCAGAAAGGGGCTCAGCCTCACACCGTGACGACATGTGCCCAAAGCGCAAACACCGAAAACAGCGCATAGGAGGCACGTCGCACCGGTAGCACATCACCTTTACCTTCTCCGGGAGAACGTCCCCCAAGAAGGCGAGGATAAAGGCCCCGGTGTCGATGGGACGGTCTTTGGGGCCGCGCTGGACTCGCCGGACGAAATGCACGCCTCAGCACTCCAGGTTGGCCCTGAGCTCCTCATCAGATTGCAGCAGGAGGTCCCGATGAAAAATAACCCCCTGCGTCCTATTTAGTGCCAGATGCGGGACAATGGACACTGGAATGTCCCCTAGGCGGTCGCACGCCTGGAGCGCCGCCGACTGTGTGGCGGAGGTGGTCTTTATAAGAACGGACCCCGAACGCATCTTACTGAGAGCCTTGATTTCCCCGAAGATGTCCTCAATGTGCTGAACAAAGAACATGCGCTTGGAGGTGGCGAACGTCCCCCCATCGGTTCGAGAACAGACCAAATAGCGGGGTAAGTACTTCGCCCCAAGCCGGCGGGCCTGTCCCTCCTCCCAGGGAGTGGCCAAGGGGGAAAGGGCAGGAGAACCGGAACTAGAAACAGTACCTTTCTTTTTAAAAGACTTGGCCGCAGAGCGACCCGATACATGTTGACGTTTCATCTGCGAAACGTCCGCCCCGATACCACCCACTCCGACCAGGGGCTCTCCCCACGGGCGCCACCCAGCCTCAGCAAGGGCCATCTGGCAGGATGACCGTTGCCGGGAGTCCTGATGCCCCAAGGAGACGGGCATCTAGTCCTTGGCTGACGTGGGGAGGGTGCAGCTCAGGTATCGGCAGTACGATCCCTGTGTGGTCAGGGGGCTACAACCTAGAGGGTACATGACGACCCCACCACAACGGGCTGGCTACCGTGCTGGATTTCTGGTGCCATGGAAAGTCCATCATGGTCGTAGGTGCAGATGGGGACGCACTATGGGCGTAACATGTACAACCCATCAGGCGTTTAGGCCCAATTTGAGGAATAGTGGGTATGGTTACAACGCCGGTACGATGCTGAGTGCCAAGGTCTTAGTGCACTGAGGGGCAGTGGTACACCACGTAAGGCGTCCTTCCCCAAAAGGCTTGTACTTCTGTAGAATTTTGAAAAATGGAGGGCAAACCCCAAGGGGGACCATCACATGGAAGGCCGAAACGGTTTTAACTCCTTTTAGTCGCCTCTTACGACAGGCAGGAATACCGCGGGCCTATTCTAAGCCCCGAACCCGCAGGGGGGGTGAACGCAAATGTCAACTGCGAGGATTTGTTTTCCCGCATACAACTGCACTGTGGAAAGAGTATTTTCGCTATGTCGGTCCACATGACTGATGAAAGAAATCGATTGCTGCCAGGGACTGTAGAATCAGTCTTACAGTGCCAGTTTAATTGAAGCCGACTTGCTTGGAGTTTTAAAAAAACGTAAAACGGAAAAAAGGCGAAATATTCCGAAAAATACGATGTACCAACTAATTCAATTCTACAGCCTCATGTCAGTGTCCGGACGAGGTCCTGAATATATATGGCAACCCTACTCCTGTAGTAAAGTAATGGGTTGATAAATGGAAATAAAAACAATCTTCCGAAAAATACGATGCACCAACTAATTCAATTCTATAGCCCTATGTCAGTGTCCGGACGAGGTCCCGGCTATATATGGCAACCCTACTCCTGTAGTAAAGTAATGGGTTGATAAATGAAAATAAATAAAAAACAATCAGGTTTTGAACACGGGGAGAAAAAGTGAGAGGCCACGACGATAGCCACTGTCCCACTATTTTGGATGTAATTTTCTCGCGCTACAAGACATCTAAATTACGTCGGAAACTTTAACAGTCTCTCAGAAACGGTCGAGTAACTACGGATAGGTCTTAACATGTTCGCTTATTCTGACTCTTCTTTCACCGAGTGAAGCTTCTGGGAAATCGGTTTATGGCACTTGCCATGTTCTCCTCGTCAGTGCAAAAAACCACGAACAAAACTTAATGTGTTGTACATAAACCTGAACAAAATATAATTCTATACAATTGACTCAGAGTCATAACGTCATACATTTTAAAAATAACTTTGAAAACATGATACACATATTTCCAATCTGCTTATCGGGTCATTGGTATTTTGAAGGGTACAACAGCTGAAGCAAGAAACACTCGGTACAAAAATAAGCGCGAAATGATATTTTCATTATTGGAAGTGTTTCGTATATCAGCTATTCAATACAACTGTAATCATTCTATTTTCATAAATCTAACATTCAAGAAGCAAACAATTTTAATTGGGGTGATAATCACCCAGTGGTACTCAGCACAAAAATCGTGCATACATTTTAATGTGCTGTAACTATAAAAATGAACGAGGCGTCATTGGATACAATCGACACAGAGGGAAAGTCATTATTTTGAAAATAATGTTTTTGAAAACAGGGGAGATATAGATTTCCAACGTGCTTATGGGATAATATTGGCCCAAGCCGTACTAGGAGGGGTAACACAGCAAGAACCAGCCCGACTCGGGATTTTTTTTTTTTACAATGAATGCGCCACGGCACATAGAATGCCCACTGCCAACGTATATTCAGTATTGACTGAGATCTAACGCGCGATGGACGTTCCAAGTTGGAAATCATGATTGTTTAATTAATTTGACAGTTAAGGGTCACAGCTACCTTGGGGTAAACAATGTGCACCTTCTGTCACTGAGTATGCAGTACATTTATGTCAAAATTGCACTTAGGTATGTCGTTTTACTAACGGAAGATGCTATACGGGAGACATTATGAGAACTTAATCGTGAAAAGACTTAAGTGAATTTCCTGAGGAAAGTGATTCTGAAGCTCATGTTCCTGCAGCATTTATGGGTAATGGCGAAACACCAGTCTGCCAAATCTTCGTACAGCGATGAAGAAAACAAGAGTCGTCCATGGCAATAATGGTCGTTGTCTCAACACAGATGTTCCTATACAAGAGCCCGGCCAATTGCCTACAACATTGTTGTCCATATTCCAGGCATTGAAGGGCAACGCGAAGAATGTGGAGTCAGAGAAAACTGCACGAAATTTACTGGCAGAACAGTCAATTGAGAATAAATTTAAACATTCACCAATCGAAACATTCAAGTTACATGTCTCCATGGTTCTAGTCAGAACTTAACTCACGTGACGAATCTGGATGAGGTTACTTGTTCTCATAAGCTTATATTAAACTGGAGGACTAATCAACAGCAGTAAACTGAATTTAGTTTTATGTTCTAACTATTTTGGCATTGCACTGTCTTGTGCAACAATGGGCATCAGGCTATTCAAGTTTCTCACATATACATCTACATCCATACTCGGCAAGTCACCTGACGGTGTGTGGCGGAGGGTACCTTGAGTACCTCTATCGGTTCTCCCTTCTGTTCCAGTCTCGTATTGTTCGTGCAAAGAAAGATTGTCGGTATACCTCTGTGTGGGATCTAATCTCTCTGATTTTATCCTCATGGTCTCTTCGCGAGATATACGTAGGAGGGAGCAATATACAGCTTGACTCCCGGTGAAGGTATGTTCTCGAAACTTCAACAAAAGCCCGTACCGAGCTACTAAGCGTCTCTCTTGCCTAAGATTCGATGTTCAACTACAATGGCAGATAGGCGAGAACTACGAAGACGAATCAAATATAAACCAGAGTTTTTGTTTTACGCGCCTTTTGTAAATGGCGAGCGGCGTGCTGTTTGCTCATTGTTGCTTTCGTTTCCAGTGATGTCCTCCACAGTTAGATCGTTTTATCATTTCTTTAGTCAGAATCGCAATGTCAGAGCAATAGATACTATTGCGCAAGGCATTATTATCAAGTTTCTCACGGTGGAGGACGTAAAACCATCCGAAATTTTGAAAAGACTTGCGGCATAATTCAGGGACAACACCCTGGGAAAGATAACGGTGTAGCACGCCATAAACACCTTTTACGAGGACTAGAAACAGCTGAGAATGACATACATCTTCCCAGGACCAGCACGATTGAGGAGAATATTCGCACTGTTAACCAACTGGTTGAAGACGATCGCCAAATAAAAGTTGCTGAAATTGCTACTGAGGTAGTGCTCAGGCTATCATAACAGACAGCTTTGGATTTCGGAAGGCGTCCGCAAGATGGGTGGCTTGTCTTCTCACCGCGTCGTTTCATGGTGTGCAAACGGCTACTTACAAGCCACCAAACTGAAAGGGAACTTTTTTTTTTTTTTTTTTTTTTTTTTGCACCGGCTTGTGACCTGCGATGAAATATGGGTGAATCATTACACTTCGGAAGAAGGCAGCATGGATTGGCGCAAAAAGGACGAATCTGCGTCCATCAAAGCCAAAAACTCTTCGTGCAACGGTCTTTTTTGTTCTTAAAGGAGTTCTTTCTCATTGATTTTCCCCACGAACGTCATATTGTGAACGCTGCATCCTAATGACAACTTTTGGAGCAAACAAAACGTGCATATCGTCAGAAAAGGTGCGCATTTCCAGTATGGTATGTGATCGTGCTTCAGGATAATGCCCGAAGCCACACAGCTGCTCGATCTCAACAAAAAATTCAGGAATTGTTCTGGACCACACTAAAATGTCCTCCCTACTATCCTGACGTGTCACCCTGCGATTTTCGTTTGTTTGGCCCAATAAAGCAAGCAGTCGGACACATAAGAAAACTATGGCACTGCCGAAGTGTTCATGCGCAACTGGTTGCTGTCACAGCCATGTTCATTTTACGAAAACGCGATCACGAAACTTCCTATCCGCTGGGAAAAACGTCTTTCCCGTTCAGGGGCCTATATAAAAAAATAAGTCCATGTGGGTGAATTTTTCTGAATCTTAAATAACCTTATAAAAAACTTCAGGTTTATATTTTTGGCTCCCCCCCCCCCCCCCCCCGTTCATGAACTGGATCCTATCAGAGATTTGTGGAACACCTTTATAAGTAAACGCAAACCATTATACAGTCCGCATTCTTACTATAGATCAGCAGTTTGTTGGTTTTCAGGGTAACTGCGCTTTCAAAGTCCATATGACACAAACAAAAAAAATATGGTATAGAGTAAAACCGCTGCCACTCACAATAGAAGGGGATTCATTTAAAACAGTCATCTCCAGCCCTGAGCTCGGAAACATGTACCTGAATATAAACCACCTAAAGATGGGCACAAGCCCAAAACCGGTTGTGTGTTAAATAAAATCACCTATTGTGACTGGTAGCGGTTTTTATTCTACACCCTAAACAGGAACAGTCACAAGTTTAGCTGCAACCATCATGGATAAAATACATACAAATAGATATGACATGAAAATTGTAATGAAGAACAATGCCTATGAGTATTATATGACAAATGGTGAAGTTCACACTGTTGCAGTAAAGAAAGAAACAAATATGTACCGGAATACTATGTACGAAAACTTTCTGAACCTATAAACTGTATAAAGCGAAGACTGAACGCTGGTAATTGGTTTAATAAGGTTGTTGTCCCTTTGTCGACCACGCACAGAGACATCACTACTGATGACGGAACTGAAGAACCACAGATGGAGTTATATACAGCATCATCAAGGGAGGATCTGATACCTTTGATCAGTATTGTGCCGTGGCGAGACAAAAACGAAGTTGGGAGCTTTGTACGTGGTTCGCCAAAATGGATCAGGCAGGTACGGTATCAATGCAATGATTCTGTATGGAATGGTCAACCCCAATTGTTAGAATCCAGTACGGGGGTTCCTACAGAATCTCTCTGTAGATCTTTGCAAACTTTCGTGGAAAACTGCCAAATGTAGGTATGCAAGCAAGTGTGAATAGATGTATTTCTTATGTTCTTCCAAAGCCGCTTATTGTGGAGTGTTCCCAGAACTTTACAGGGTGTGTCTTCAAAGCGCAATACGATTCATACGCTCGCAATGAAAGAACAGGAAAACATTGTTGGTATTCGGTAAATGTAGCAACAGAGCTAAGTTGTGCCACGAGTGTGGAAATAATGATTTAATTTATGAATAATTGAGAAAATTTCGAATTATTTGTGTGATATATGTATACTTCATTAATTGAATAATACGTTCATCTGAATAAACTGCGAATAAAATCTTTGGATCCGGATCACTTTCAAGTCTCTCTATTGAAAAGCTTCCATGACAGTTTGTCTCGAATTTTGCATGCAATAATACTGTTGTTCCAGAATAAAATTTTCACTCTGCAGTGAAGTGTGCGCTGATATGAAACTTCCTGGCATTAAACTTTCTTGCCGGACCGAGACCCGAACTCGGGTCGTTTGCCTTTCGCGGGCAAGTGCTTGCCCGCGAAAGGCAAAGGTCTCGAGTTCGAGTCTCGGTCTAGCACACAGTTTCAATCCCCCAAAAAGTTTCAATTCTAATATTGATTGAAATAGTAAATGACAGAGGCGAAATAAAATGCGTTTATCGTACGAAAGGCCAGTTTCAGTATAAAATATTCGCAATTTCTGCAGCAAATAATTGAGGGTCATTGTGATCCTGGTGTCCAGAATTTCCGAGGTGAACACTACTAGGTTTAACATGGAGCTTGGCACTTCTGGGTAAACTGACCTTTGAGATGGCGTACACGCTTTGAACGATTCAAGGATGGTGAAGAAAACTGGCCATGCTCTTTCAAAGGAACCATTCCGGTGTGCTTTAGCTCTCCGTAAGAGCTGCTTCTCGCTCTTACTGCCAGCTCTACATTACTTTCTCTAATGGCAGACACTGAACTGTGTATTATAATAATAACCGTTATTGTCTGGCGCTGTTGTATTTAGTAGGCGTATCTGGAAGTACGTTTGATGGACACTCAAGCACTAAAGTAGAAGCGAACAAATATGCGCCCAACTAGTATCAGGGAGGTGGCAGACTGCAGACAAACAGCTGAACAAATTTAATTAACGTGACTGGTGCTTACAGCCCACATATAAGAACGATTTCTAACTAAAAATTAAAATTCAACGTCAAAATACGCAACGGTGTACACCTACCCTGTCCAGCTCACTTTAGCAATTATCGAGACAGCTACAGTGTAATATCGAATCTGAGCACCGCGAGATTTAGGATTGTTTACATAATCTTTCTCTATTTTGAAATTCTTGTTTTCTCTTTATCTGTGTTTGCGTAATAATTTATGTTGTATCTCCGTACCTGTAAAACAAAATGGGTTTCCCTTTTTGTTGACCACACGTTTCGACATCTAAAGGAGATTTAAGTGAACATATGGGTCAGGAAAAAAAACCTGGAGAGCAACTGGGGTTCTACCGTATGGTATAATTCAATGAATTACTGCACGGTTGCAGTAGTCAGGTGGTAAAATGAGCAACACCCTTAAAAAACGACAGCTGCCCTACATGTAAATGCAAATTACAGTTTTAATACAAGACTTCATGCAGAGGCATATTGTAATTCACTGATGTAAACAGCTGGTTTACCTACCGTTTAGCTCTCTCCAACAGCCCAGGTCCCGCCTGCAAAAACTGAACAAGACCATTGGGGACAGAATGGTCTACGCCGCTAACATCTATAATGTCGTCCTCTTGCGACAACTGTACACCCAATCTCTGTGGTCCGTTTTCTCTAGTAGTAAACTGAACGAATCTCATTTTAAGGCCGTTAGCGCCGGTACAGAATCTTCTGTTTGTTGAAATAGTGCTACACGCATCTGACAAGTAACAGCCAAGTCTTCTCTCTGAGGAAAGGACCTTCCCTTTTGCAGTTTTCGACACACACTGTTGAACTCTGTACGAGAAGTTCTTGTTTTGTTGCAGAGATAACGCCGCTGATTTAACTAGTAGCTTACATCTTCGTCTTACGGGCATCTTCGTCGATTATGTAACACCACGAACTCAACTAACCACAAGCACAACTCTTCCACCAGTGACACCAGCCTGTCGGCGACTAACGCAGACCCGCCGAAAACCATAATCGATATATATCGTATAATTATCGTTCTATCGTTCTCGAAACACATTATCGATAATCGTGATTTGCGGTGACAAGAATCGAAAATGTGGAAAGCGAATGCGGGCAGAATTTAACAGTTAACAACTTTTTAATTTTAATTAATTACACTTAATTCAATATGAACCTGACATGTTTACAGGAACTGCTACATCTGCCTTGAAGAAACCCGTAAAACAAAACAGTGCAAGATGCGTGACACTGACCAGTAAATAATTGATTTGTTGATTTCTGTTTATGTTGAGTTATTTCGAAGTCATTTGGATGACAGTAGAGGTAAGCTACAAAGTAATTGATTTACATATTATTTTGATGTCACTGTTGACACGTAATCAGTACGTTTCATTGATAAGATGTATCCAACATTCATGAAAATCGCACATGATCACTCCTTGAATTTATGTCTTACAGATTGACATTAGTTTAAGAAAAATAACGTTTATGCATTTACATACAGTAATGCTTCAGTGAGCGCACAAAAATCGATGATAGCTTGTAATCGAGGCTGTATAAGTTAACTACATATTACAACCATTTAGATGTTCTTTCCCTCAGAATGTAAAGCATTTGACAGAATGCTGAATTATATGCATGTTACACAATAATTATCTGAGTAATTAGTGTAGGATCATGTCATGATTACTGTCAACTTGGCTATGACTTCTTATGTTGGGAGTATAGTACAACGATGACGGGAAAGCACGACTTGTAGCTGACGTTGTCCCAAAGTTTGCTGTTCTGTTTAGTGTGTTGGTGGCGATAATTCCTTTGTAAGAAATGTAGTAACAACAAAGCTAACTACTGGTTGGTATATTGACCTATGAAAGTAAAATACCTCATCCTTTGAAACAAATTTGCTATAGTTTTCGTGGGTCACCATTGATTTCATGTTGCTCTCTGCTAGACTTGATATATATAGCGGGATGGCCTACAGAATGTGAAGACTGAAGAAGAATGCTGTCAATATTATGAAATCATTTTTATAAGCATTGAAAGAAATGCTCGGTTTCTGATTCCTTGTAAAATGGCGTGGAAGTTCCCTATTGACAAATAAAGGAAGTGAATAATTCTATTGATGGTAATTTTAGAAGCACATTGTAGATTTAAATTATTTATCTTATAGCCTACCATATTGTTGTCTTTTTTGCATATTGCCCCTGTACTCTGTAATGAATTCAAATGTTTATAGTTTGGTATTGCCCAAATAAATAAATATACTTTCAACATTAAATTTCTTGTATTCAAATAGTTTGTTTGCTATTTATACAACTGTGACTTCTCTCAGTTTTATATCAATGGTAGGTAGTAGCAGACCTCTCCTGTATCTAAATTATATTTTTATCATGCTAGAACGTGTACTACTGGTTACGAGGAAAAAAGTGAAACAAAAGAGCTTCAGAGCACCAATAAGGCAATTATTTGACCAACGTATACTTGACTTGTGATCTGACTTGCTTCCCTTGTGTCCCATAAATATTCATTTAAAGCAATAGTTCAAATGGTTTATCTTTTGTTCTAGTGCTTTGCCAATGCCTTAATATTTGTTTTTGAGACTTCTTGGATTCAGCCTACCTTGGCTCGAAGTTGTTTCCGATTTTATTTTACTGAACATACAAAACTATTTTTCGCCATTTGTTGCTTAGTTTAATTGACTGAGTAACTGAGATCCTTTCTGTCTCATTATAGCCTATAGTTCCCATTGATTTTTAGTTTCTGTATTTGCTATGAAAGAAGTGGACTTAAGGATCCATATCAAAACCCATGTGCTATATACTTGACTTTGTAATGTTGCCGTAATCATTTAAGAAAGCATGGAGGCATTGGTGCCAGTAACTGCCTGAAAAATTCAAGATAAGGGCAGTGAACCTAACTGTGGAATATCAGCACAATCATAGATTCTATTCCTATCTTGCAAGATATTTTACATCACCAGATAGCTTGAGTTTGTATGTCGCCTTGAGAGGCTACTGACATTATGCTGAGTAATCAGGTGAAGGAAAAATATTTTTTTTATTTATTTTTTACTATCAGTATATCAGCAGAATAAATAACAGTATCAGGAAAGTGTGTCAGTCTTGGGGCAGTGTTCATTAACCCAAACAACTTTTCAAATGATGAATGTTTGGAGAGATGGCCTGCACCTCAATAGATTAGGTGCTCCGAATTTCAGTAAAATCTTCATAGATGTGTGTAAAACCCAAAAAATCAAGAGAAACTGGGACAGTTCAATTGAGGGGGGGGGGGGGGGGGGGGTGACAGAGCAGTGGTTCAAATGGGAAATAAAAAGTATTGATACCAAAGAAGTGATGCACATAAATCATAGTAAAAAGCAAAAATGCTCTACAGATGCTCTGGAATATCAGTGGCTTAACAGAAGAACTACCAAACCTTAAATACTCTAAAATCAGTGAACTTAAAATCCCACTTTTAGATTGTGTATATATCAAAATAACTGCCTGAATGTACATACCATGAAACAGAAGGTTTTTACAAGTTTTAAATAGTGTTACTAATGTTAAGGTAACTAGCAGCTTTTGTAGAAGAAACAAATCTCGTGGAGGTTCCTGCATTCTTTTTGCCCTCTCAGCATGTTCTAAAGTATGAGAATATTTAAGTTATTTAAATGAAGAGAGTGTGTTTGAGAGTTGCTCATAGATCTAAGTGATCTGAATGCTGTGATTATAGCAATTTATAGAATTCCTGGATTTACTGTAATAATAATGTGCATAGCTAAATTCCAGTGCTTCCTTAAAAAAAACCTTCAGAAAGAATTAAGAAAAAAATTGTGATTGCAGCAGACTTCAACTTAAATATGTTAGTTGATAGCTGTGATTCCAAAAGAAATCTAGTTTCAAGTTAAACTTTTCTGAACACAGTAGAGAAAATAGTAAATTAGTGCCCTGCGCTGATAATATTATTGCAAAGTACCAGTATGAAAATGAAATGAAGTTCTGCTTAGACCTAAGTATTTTGGATCATACAGTTCTGTTTATTGAGCTTCCAATTACAATAAATATGGATTTATTTCACAATAAACTAAGTACTGTAAGCTGGCTTATAGACTGCTACCAGCAAATGCCATAAACTGCAACGAATTCTTAAATTTTTTTTAGATATGTTTAATGAATCTTTTCCTCCTAGATTTTGGCAAGAAATGTAAGCAGTAAACTTAACTGGATTACACCAGGAATAAGATTTTCTAGTACCAGAAAAAGGAAACTCCACAATGTGTTAAACTTGGACAGAAATTCTTATTTAGTTATGTATGTCAAATGCTATAAAGCCATATTCAGGAAAGTTGTAGTTTCACCTAAAAAAATGCCCAATAATATCTTCATCCTCTAACACTGTAATAAGACAAAAGCAGTGTGGTCAGTTCTTCAGTCAGAATTATGAACCAAACTTAAAAATCATGAGATTTTAAAAATTAGCTTTGAAGATAATGCTGTAATAAACACTATTCACATGTCAAATTGTTTCAGCAAGTTCTCTTTAAATGTAGTGAGGTCATATGTAGATATAGCAGCCTATCAAGACAATGTAAATTTCAGAAGCTTGGTAAATAACCAGAACACCTTTGAAACAGTTTGAAAAAATCAACCAAAAGATGTGGGTAATGAAATTTCATCTTTTTTTAAAAAATAAAAATAAAAAAACAGAGGCTCATCTGGATGGGATGAAATGCCCACATCTGTAATCAAGAGAATGTGTAATATAATTTCACAAACAATTTAAATTATCATAAACCAATCTTTTGAGCAGGGATATTTTCCATATGCATTAAAATATGCTGAGATAAAACCACTATTCAAAAGAGATTGGCAGAGGATATGGGAAATTACTGCCATGCCTCTCTTCTGCTGGTACTTTCTAAAGTGTTTTAAAAGAGTGCAGCAAAACAATCTAAAACATTTCTTACTGTAAATGACATAATTTTTAAAAACCAGCTCCGACACCAACAAGGAAGAAGCACTGTAATTGCAATGAATGAGTTTACTCAAAAGATATACTCCTCATTAGATGAGGGTAGAAAGACCACAGGAATATCCTGTGATCAAACAAATGCTTTCGATTCAGTGAACCACTCCTTACTTCTATGCAAATCACTTGTATATCAAATCAGATGCATTAAAGATGCAAATATAATAGAGGGAAACATTCCACATGGGAAAAATATATCTAAAAATAAAGATGCTGTAACTTACCAAACGAAAGTGCTGGTGTGTTGATAGGAGACAATAAAAAACACACAAACACACACACAAATTTCAAGCTTTTGCAACCCACGGTTGCTTCATCAGGAAAGAGGGAAAGAGAGGAAAAGACGAAAGGATGTGGGTTTTAAGGGAGAGGGTAAGGAGTCGGCTTTCCGCTCCCGGCATTGGAATGACTCCTTACCCTCTCCCTTAAAACCCACATCCTTTCATCTTTCCCTCTCCTTCCCTCTTTCCTGATGAAGCAATCGTGGGTTGCGAAAGCTTGACATTTTTGTGTGTGTTTGTGTGTTTTTTATTGTCTCCTATCAACATACCAACGCTTTCGTTTAGTAAGTTACAGCATCTTTATTTTTAGATATATGAATCAGATGCATTATTTTACAAAGGAAACACGGAGTATTTATAACTTCAAATTCAAGAAATTACTCCTCAAACTGGAAAACAATTGGCCAACGAGTCCCACAGGTTTGAAATTATGTCTCTTTCTGTTCCTTTTCTACATAAATGAGTTACCACTTGCTACTGATGATCATTCAGTTGTATTTGCTGATGATGACATCAGTTCTAATTCAAAATGAGGTATCTGGAAGAATTTTGGAAAGTGTCATAAATACTTTAGAGAAACTTGAACTTTAGTTCCATCAAAATGGACTGAAACTGAATGTAACTTAAACCAAAAGCATGCAGTTTGAAGCTAAATCATTAGACTAAGGTGAAATAAGCATAACTTGCAATGATCAAGCTAGCACAGAAGCAAACCATATGAAGTTCTTTGGCCTAAATCTTGATAAAAATTGATATAGGAAAGTACGCACTGACTGCTTAGCAAACATACATAATAGCTTAGCTTCTGGAGTGTGTGTTTTGTCAAGTGCCACAAGCATAGGCATCAGAAAGCTAGTCTATCATTCGTACTTTAAGTCAGTTATTCATAATGACATAACTGTCTGAGGAAATTCAGCAAATGTCACAAGACTTCTAGTATTACATAATAATAATAATAATAATAATAATAATTAGCAACAAGTTTGTCGTCAAACAACAGGCATCACATTGATCACCGTTAAAAAATCTGAAAATGCCATCTGCTCCTTCACGTTACATGTATGAGGTAGTGTTGTTCTTGTATAAAACTCAACATTCATCTAACTCTTTTGTTTTGACCACAGCTACAGCCCTCACCACAGAGAGAATTTTGAACTTCCAACACAACATTAAAAACACTATTCCCAAGCACCAGAGTATGTGGGTTTTAAAAATTTACAATAAAACAAAAGGCAGTAATATATTTAACATGGATTTAGGTTCACTGAAAAGATTACTTCTCACCATCCAGTGGGAAAATGTCACTATTTCTACTGAAGTATTCTTTGAGGACAGTTTCACAGTTTGAACAAGGAAATTAAACATTAACTTTTGTTTACTGGAAACTGTAGTATGTAATTGTGTAGTAATATCTTAGAAGGTATATAAAAATACTGATAAGACTGCAGTATATCAAATCGATAATGGTTAGAAATTGTATGTTGTGAAATGAATAAATTTATCTACCTACCTATCTATCTATTGTAAATGCCTTCTTAAGGGCTTGCATCCTCCATGGAGGCTAATTAAAGCCTTCCATTGTTTCTAGATTTTCTGTTGGGTTAGTTCATTAGCTTGAGCACGTTCATTTTAAGACACCAAGAACACATGTTTGTCCTTTCCTGGTAGCTACTGTTGCTATGACTATAGTCAGGGATACTGTATGGAGAATAATAGAATTTGGCGATGGAACTGCTAAGACACACAGATACATCTTGCTGAGTCTTGAACATACATTTGGCAGTGAAGGAGAAGATTTGGAGGTATATTTTGATTACTTGAGCTGAAATAACATGCTGATAAAAACTGGGTCTTATTTCAGAACACTTGTTCTGCTTAATGTCTCAAAGTGTTGTTCTGAATAATTGTGTATTAGTTTATTTGTACATATGGCTGTTGATTCCTGCAGAGATATGTGTGTGTAGGCAAGAGTAGTAAGTAGATATAACGGTAAACTGCTGTCATCTCTGCCAGTATGAAGAAGGAGAGTAACAATCACAGATCATATAAGCCAGTTTTGAAACAATGGTTGAGAGAATCATTTTTTTAAAAGCATGATTGTTTTAGTATCAAGAACATATAGAATTTCTAGAACAAATAGATTGAATTCGTGATAACCCAAGCACACTGTAAATGTATTACATGAAAAAGCTTAAACAAATAAGAGACAAAGCACAGACTACACATAAGTGGCTGGCGGAGCCACCCATTCCGACCTGTATGGTCATTAATTCTAATGTGGGGGGCAGATGATAGGCTGCACATGCAGCTGCTGTTATACTAGCATGCCGGGTGGCCTCTAGTGGACGAACCAAGCACAAACTTCATGCGCTAACTACGACGCAGCACACATGTCAGTTTGGTAGTTGTAGCAAAATTAGCTGTAAATATTAGCAGGAGATGGGAATCAAACTTCGAACTTGTCTGTCACAAACTAGCTGCTGTGACTGTTACCTTCTGATGGACAATGCGCCTTCTGTAGTATTGCTCCTCATCCTGAAAAAAGAAAGATGACATGCTGTTTCAAGCTGTGGATCTCTTAAAAGCTCATTGATATGGTGGTACTTAAACATACTCTTTGTCACATTCTCACCACCTTCCGTCTTTTTTTTTTATATATAGAGAGAATCATAAACCCCCAGCTTTGTATGTAATGTCCAACATCCAGCATATTTATCATTTATTATTTAGAGTTGCATAGATTCATATATCAACAAATCACTGGATAGAGAATGAATCAATTTTTACAAATTATTGTTTAGTACATAAGTTCAACATATTATTTACCATATGTTACTTCACTAGCAATGTATAAATTTGGATTAAAGTTACACTGTACACAAACAAAGAATGATGAATTTATCACATAGACACGAAGAGGTGACGTTGAGTTGCAGACAGGCACAATGAAAAAGACAAAAAAGTCCTTCAACACACACACACACACACACACACACACACAAAAGCACAACTCACCACACACTTGGCTACTATCACCAAGTGAAGTGAGCAGAAATCTGGGGTGGATGGTGGGGGTAAGGATAAGGCATGGGACAGTGAGAGAGAGGAATAGCAGGGTACGACTGTGAAAATATGTGCTGTCTCTGAGATCATACAAGGATGTGGTGATTACAGGATGGACTGCTAGGTGCAGAGTTTGGAGGGTGTTCTGTGAGGAGGGGTTGAGGGGGGGGGGGCAGTGAAGCATAGAAGGGGAAAGGAAAAGACTAGTTGATGTGTTGTTGGGATGGAAGGCGTATATAGTACTAGACTGTGAGTAGAGAAGGGGGACAGGTACATAGAGAATACAGACAACTTGAGTGTTGAGCCCATGGAGTTACAGAAATGAAGAATATATTGAAGGGAGAGTTCCCATCTGTGCAGTTCAGAAAAGCCGGTGTTGGCAGAAACACTCCAGATGGCAAAAACTGTGAAGCGGTCGTTAAAGTGAAGGACATCAAGTTGGGGAGCACGTTGAGCAACTAGTTGTGCAGCTGTCTCTTGCCCTTAGTTCAGCGGTGGCCATTAATTGGGATAGACAGGGTGTTAGTTGTCGTACCCACTTAGAAAGCCCCTTACCACCTCCCATACACTCACCATATGGCTACAAAGAAGCACACCTCTCATAACTCAGCACAATCCAGGACTGGAAAATTGAAAGCAGCCTCATGATCTACAAACTAAGCTGCATAGGCAGCGGCATGAAGACATGGGACGTTGCTGGGCCACTGCTACTGGCTGACAACTGACTTGCTACTGGTGAAGGCCACAATGAACTGGGCTGGGTCTGCCAGTGTGAAGCTATGAGATGAAACTGCTGGTACTGCCAAAGTGTAGTGCTGAAATTGAACTGCTGATGTGGCTGGACGGAACTGCTGGTACTGCCGACTTGAGGTGTAGGGCGCTACTGTCTTCGCTCGGTCCGCCGGTGACATAAAAAGTTGGCAGTGGATGGATATCTGTGTGGTGCTGTGAGGGCACATGACCTGCTATAGCAAAATAGTGCCTGCCAACAGCACTCCTGCAAAAGGTACACTACCTGTGGGCGAGGTAGGCATCCCGGACACTGGGGGCAATATGTAACTCCATGGTAAATGGCCTGGCCATACAAGGAAATGTGTCTATTTTGATGAGACCCATTTATATACATTCTTTTGATGGGGCGACTGCCTGAACAGCTTGCTTCATGTGCGGAGGACATGACTAACAGGCGATACTGCATACCTCCCCTTAAGAAAAGATGATATTGCCATCTCAAAGACGTGCTGCAGTCATGGGGGCAGACCGCCCATCACCAGTGCTGATTGTTCATTAAACTGGAATAATCAACAGTATTGTCAATGAGAGGAAACCATGTGCCTGGAAATTGACCAAAAAATACAATAACAGAACTCTGCGTTCCATGCACACTGAGCTGAACAAAAATACTGTGTTTATATGGGGACATTGGAAAGGACATAACCACTGAAGAAGAATGCAAGAGAGAACTAACAAGACTGCTGAGCATGGGGTGTGGACCCTGTGAATTTTGATACACAGAAATTTCGCAAGAACTCGGCATCAGGCACATGAAAATATTGACGTTAACTACTAATTAATACAAGAAATGATTGTAACAAAACATGTATGCTGTGTCCATGCAGGGACAGTGACTGGCCTGGAACGCGGGCAGCGATGGAAAAGGGCCGGGTGTTGGGGGTGGGCTTGTGGCATAACTGCAAGAAGGCACAACCCAGAGACCAACAGAGCACATGATGGTATCAGTGGCACCACATGGAATGGTGAAACTGGTGACTGGGCTGGCAACAACAACAACAACAACAGGGACAGCCACAGTGATGCTAAGGGGTATGACTGGGCCATTCACAATGATGGTGTTGACAGGGATGGCAGTATCAGGAGGGGTGACCAGATCAGTTGTAGAATTTTGGAACACGTATTATGTTCAAGTATAATGACTTTTCTGGAGACTAGAAATCTACTCTGTAGGAATCAGAATGGGTTTCGAAAAAGACGATCATTTGAAACCCAGCTCGCGCTATTCATCCACGAGACTCAGAGGGCCATAGACATGGGTTCACAGGTAGATGCTGTGTTTCTTGACTTCCGCAAGGCGTTCGATACAGTTACCCACAGTCGTTTAATGAACAAAGTAAGAGCATATGGACTATCAGACCTCCCCCTGTGGGTTCGGGGGTAAGAATAGGCCCGCGGTATTCCTGCCTGTCGTAAGAGGTGACTAAAAGGAGTCTAAAACGTTTCGGCCTTCTGTGATGGTCCCCTCTTGGGTTTGACCTCCTTTTTTTCCAACTTTCCGTTGTTAGTGCATGCCATTTGGGGAAGGACACCTTACGTGGTGTTTTTCTATTGGTCCATCATGCACCACCATCTTGCATGTTACCTATTGTCGTGTGGGGGGGGACTACACCCAACATCTTCTGGGTTGTCTCCTTCTCGTCTTGTGCGCAATCTTCTTCTTAGCGCCCACGACAACTGTGGACCCTTTCGACACCTAAAATCCAGCACGGTAGCCAGTCCGTTGTGGTGGGGTCGTCATGTACCCTCTTGGTGGTAGCCCCCTGACCATGCAGGGATCACACTACAGATGCCAGAGCTGTTTCCTCCCCATGCATGCCAAGGAGTATGTGCCCATCTTGTCTGGGGCACGGGGACTCCGGGCAACGGGATATCGGCCAGGTACCCGTTGCTTTGGCTGGGTGGCGCCCTTGGGGAGAGCCCTCGTTCGGAGTAGGTGGCATCTGGGCGGATGTGGCGCAATGAAGCGCAATAAATCACACCAAGCTGGTGGTCGCACGGCCACCAGCGTCTCTAAGCGAGGTCGAGTAGACTTTGATGCTGCGCAATATGACCCTCAGTCGTTCCCCTCATTGGCTGCGCCATGGGAGGGACGCCGATCTAGTGCCAAGCGGGAGCCTTACGTACCGTAATACCTTGTCTGCAGCAGGACTGATGGTGACTCCTTTCTTACGATGAAGCCTCTGTTTTTTGTGGAACACCTGGAGGGAAGTGGCGGGGTTGTCTAAAATGAGGAATGGGTCCATCCTCCTCAAGACGTCCTCCCCAGCCCAGTCACGAGCGTTGCTCTTGTGTGATAAGCTGGGTGACGTCCCTGTTACCGTCACTCCCCACAGTAGCTTAAATATGGTCCAGGGGATTATTTACCATCGTGACCTCTTGTTACAATCCGATGACGAGCTGAGAGCCGACTTGGAACGACGTGGTGTACATTTTGTCCGTCGTGTACATAGAGGACCCAAGACTAACAGGGTGGCCACCGGTGCCTTTATCTTGGCCTTCGAAGGTGATGTCTTGCCCGAGAAGGTCAAGGTGATGGTTTACCGTTGCGACATCAAGCCATACCTCCCTCCCCCGATGCGGTGCTTCCAGTGCTGGAAGTTTGGGCATATGTCCTCCCGTTGCCCATCCAGCGCTACATGTCGAGATTGCGGACGCCCCTCTCATCCCGATTCTCCATGTGCGCCTCCGCCTGTATGTGTCAACTGTGGGGAGCACCACTCTCCATGCTTGCCGGATTGCCCCGTTCTTCATAAGGAGCGGAAGATCATGGAATTTAAGACCCTGGACCGGCTTACTTATCGAGAGGCAAAACTGAAATATGAAAGGTTGTATCCTGCTTCCATTCGAACATTTTATGCTGCAGCCACATTATCGTCGCCCACGCGAGCGACGGTTGTCGCCTCATCTGTGCCGCCTTCAGTGGGCCCTCGGGGCCGTGCATCTCTGTCTGCCCCCCTCGTGCCTGGGGGCAAGCCTTCCTCTGTTGCCCCCTTAGCAGTTGGGGGCAAACCCTCTTCTGTCGCTCCCCCCACGCTTACTTCAGAAGTGACATCTGCTCCAAAACCGGGGGGCTCGATCCCTCCCCCTCCCCCTCCTTCTCCGCCGGCGTTGCCTCTGCCGGTTCCTCTCTCGCGGAAGGGGTCCCTCGGGGCTCTCCCTTCCTCTGTTTCTTCTCCTACCCAGCCGGATGTCAGCCAGTGGCTGAAGGTTCCGCCACCTGCTGGTCGTAGGGCTTCTGCGTCATCGTCAGCCTCCGACGCTCCTTCAGAGAAGCTCTCCCAGCCCTCTCACCCTAAGGGCCGACGTGAGAAGAAGGAATGGAATGTGTCCAAGAAGAAGGACGTTCCGGCGGTTTCAGTACCGCCTGCTGTACATAGTCCTGGCTCCGGGGATGAGGTGGAGATCCTCGCCTCTGCCGTGGATCTCGCCCTCACGGAACCCTTGGGGCCCTTTCCTATGGACTCAGCTGACTCTCCCCCGGTGGCGGCCGTTGGCTCTGAG
This sequence comes from Schistocerca nitens, assembly GCF_023898315.1. Taxonomy (NCBI): domain Eukaryota; kingdom Metazoa; phylum Arthropoda; class Insecta; order Orthoptera; family Acrididae; genus Schistocerca; species Schistocerca nitens. The sequence goes on along the minus strand of NC_064617.1, from coordinate 917,827,995 downwards.
GCGCCGTCTGCCTCTTAGTCGCATTCACGCCCTCTCAGTCCCTTCCTATTTCTGTTCTCCAGTGGAACTGCGGCGGTTATTTCCGCCACCTGCCTGAGCTCCGGATGCTTCTGGGTGTTTCCCCTGTTCTCTGCATTGCTCTGCAGGAATCTTGGTTTCCGGCAATGCAGACCCCCGCCCTTCGCGGTTATCGGGGATACTATAAGAACCGCGCTGCCTGTCAACGAGCGTCAGGTGAGGTTTGCCTTTTTGTTCACCACTCTGTCTGTAGCTCGCCAGTCCCCCTTCTGACGCCTTTAGAGGCAGTCGCTGCCAGGGTTGAGCTCTCGCCGGCTATTACTGTTTGCTCTGTTTACATTCCTCCGGATGGGGAGCTCCCCCGCCATGTCTTGGCTGCGCTGCTGGCCCAAATCCCGCCACCTTTGCTGCTTCTGGGCGATTTCAATGCCCATAACCCTCTCTGGGGTGGGACTGTCTCCGATGACCGCGGTCGGGCCGTGGAGCATGTGTTGGCTCAGCTCAACCTTAGCCTTTTGAACACCGGTGTTCCCACGCATTTCAGTGTGGCCCATGGCTCGTTCTCGGCCATCGATCTCTCTCTTTGCAGCCCTGGGCTTGTCCCATCCCTCCACTGGAGAGTGCATCCTGACCTGTGTGGTAGTGACCATTTTCCCATCTATTTGTCACTGCCCCAGTGTCATTCTTCTGGGCGCCTGCCCCGCTGGGCTCTCCACAGGGCTGACTGGCCGGCTTTTACTTCCGCTGCAACCGTTGAGTCTCCCCCACAGGGTGACATTGACGAGGTGGTCTGTGTCTTCACCACGTCCATCATTTCAGCGGCCGAGGCTGCCATCCCCCGTTCTTCTGGCCTCCCTTGGAGGAAGGCTGTACCCTAGTGGTCGCCGGAGATTGCTGAGGCTATTCGCGACCGTCGGCGGGCTCTCCAGCGTCATAGGCGGCACCCGTCTCTAGCGACCCTCATCGCCTTTAAGAGGCTCCGTGCCTTGGCCCATCGTCTTATTGCACGGTGTAAGCAGGAGTGCTGGGAGAGGTATGTCTCATCCTTGGGCTCCCATGTCTCCCCCTCGCTGGTGTGGTCTCGGATCCGGCGGATTTATGGATACCAGACCCCTCTGGGTGTCCCTGGGCTCTCCTTGGACGGTGCTGTCTGCACGGACGCTGCCGCCATTGCTGAACGGCTTGCCGCGCACTTTGCTAAGAGCTCTGCGACTGCATCTTATCCCCCCGCCTTTCGCTCTCTAAAGGAGCGAGCCGAGTGGATGCCTTTCTCCTTCCACACGCGTCGTTCTGAAAAATACAATGCTCCTTTCAGCGAGAGGGAATTCCTCACTGCCCTCGCCGATTGCCCTGATACAGCACCAGGACCAGACTGCATCTCTCCAGGGACTGCCAGAGACACATTCTCACGATATTTAACCGCATTTGGAGCGAAGGCGTGTTCCCGTCACAATGGCGAGAGGGTGTTATTGTCCCCATCTTGAAGCCCGGTGCTGACCCACTGGCGGTGGACAGCTATCGTTCCATTACCCTCACCAACGTTTTGTGCAAATTGCTTGAACGTATGGTGGGGCGGCGTTTGTGTTGGGTCCTTGAGTCGCGCGGTCTCCTCGCTCCATCCCAGGGTGGCTTCCGTCGGGGCCGGTCTGCAGCGGACAATTTGGTGCGGCTGGAATCTGCTATCCGTACAGCCTTTGCCCGACGTCAGCATCTCGTTGCTGTCTTTCTTGATTTGCGGAAGGCGTATGACACCACCTGGAGGCATCACATCCTTGCCATGTTGCATGAGTGGGGTCTTCGTGGTCAGCTCCCGGCTTTTCTTCAAACCTTTTTATTGCGCCGCTCTTTCCGGGTGCAAGTGGGTGCCGCTTCTAGTTCATCTTATATACAGGAAAATGGGGTCCCGCAGGGTTCGGTGTTGAGCGTCTCCTTATTTCTAGGGGCCATTAATGGTCGGGCTGCAGCCGTGGGGTCGTCGGTGTCTCCTTCTTTGTATGCCGACGACTTCTGCATCTCATTTGGCTCCACGACTACGGGAGTCGCCGAACGCAGGCTGCAAGTAGCCGTTCGCAAGGCAGCTTCATGGGCTCTGACTCATGGTTTTCAGTTCTCTGCAGCCAAGACTCGCATTATGCACTTCTGTAGGCGTCGGACGGTCCACCCTCATCCTGAACTTTACCTCGACGGGCACCTGCTGGAAGTGGTGGACACTTGCCGCTTCTTAGGACTCGTGTTTGATGCCCGGCTCACATGGGTTCCTCATATTACTCAGCTGAAGCAAAAGTGCTGGCGGCACCTCAACGCCCTCCGCTGCCTCAGCCACACTTCTTGGGGTGCTGATCGCTGCATGCTGGTGCGATTGTACAGAGCCCTTGTGCAGTTGCGGCTTGATTATGGGAGCCTGGCCTATTGGTCTGCATCACCCTCAGTGTTGAAGTTGTTAGACCCCATACACCACTGTGGGGTTCGGCTCACAACTGGCGCTTTCCGTACAAGCCCCGTGGATAGTCTACTGGTGGAGGCCGGGGTTCCCCCGCTGCGGATTCGCCGCCATCGACTGCTCGCCGACTATGCTGTCCACGTGCATTGCTCGCCCGGCCATCCCAATCATCGCCTGCTTTTCCCTGCCGTGGTCCTCCATCTGCCCGAACGGCAACCTAGGTCTGGGCTTTCTATAGCTGTCCGCGTCCAGTCCCTGCTGTCCGAACTGGGGTCATTCCCTCTTCTGCCTCCCTTCCGGGTCCGTGCACCTACGCCTCCCTGGTGTTTGCCCCGGCCGTCCGTCCGTCTGGACTTGGCACAGGGACCCAAGGACTCGGTTCCGCCTGTGGCCCTCCGTCGCCGTTTTCTTGCGCTCCTCGCCTCCTTTCCGGGCTGTGAGACTGTCTACACTGATGGTTCCCTGGTTGATGGTCGCACTGCCTACGCTTTTGCTCACGCTGCCCATGTTGAACAGCGTTCCTTGCCGGCTGGCTGCAGTATTTTTACTGCAGAGCTGGTGGCCATATTGCGCGCTCTTGAGCATATGCGTTCCTGCTCAGGTACATCCATCGTCATCTGCAGTGACTCCCTGAGCAGCCTCCAGGCCATCGACCGCTGCTATCCCTCTTCTCCTCTGGTGTCCTCTATTCGGGAGTCTGTTTCCACCATTACCCGCTCTGGTCGTTCGGTGGTATTTGTTTGGACGCCAGGTCACGTTGGCATCCCGGGGAACGAACGTGTTGACAGGCTGGCCAAAGGGGCGATCGACGCCCCAGCTTTGGAGATCGGCCTTACGGCTCGCGATCAGCCGCTGGTGTTGCGCCGTAAGGTGCTTCGGATGTGGTCTGTTGAGTGACACGGCATGACAGCCCCGAATAAACTGCGGGCTGTCAAGGAGACGACCGATGTGTGGCGCTCCTCCCTGCGGGCTTCTCGCAGGGACTCTGTTATCCTGTGTCGGCTCCGCATCAGCCATACATACCTGACGCACGGCCATCTTTTGCGTCAGGAGGATCCCCCCCCTGTGTCGTTGTGGGTCCCGGCTGACGGTCGCCCACATTTTATTGGAGTGTCCCCGACTGCGCACCCTCCGGCAGTCTTTTAATCTCCCAGGCACTTTGCCTTTGGTTTTAAGCGACAATGCCTCCGTGGCTGATGACGTTTTAAATTTTATCCGTGGTAGTCCTTTTTATGGTTCCATTTAGGGAGGTCCTGCTCCTTTCCCTTTGTGTGTCTCTTGTCCTCGAGTCTCTCATATTTGGTTGCAGATTTTAGTGTGTAGTCGGTTGGTTGACTCTTTCCCTTTTTTGTTGTCGTGGTCAGTCAACCAGTCTCCGGCCATCTTCTTTTTTCTGTTTCTTTTTGTCTGGTGTTCATCTGTACTCTTCGTGTTTGTAGTGTTCATTGCCGCATTTGTGTTCTTTTAGGGCCTGGGGGGGAGTCTCCTTTCCGTTGGGGTTTTACCTGCTTCATGACTATGTCTCGCCTGTTTTTTTTTTTTTTTTTTTTTTTTTTTTTTTTTTTTTTTGGAATGGGGGACTGATGACCTTAGCTGTTTAGTCCCCCTTAAACATCCCAACAACCACCACCACCACTATCAGACCAATTGTGTGATTGGATTGAAGAGTTCCTGGATAACAGAACGCAGCATGTCATTCTCAATGGAGAGAAGTCTTCCGAAGTAAGAGTGATTTCAGGTGTGCTGCAGGGGAGTGTCATAGGACCGTTGCTATTCACAATGTACATAAATGACCTTGTGGATGACATCGGAAGTTCACTGAGGCTTTTTGCAGATGATGCTGTGGTTTATCGAGAGGTTGTAACAATGGAAAATTATACTGAAATGCAGGAGGATCTGCAGCGAATTGACGCATGGTGCAGGGAATGGCAATTGAATCTCAATGGAGACAAGTGTAATGTGCTGCGAATACATAGAAAGGTAGATCCCTTATGATTTAGCTACAAAATAGCAGGTCAGCAACTGGAAGCAGTTAATTCCATAAATTATCTGGGAGTATGCATTGGGAGTGATTTAAAATGGAATGATCATATAAAGTTGATCGTTGGTAAAGCAGATGCCAGACTGAGATTCATTGGAAGAATCCTAAGGAAATGCAATCCGAAAACAAAGGAAGTAGGTTACAGTACGCTTGTTCGCCCACTGCTTGAATACTGCTCAGCAGTGTGGGATCCGTACCAGATAGGTTGATAGAAGAGAGAGAGAAGATCCAACGGAGAGCAGCGAGCTTCATTACAGGATCATTTAGTAATCGCGAAAGCGTTACAGAGATGATAGATAAACTCCAGTGGAAGACTCTGCAGGAGAGACGCTCAGTAGCTCAGTACGGGCTTTTGTTAAAGTTTCGAGAACATACCTTCACCGAAGAGTCAAGCAGTATATTGCTCCCTCCTACGTATATCTCGCGAAGAGACCAGGAGGATAAAATCAGAGAGATTAGAGCCCACACAGAAGCATACCGACAATCCTTCTTTCCACGAACAATACAAGACTGGAATAGAAGGGAGAACCGAGAGAGGTACTCAAGGTACCCTCCGCCACACACCGTCAGGTGGCATGCGGAGTATGGATGTAGATGTAGATGTAAAGTTATGATGCGTTGTGGAATGACCTTTTCCATACTAAGTTGATAGGCTTCATCCTGCAGTTTGGTTGTATGGATTCACAATGGCATGGCAGGGATGCAATTACTATGATACATGATGTATTATAAGATAATATGCATCGAACACTCTTCCCTCTTTGCACACACGTTCAGGGTGTCCTCTGTGAAAACATCGCAACATGTTGATAGCTGCCACCCCAAATATGTGTTTTCCTACATAGTGTTTGGATTAGTAATGGTCTTGTTTGCACGTAGATTGTTGTGTAACTTGGCCATTGTACAATGACTGCAGCATCGAGTCTTAGTTGGATGTCCTGTTCTTCATGACGGGTTTGCGATGCAAACCAATTGAAAGATGGTACCAAATATGCATGCCTCTCTTGTTGAATAAACACTGTTTTTGTTGAATAAACACTGTTTTACTCCTGCCATAGTCTACATAGACTCTGTATCTCTTTCTTACTAATTGCTGTGTGAAGAATGCAAGGTCCTGTTGGGCTTCCTGGACTACTATAGGTATTACAGTCAGAAGTTAATTGAACTGCTATCAGCCTGCTCTTTTCTTATGAATAGTGCTTCATGCTCTTCTTCTGCTGTACCCCTCACTATGTATGATATTTTATTGGATTTAGTGGTATTCAGATTCACCATGCAGTAGAATGGTCCAGTATTTTCTGTGTATATATTTCCATCATTTCCCCTGACGTTGGGTTGAATGCTTCAGGTTTTTTTCTGCAAAATGGATTTACTGTTGGTTGTGGCCAGTTACACTGATATTTCTACCTGTAATTTTTCTCAGCTGTGGAGCTTATCTTCATTTCTCTTGAACAACTTTTGGGCTGAGACAATTGTGTGAAAGTAAACATTACTGAGACACACAGTATCATTATGCATATTTATTAGATGTCACGGTCAAATCTCTTCAACGACTTACATAAATTCATACCAGCATCTCCCAAAAACACCAATGGATGCCTGATGTGGCTTACTGTAATTTTGTATTGAGTGATCTTTTGACTGGGCTGATCTTAGGAGTAATTTACAATTTAGATTTGTATCCTGATGGTATAGCTGAAGGCTTTTTTGCAGCCTAATTGGCAGTGCCGGTCCAAGAACATTTTTCCACATGAGTGACATATTGTTTGGACTTGCCCCCTTACCTCTTCCATTTTTACACACAAGCAACATATCATTTGACTATAATAGTTGCCATTCCTTGTTTTCTTAGTAAGACCTTTCAAGATAAATGTATATGTAGTGAGCGTGGAAATGGCTTGTTTTTTGCTACCAATTCTGATACACTCAGTGAACGAATTATACCCTAGGAGCAGTCTAGTGTTCCTCTCAGCTTGGCGGTCCAAGTGGCTTATGTGTCACTTTCGTTTTAAACAAATCCTGCTAATTGGAGCCTCGGTGAAGGTGTTCTGAAGTATCCAAAATATTCTCAAAACTACATTACATAATCACCAATATTTTGTATCAGTACTCTGCACTAGACTCTGGAAGCAGGTTCATTAAATTAACACAACAGAATCAATTTTGCTGAACTGTCTCCTGAACACAGAATCCTCGGAATCCTTTTACAGAACTTAAAGAGTGTTTAGAATACTTCAGTGGTTTGTTAGCAATAAAGTTCTAGAGTTTTCCAATCAACATAAATATTCAATTGCAAATATTGTCAGAAAATGATAAAGGTGAGGGCTGTTTTTGTTCTAATACTACCCTGTGTTTATAACATACAGTATGGAGTCTCATTATTACCATTTTAAGTGCTCTTGTCCCCACAGATGAATAGCATGAGAACACAAAGGAAGCATTTTAGAGACACGTAGAGCACACCTATAACACAAGGAAATGATATTATAATATTGAAATTATTCTTAATCCTTTCATGCACGAGTTGTGGAAAAAACGTATTGTTGATAATTTTGGAATATTTATGGGAGAGTTCAGCTAATGAGATGTAAAAGAAAAGGAAAAAAGGGGGAAGGGCGTCCAGACTAAGACATAACAATGTCCAGGGCAACACAAGAAGGCTTAATATGAAATGTAGGTAGAACCCTGCAGAACAAGAGCATTGGTCAAGCATGTGGTTCGCAAAGGATACACTAGCTCATTAAAAATATTTATAAATGACAGAGCACAGCAGTCAGTCATCCTTTTTTGCAGATTTCATTTGGCAAATCCAGATTTCAGCTAGTGCCTAGCCATTATCTGTGCTAAAGCATACAGGAAGTACATGGTCAGGTGATACTATAAACGGTTACAACTTGTGGCATAACCTATATGGCTACATACCACTATTTTCTAGTTTCAATGCATGTCAGTTCCCTGTTGTTTGGGTGCCAGTGACAGTTCTTTGAATACTACTGTATAATGAAGGTAGGCTGTTTGGAGAACACATTGATCGGCTGTAAGGCGCCCTCTATATGAACTATGTAATATATAACACTCAAAGGAAAGCAGTTATGGTGTCTAGTAAAAAAAACTTAAAATTTATATGAGAATTACATAAAATAAAATATAAGTAAAATTATTTATATGGCTGTCCAAGTTATTTCCACATTTGGCAGTAAACAGAAAATATAAAGAAAATTCACGTTGACTCTTTTTGAGCCAATTGTTAGAATAGTGTGTGTAATATCTCTGCAACAGAAAATGGTAACTGTAAATTCCTGGGTGTATATGTTGATGAAAATTTGCAGTGGACATACCACATTGATTTCGTATGTGGAAAAGTCAGTAGTGCCATATATCTCCTCAGCCAGCTCGCAAAGATAGTTCCTAGCCAAGCACTGAAATTAGTATATTGTGGAACACTTAACCCCTCTCTCAATTATGGAATTGAAGTATGGGGCTGTGCAGCTGATGTACATTTAAAAAGAATACTACTACTACAGAAAAGAGCAATAAGACTTATACATTGGATGGGCCATAAAGATTCATGTCGTGAAGTGTTTGTGCAGCACGAATATCTGACAATATATTCTCTGTTCATCTTCAAAATAGTTGTATTTTTTATAAGTCAACCAACAGAAGCTATCAAGGGCAGTGATGTACACGATCACAACACTAGAACAAAGTGTAACTATTTCCGTAACAGAACAATGTTAAAAATGACTGATAGAAGTCCATATATCAGTGGTTTGATTTGATATAACAAGCTACCAAACTCTCTAAGAACGTACACGAGAAATGTTTTTAAAACAAAATTAAAATCTTTTCTAATAGAAAAATGTTTATATTCTTTCAATGAATTTTAAGATAGTGATTGTAACATGAGGCATTAGCATATCTTTTGTAATGTGATAAATGTAAAAAATAGACATAAGAAGCAACAGTTGCAGAATATAGTGTATTTTATAAGTATAAATATAACCATAGTATTAAGTCTGACATTTGCAAAAACCATCACTACGATGGCTCCACGCAAAGAAAATGTAAATAAATAAATAATAAATAAACAAATTATTTTTTTAAAACACATTTATAATGTCAGATGGGTAAAACCTTTTTTTAAAAATATATTTAAAAAAACACAAGGAGGCACATGCTATATGTTGCAACTATTAGAATTAAAAGTTAAATGTTTTTATCTTTTGTACTATTTTTCTCTTTATTTAAACGTCATGACAGGTATGTTGTTCCTCTTATTTTATGTGCTTCCCTTGCAAATTTGAAGTTTTTTTTATTAGAGACCATAATTGCTTTCCTTGAGTGTTATATATATATATATATATATATATATATATATATATATATATATATATATATATATATAGAAGGCGCCCTACAGCCAATCGATGTGTTCTCCACACAGCCTACCTTCAGTATACAGTAGTATTCAAAGAACTGTGACTGACACCCGAACAACAGGGAACTGACATGCATTGAGACTATAAAATAGTGGTATATAATCTAATGTATAAGCCATATAGGTTATGCCACGAGTTGTAACTTTTTTTAGTATTGCCTGATGATGTACTTATTGTATCTTTCAGAATTTATAATGGGTAACACTAGCCGAAACCTGGATTTTCCAAATACAACCTGCAAAAAAAAAGGATGACCGATTGCTGTGCTCTATCATTTATAAATCAGATCACAGTCACTGAGTGCACCCACGTTCATAATGGAAGGAAACCTGATCATTAAAAGTATTCGGACACACCTATGTAATGCGGAATTAAGCACTAGATGTCACAAGAGGTAGATCTGCGAGTATAAAAGGAGGCAGTAGTATTGTGTTGCCAGTAGAGTAGTAGTAACAGTAGAATGGGATGGCCAGGAGAGCTTAGTGACTTCGAATGTGGATTAGGCATTGGATGCCACCTGAATAACATATCCAGGGACATTTTAACCCATGTAAAGCTGCTCAAATAGGCTGTAGGTGATACGATTGTGAAATGAAAACATGAAGCAACAACCACAGCTAAACCAAGATCAGGCAGACCCCACATACTGACAGACAGGGACTGTCAGGCATTGCAAAGGATGGCTGTAAAAAGCTGCATGTGGAAGAAGTAGCTCATGAGTTCCAAAGTGCTACCAACAACCTATCTATCACAATGACAGTGCATAGGGAGTTAAAAAGAATGGGGTATAATGGCCAAGCTGTCTCATTACACATGCATATCTGTAGCCAGTGCTGAGTGGTGCTTGAGATGGTGTAAAGAATGACACCACTAGACAGTGGGTGACTGCAGAATAGTGATTTTCAGTGAGTAATCACACTACACTCTATGTCATTCTGATGGAATGGTGAAGTTTCCCCAGCAGAGTTCAAGCCATCAAGTTTCCCGAGCAGAGTTCAAGCCATCATAAAGGCAAAATGCGGACATGCCCTATATTAGTGTCCACTAGTAGGTGTCCAGATATTTTTGATCAGTTAGTGTAAGATTTTGAAAGTAATTAGATATTTTCAGACATTTGAAAATAGACACCACATACAAATAGAGAAACTGACATGCAGTATGTTTCAACTTGGTGATTGGATTTTGGAATGGTTCTGACATATTTTATTTGCATAGAATTATATGAGCAGTGAGAATCCATTACAAAGTTGCTTGCTGCAGAATGTCACACTACTTAGAAGTAGTCATTATAGTGGACTAATGGTACATAAAAATACAGGCTGCTTTAGAAATGTCGAATTTGTAAAAAGAAACTGGAAGTGTTAGTCAAGAGATAAGTAGCAACAAAACTACAAAATAGGATATGTTGAAAAGGATTAGCAGAGGACAAAGAATGATTTATTTATTTATTTATCATATGGTAGTGCATATACAAAGCTTACAAAACAAATGCATGTCAGCATTTAAGCACAGCTCTCCAGCATAAAATAACACAAATAACAACCACTACAGATGGGAATCAAGGTCTGTTATGTCTTTTGTGACATCACTCACTGCTGTGAGAAAATCTTTGAAAGGACCCTTGTAGGCACATGCAGGACATGTCGATACAACATGAGTAACTGTCTGTCGTTCTGCACCACAGTCTCACGATAGTGATGAAGATTTGCCCTACTTGTAGAGAATGTCTCCACATTGTTCGTAACACTTTCGGATGTTGTTCAAGATAGTCCAAATTGCCTGAGGCTGGTTGAATCCAGGAGGTTTCTGCTGGATGCAAGGCAGCTTCAGGCATTCTGGGGAACAGTTTTGTTGCCAGCAGTGTTTCCTTTCATCAATGGGATTGAATCCAGTTTCCATGAGAGTCCTGGCTGTGATGAGAGTGTGCTGTTTTGATCTTAGTCTTTTTCACTCCACAGGGAATACGGCATCCCTTATTGGAAGGTCAGTGTTATTAGCAATCTTCTGGTATTCATGCAGTAGTGCGCTCTTCCGTCTGATATCAGGAGGTGGAATGTGGCTCAAGATAGGTAGCTAGCATGTGGGAGTAGATTGTATTGACCCACTAAGAGTGTGCAAGGCCTTGTTAAGTTGTACATCTCTCATTTTTACATGTGGACTATTAAACCAGACAGGTGCACAGTACTCTGCTGCTGAGTCTACCAAACTGAGTGCTGATACACGGCGAGTGTCTGTTGACGATCCCCAGCGAGAGCCGCAGAATTTATAGAGAATGTTGTTTCTGGTTTTGAGCTTATCAGATGTTCATTTTAAGTGCTTCTCAAAAGAAAGTGTCTCATCTAATGTGATCCCAAGGTATTTTGGATGCATATAATGATGAAGTTTGTCCCCTTCAAAATGGACATCGATAATTGTGTGTGTCAATCTATTGGACAAATGAAAACATGAAACTTCTGTTTGATTTGAGTTTGGTTGTAACCTCCATTTGTGGAAATAGTGGCTTAAGATATGTAGATCAGGAGTCAGGATTTCTTCAGTTCTTTCAAAAGTTTATGTTGGGTAGCTATTGCCCAGTCGTCTGCATAGCCAAACTTTCTGGACTGTGTTGGAGGGATATCAGATATATATATAGATTAAACAAGGGAGGAGCACGGACAGATCCCTGTGGTAAGCCATTATTGTGTGTGTGTGTGTGTGTGTGTGTGTGTGTGTGAATTCCTAAGGGACCAAACTGCTGAGGTCTTCTTTCCCTAGGCTTACACACTGCTTAAACTAACTTATGCTAAGAACAACACACACACCCATGCCCGAGGGAGGACTCGAACCTCCGGCAGGAGGGACCATGCGATCCGTAACATGGTGCCTCAAACCGCATGGCTAAACCATTATTCAATACTTTTGGACAGCTAGGGTCTTTTTCTGTAGTTACAGTAAATTACATTCCTTTTGTATCATCATTGCCTCCCTAGTCTTGTACCAGGAGAAGCAAGGAGAGGATGTTGTTTGGTGGCCGGTATCTTCTTTCTGTAACACAACTGCACACATGTATTAACAGAGTTCTTTATTCATAAGAATAAGAAGCTACTTATCTGTAAGCAAGGTGTTATGGTACAAGCTCTTCCGTAATAGTCCACATTAGCCTCACTGCTGGTAAAGTACAAATCCTGCTATAAACACTACACTCTTGTAGTCGGTGATGTGAACTGACAGACGCCAACTAGAATAGTAACTAAGCTAGTAACGGAGCTGACTGTGACTGTGACTGACTGTGTCTGTGACTGGGCTGACTGTATGTGACTGACTGGGCCCTGCGGTCCGCGGCGCTGATCTAAATACCGGCGGTTGAGAGGGCGTTGGCGGCATGTTGCTTGCAAGTCTCTCCTGATAGGCATGCTTGATTCAGCACCTATTATCAATCTTCTTGCAAACTCTTTGCCGACCAGTGTGCTGGCGACAGCTTACACTAGTACACTTCCAGTTAACACACTGTCAATTAGCTTTGTTGTCCGTTTGCGTGTGGCAAGTTGCAATAATTTACAAAGCAATCCATGCCTCCAAACTCTGTAATAAGCTGCACTTAGATCAACGAAAGCAACTGATGTTTTCTGCTTCATTTGGTATCCTGCTCCAATAAATGTTGTTAAAGTTAAGTGCAGCTCAGTCCTGGATGGTATTCAGCTTGCTCAGGAGAAAGGTTCTGAAAGATTACTGGACTAATCCAATTGTATGGAACTTATAAATAGTGCAACTGGGCTGTAGTTCTTAGGCTGGTCTGGTGCCTTGCTGCACTTGAGTATTGCTGTGATTTTTGATTGCTTCATTTTTTTGTGAGACTGAACCAACAGAGAAGAAATCCACCAGCCTTCTTTTTGCATAGTTCTCACTATGCAGAAGAAATTCTGGGTGGATCCGTCACTTCCCGGTGCCTTTCCAGTTGTAGAGCAGCAGAAATTTCAGGTATAGAGAAAGTTCTTGAGGAGTCAGAGTGTTCATTCGTGCAATGTAAGTTTGCATCTGATGTGTCTTGTATGAGTTTTATTCCTTGGTGCTCTTGATATGGACAGTATATGTGATGCAAACCTATTAGCTAATATATGAGTCTTGTTCCTTACTTTAACTTTGTTTCCATCCAACTTCCTTAGTAATGATCATGCTTTTCTACTTGATGTTTGAAAATTGAGTGACTCAGCAGTCTCTGTCCACCTAATTCGTCTTGAGATTACGAAGTAGGTTATCCGCTATTTCCAGGTCCCTGCTTTTTAGAAATTCGTCATACTATTTATCAGTAGTTTAATTCCAACCTGGAATGTATTGCTTCCAGTAACCCCTAGGGATTGCCTTCTTTGCTGCACTTATCATAGCTCCAACAAGCCTCTCATAGTTTTCAGCTTTTGGGGGAATCCAATCAAGACGTTTGTCCAGATTTTTAGCAAATACATTCCACTGTGCTTTTATAACATTCTATCTAAGTTGAAAAGAGTTCAATATTTGTCCCTATTTTAATTAAGATTGGACAGTGTTGGCTGTGTGGGAAGTCTTGTAATACGAACCCTGAACTTAGGAGAGGTACTTTATTTTCATTAGTTATTACAAAGCACAGATCACGATTATACTCCTGTCTCCAAGCTACTGACATGAACATTCCTTTATCCTTTGTATCAAGCACCAAACAAAGCTATTGTCTTCTGCCCAATTTACAGTGGCTTCGCCATTTCCTTCACTTTCCTTATACTTCCATTGAGTATGATGGCTGTTAAAATCTCCGAGGTATGTGAGGGGGGTGTTGTGATACCAGGATGACCTCTGAAGGCCAAGAGATAGCTAGGGGTTTTTATACGTTAGTTACTTTTAGTTATCATATTTTTACTGTAACTTCACGGAAATCATTGACATCAGATACAGAGCATAGACGTGCATTCTTGACTGACGATTGTACGTATGTTGCCACTCCATAAACACAGTGGTACATTGCCCTAGCAATTCAAAGCCATGAATTTTTTTCTCTGTCATTCATTTGCTCTTCATTTTCAGTACATGTTTCCTGAACAACAACAACAACAACATCAATGTTATATTTTGATAAAATCTAGTGTAAGACTTGGCATTTTGATTTACTTATGCCTTCAATGTTGATTTCAAATATCTTGGTGACCTGTCCAAAGTTAATAGCTGGAGGGTCCTGAGAAGTATATGCCTTGTGACAAATTCATTTTAGCCAGGAGATCTTTGAGATTATCTGGCTGCCTCTGCTTCTTGGCTTTAGATATTTGCCTTGAAGCGACTGTTCTTTATCACCATCCAGAGGACACGGCATGTATTGGACAGAAACAGTCATTGTCCCCGCAAAGAATGAAAGCATGTTGTACAAATTTTTACCTATTATTAGAAATTTCTTGAGTATTACTCTAACTTAAATTCATAACACTTTTGAAATTTCCTGGCAGATTATAACTGAGTGCTGGACTGTGGCTTGGGGACCTTTGTCTTTCACAGGCAAATGCTCTACTGACTGAGCTACCCAATCGTGACTCACAACACAGCTTTAAAGCTTTACTTCCACTATTGCTTCATAAACTGTCTTCAAAGCTGCTTGGGCAGGTTGTGTGTTGTGCTTGGATAGCTTGGTCGGTAGAGTACTTGCCCGTGAAAGACGGAGGTTCCAGGTTTGAGTTCTGATCCGACACACAGTTTAATATACCAGCAAGTTTCATATTGTTACACACAAGGCTACAGAGTGAAAATTCATTCTTTGTTTATGGCTTGTAAAGAACTGTAAATTGTATGGAAATCTAGCATACTCCTCAGTATTTATAACGTAATGTTCACTTTCATGATGAAATGAAATAATAGAAGGCTCTTATGATACAACAGCAGCAAACAACTTCATATATGATATATCACCCTGATGCTGTTTGTAATAAATCTTACCTTATTCATTTGTGATGATTGCCTTATCGTAGTTTCTTGGTGCAATGGACCTGCTATGCAGTTCCATTATTTTTGACTGTGTGAATGGTTCAAATGGCTCTGAGCACTATGGGACTTAACTTCTGAGGCCATCAGTCCCCCAGAACTTAGAACTACTTAAACCTAACCTAAGGACATCACACACATCCATGCCCGAGGCAGGATTCGAACCTGTGACCGTGGCGGTCGCGCGGCTCCAGACTATAGCGCCTAGAACTGCTCAGCCACTCCGGCTGGCTGACTGTGTGACTGTTTCTGTTTGCAGAGGGTCGATGGCTGTAAGAGAGCACACAATTACTCCATCTTGCTATGAAATAATGTAACAAACTCTCCTGTATTCTGCTTCTTTCATAAACACATACCATTGCGGATATACAGATTGCTGTGCAATTACTCTCTAGGTCTGTAACAGAAGCTCTCATTCAAATTTGTTACAACAGAATAGTCAGTAGATTACAGACTTTCATCTTCTGTTTCTGAACTTGGCTGCTGTTGCAAGTGCCCCATTTCTCCTTGAGTTCCAATGCACCACTGTGCCGTAACTTCAAAGCATAAGCAGGCCTCCACAGCTGGTGGCAACGTGCAATCACTCCTTTTTTCCATGAATCTGCACGTACACCACAAAGGGCATGCACAGTTGACTGTCCCACATGTACTAACTACTCAAAAAAATTTTATACTACTTACACACATCTTTCGTCAGCCTAAGAGGTAATAGTGAAACATATTATTCTGAAGAATCTTATGTTAGAACACAGATTCCCCCACTTAGATGAAAGATGTTATGAAACTCAACTTGCATAACTAATTACAATCTATTTATAATCTACAGGTTTCATCAAATGATTACTTAAAGTCTCGTAAGAACAAACTTCATTTTACAGTGTATCACATGGGTGAGCTGGTTTCTCTGGTCAGTCATTTGTACTCAATAACAATCGGGTTTATCACAGTGAAGTTTCATAACCTGATTCTCCGTTTTTGTGTAATTATCATTCCCAGTCAAGGTTAATCATATGTGATTATTATGTAACCATATAATTTTTTGACTGTATTTAGATGGAAAGAGTTTAACTTTCCTTTATCATAAGGAGTTACACACTGATACTTTACTCTGTACTATAGTCCACAACTTCAAATCTCATATTTGTGGTAGGTCAAAATGTACATCAATCATTTCCCAGGTAAGTCTATTTGCTTTTGACTGATGTGGAGAATACTTAATCCGCATGACTCATCATCACACCACAACTTGCTACAACTCTTACACTTCATTCTTTGGACGGATGCTGTGTACGTATATCATGCTCTTTGTGCTGTCCTTTCCTTTACACATCCATACAGCAATGGTACAGGTCATTCCTTCTATGGATCCACAGATAAGATGACCCCTCCTACAGGTCCTTCTATCCCCACTCACTTTCACACACAAAATTGGATACACCACACCTTAAAAATTATAATTATATGTACAGCCTCTAACTCTTCTCATTATATCTTTCAAAGCCAAAGTTTCTTTGTAGCCTATTTAGCTTTTACACTGCTACTTAAAACACAGGTTTCATACCTTCTTCCCTTCAGCCACTTTTTTACAAAGTTCTCTCAAATGCATGAAGTCTTGACTGCATTCAGTTGATGAGGACCATATTTGCTGTTACTAAAAATAGTATTTTGATGTGTGTTTATTCTTATAATACGGCTATGAACTGCTCACTTTAAAATCATGAAGAAGTGCTGGGAAATACACAATTAGTTTTCTTCCACTTGCTGCTTTTCCTCTCAGTTACATGGACAAATACTAGCTATATCGATGATACAATAGCTTCTCACTTTGTGATGAGAACCATTTTACCTCTGCTGTTAATTTCTGTTTAATCTTTTTATCAATTATCATGTACAAAACCTTCATTTAATAACACTCAAATTTTCCAACTTTGTGCAGAAAAACATACAGTGGAAACTCCAAATAGGAGTATCAACAATGTAGAAAAAGATAGATTGCTACTTACGCTAAAGGTAATTGCTGAGTTGCAGACAGGCACAATTCAAAGACACTTACACATAAGCTTTCGGCCACAGCTTTTGTCGGAAAAAGGGAAACGCACTTCGTTCATTACAACAAGGAAGCACACCTCATGCATAAATGACCGCCAACTCCGGCAGTCAATCCACAATGCAACTATCACATGGGATTGTAGCAGCAATCTGGAGGGGGCGTTGAAGGGGAAGGGGAAGGGATAGTTGTGTATGAGTGGGGGAAGAGGATCACTGTCTGACAAAGTGTGCAGGGACTGGACTGCCAACAGGCGTAGTGTCAGGTGGCTGTGAAGCAGGAAGATGGGGAAAATGGAGCGAAAAAGGAGAGGAGCAGAGGGTGTCAAAGAAAGAGTGTAGGAGACAGGAATGGGGAGAGGCCGGGATAATTATGGGAGTGGAGGCTGTGTGGTAAAGATAACTCCCAGCTGCGCAGTTCAGGAAAGCGGGTGGTAGAGGGGAGGATCCAGATGGCTCAGGTAGTGAAGCAGCCATAGAAATCAAGTGTGTTATATTCACCTGTACGTTGTGCCACAGGATGCTGTAATTTGCTCTTGGCCACAGTTTGGCAGTGGCCTTTCGCCCTGGTACACAGATGGTTGTA
The DNA here is from genome assembly GCF_023898315.1 of Schistocerca nitens. Taxonomy (NCBI): domain Eukaryota; kingdom Metazoa; phylum Arthropoda; class Insecta; order Orthoptera; family Acrididae; genus Schistocerca; species Schistocerca nitens. The sequence goes on along the minus strand of NC_064617.1, from coordinate 917,810,452 downwards.
GTCGTACCGATATATAAAGCTGTGCAATGATTGCAGCAGAGCTGGTAAATAACATGGCTGATTCACAGCTGCCCTGACCCTGCACAGATTAGGGAAAACCTGTGACAGGACTGTAATAGGAAGTGCTGGGTGGGTGGATTGAGCAGGTCTTGCATCTGTGTCTTCCACGGGGATTTGATCCTTATGGCAATGGGGTGAGATTGTGATTGGCTTAGGTATGGACTAGGATGATGTGGAGGTTGGGTGGTTGATGGAACACCACTTTATGAGGGTGGGAAGGAACTCGAGGATGTTCCTCATTTCAGGGCATGATGATACGTAACCAAAGTTGTGGTGAAGGATGTGGCTCTGTGTTCCAGTTTGGAGTGGTACTGGGTGACCATGAGGGTACACCTTTGTGTCTGGTTCTTGGGCTTGGTGGGAAGTTTGGGGATGTGAGGGAAAATGGCACAGGAGATCTGTTTGTGAACTAGATCTGGTGGATAGTGCCTATGTGTTAAGACCTTGGTGAGGCCCTAAGCATGCTGGGGAAGGAAGTTCTTGTCACCACAGATACACTGTCCCAGGTAGCCAGGCTCTAAGGGAGGGATTATTTGGTGTAAAAAGGATGATAACTGTCAAAATGCAGGTACTGTTGGAGGTTGATGGGTTTAATGTGAACAGAGGTGCAGATGGAGTCTTCAAGGAGAAAGAGCTCAATGTCTAGCAAGGTGGCACGTTGCGTTGAAGAGGACTAGGTGAAGCAGATGGGAGAGAAAGTGTTGAGGTTGCAGAAGAAAGAGGATAGGGTGTCTTGACCCAGTGTCCAGATCATGAAGATACCATCAGTGAACGTGAACCAGGCTAGGAGTTTGGCGTTTTGGTAGGCTAGGAAGGTCTCCTCTAGATGGCCCATAAATGGATTGGCATAGGAGGATGCCATGTGGGTGCCCATTGCTGTACCGCAGATTTGTTTCTATACATTCCTTTCAAAGGAGAAGTAGTTGTGGGTCAGGATATAGATATTAAGATGTATGAGGAATGAGGTAATGGGTTTTTAGCCTGAAGGATGTTGGAAAAGATAGTGTTCAGTAATGGTAAGACATTGGGCATCATGGATGTTGGCGTATAAGGTGGTGGCGTTAACAGTGGCGAATAGGGATCCAGGAGGTAAAGGGGTGGGGATGGTAGAGAGTCGCTGAAGGAAGTAGTTGGTATCTTTGATGTGGGTGGCTAGTTTATCAGTAATTGGTTGATGACGTTGATGATTGAGGGACAAAATTTTTTAATTGGGGGCATAATAACAAGCCACAATGGTGCGTCCAGGATTGTTGGGTTTGTGGATTTTGGGGAGCATGCAGAAGGTAGTTGTGTGGGGTGTTGTAGGGGTGAGGAGGGAAATGGAATCAGGGGAGAGGTCCTCAGAAGGCCTTAAGGCTTTAAGCAGGAATTTGAGATTGTGTTGGGCTTCTGGGATGGGATCACTCTGGCAGAGTTTATAGGTGGAGGAATCAGATAATTGGCAGAGACCTTCTGCCAGGTTGTCACTGTGATTCATAACAACAGTGATGGAACCTTTGTCTCCAGGTAGAATGATAAGGTCAGAATTAGTTTTGAGATTGTGTATGGCTGTTATTTCTTCTGCTGAAAGGTTGGTGTTTTGAGGAAGGGACCTGGGGAAGAATGGTGAAGCTAAGTGAGAGGTAAGGAATTCCTGGAAGGTGACCAGTAGTTGATTGAGGGAAAGGGGGGGGGGGGGGAGAAACATGGTTGGATGGTGTTATGCACTGGGAGAGGTAGGGTTCAGTGATGGAATTACCTCTATTCAACAATAATTTTTCCAACGTCCTTCAGACTCCAAACCCACTACCTCATTCCTTATACATCTTACTAACTTTATCCTAACCCACAACTACTTCTCCTTTGAAGGGAATTTGCATAAACAAGTCTGCAGCACAGCCATAGGTACTTGCATGGCACACTCATATGCCAACCAATTTATGGGCCATCAAGGCAGACCTTGCTAGCCTCCTAAAATGTTGAACCCCTATCCTGGTTCAGGTTCATTGATGATATCTTCATGATCTGGACTCAGAGCCAAGACATCCTATTCTCATTCATTGGCAACCTCAACACCTTCTCTCCCATTCACTTCATGTGGTCCTCTTCAACCCAATGTGCCACCTTCCTAGAGATTGAGCTCCCCCTCTTTGATGGCTCCATCCACACCTCCGTCCACATTAATCCCACTAACCACCAACAGTATCTGCATTTTGACAACTGTCATCCCTTTCACACCAAAAAATCCCTTGCATGCAGCCTGGCTACCCAGGGACAGCATATCCACAGTGATAAGAACTCACTTCCCCAGTATGCTGACAGTCTTACCAAGACCTTCACACACAGGCACTATCTCCCAAACCTAGTCTGCAAATAGATCTCCTGTGCCATTTCCCCTCACATTCCCAAACCTCTCACCATCCCCAAAAACTAGCCAAAAAGGAGGTTCGACAGAAGCGTCCGATCCCACGCGTCGGCTTTGACCCGTGACGTAAGGGTGTTGTCATGTGTGACGTCATGACGGCGTGGAGTTTGGTTTGAGTGTGGCTGTCTCCAGTTCTGTTTTATCTTATTTTATTTACTTTTCTGATCTGTTCGTTCTATCTTGTGAGATTTTTTTTTTAATTTAAAAACACTTATTACTTATTTTAATTATCTGTTTCCTCCAATTTCTGTTTTAGTTTATTATATTTATCTTTCTGATCTGTTCGTTCTATCCCGTGAGATTTTTTTCTTTTTAAAAAAGACAAAAAACAGTAATCAGCTACTGAAGCATCTTTATCTTCTATGGGTTGCAGGGGTTATGACCCCTGGGGAGGTGGGTGGGTATTCATGCATGGCTGTCTTCACTTACACGTTGTAGCTACACAAGGCGTCTAAATTTGTTTATATTTAGTTTGCCCCCCCCCCCCCCCCCACCCAAAACACCCCATTTCCCGCGCTTGTCCCGTTAGTGTCATTAGGCTTCTTGTGGAAAGTGTGTGTGTTTGTTTTTGTTTCCGCCATATTTGTGACGTCATGGGTCAAAGCAGACGGGCGGGATCGGACGCTTCCGTATTTCCAAAAAGGAGTGCCCCAATTGTCACCCAGTACCACCCCAAAGTGGAACAATTGAACCACATCCTTCGCCAGGGTGTTGATTATCATCATCATGCCCTGAGGGGAGGTACATCCTACCCGAGATTCTTCCCACCATTCCTAAAGTGGTGTTCTGTCACCCACCCAACCTCCACAATATTCTAGCCCATCCCTGTGCCACCCCCAATTCCAACTCCTTGCCATAAGAATCATATCCCCTGTAGAAGACCCAGGTGCAAGACCTGCTCATTTCACCCACTCGGCACTTCCTACTCCAGTCCTGTCACAGGTTTATCCTACCTTATGAGGGGCCAGACCACCTGTGAATCAGCTGTGTCATTTACCAGCTCTGTTGCAACCGTTGCACAGCATTTTTTATATTGGTCTGACTACCAGCCATCTGTGTACTGGATGAAAGGCCACTGCCAAACAGTGGCCAAGAGCAAATCAGAGCTTCCTGTGGTGCAACATACAGCTGGACATAACATCCTTGATTTCAATGGCTGCAAGCCATCTGAATCCTTCCCTGTACCACCAGATTTTCTGAACTGCACAGGTGGGAGTTAGCCTTACAACACATTCTCTGCTCATGTGATTATCCTGGCCTCAAACTACGGTAACATACTGTCCCCACACCCTCCAACCAACAGTTTCCACCTCCTCTGTCCTGTCACCTCCTCCCCATTCCTGTCTCCTACACTCTTTATATGCCACCCTCTGCCAACACGCCTGCCCAGCTTTACCCGGTCCTCTTCTTTTTCACTCACTTTTCCCCACCTTCCTGCATCACAATTCTCAGATGCTATGCATGCTGGCATTCTAATCTCTGCACACAGTCAGACAGCACTCCTCTTCACCCACCTGTACACTGTTATTCCTTCCCCTTCCCTGCCATCCATGCGATAGCTGCATTGTGGCCTGAGCTGCTGGAGTTGGCAGTCATGTGTGCATGAGGTGTGCTAGCTCCTGTGAATGAATGGTGTGTGTTTCCCTTTTTCCGACTAAAGCTGTGCCTGCAAGCTTGTGTGTAAGTCTCTCTTAATTGTGCCTCTTTGTAACGTAGCATATATAATCTGTATAATGTATATAAGCAATTAGATAGATAAAAAATCTACTTACCAAGTGGCAGCAGGAGAACACACATATAAAATGGTATTACTGTTTGCAAGCTTTTGTAGCCATTGGCTCCTCCTTCTGGCAGAAGGGTCGAAGAGAGGGAAGAGGGGTGAAGGAAAAGGCCTGGTGAGGTTTAGGAAAAGGGGTAGAGTTTGGAAAAGTCACCCAGAACCCTGGGTCATGGTAGACTTACCCAACAGGATGAGAAGGAAAGACTGGTGTGGGGAACTACACTGGATGAGATTTGAAAGTCTGAGAGCTTAACGGTGGAAGGTAGGGTAATATGCAAGACAGAGATTACTGCTTAAACAGCATGCATGAGTTAATAAGACTGGAAAGCTAAGTGCATAGTATGTGATAGAGGTGGGAGGAGGATGGTGAAAAATTTACAGGTCAGAAAAATAAATATATAGAAAACTAAGAGTGAGTAAAGAAAGGAATAGTTACTTTAAAGAAATACTAAGACTGAAGGTTGGGGGTAAGGACCAAGGACATGTTGTAGCGCCAGTTCCCCCCTGCGGAGTTCAGATAAACTGGTGTTTGGGGGAAGAATCCAGAATGCATGTGTGGCGAAGCAGGCACTGAGGTCATGACTGTCATGTTGTAGAACATGCTGTGCAACAGAATAATGTGTGTGGCCAGTATACACCCTCAGCCTGTGCCCATTCAACTGATAGCTTGGTGGTAGTCATGGCGATGTAAAAGGCCAAACAGTGTTAGTATATGACATTTCATTTCACAGGTGGCTCTCACTGTGATAATATATATTTTGCCAGTTACAGGGCTGATATAGGTGGTGGTAGGAGGGTCATAGTCTTGGAGCAGGGACAGTTAAAGGGGTTAGAGCCATAGGGTAGGGAGATGGTGTAGAAGGAGCATAACGTCTGACGAGGATATTATGGAGATTTGAAGGGCAATGAAAAGCTATTCTATATGTGGTGGGCAAAATCTCAGACAGAATGGACCTCATTCAGATCATAATTTTAGGAAGTCATAGCCTTGTCAAAGTAGCTGATTAATAAATTGAAGACCATGATAATAGTCAGTGACAAGTGGTGTACTCCGAAGTTGTTTTTTGGAGGGATTAGCAAGACGAGGATTGGATGTGATGGCCAGGGAAAGCTGTTGTTGAACAAGGCGGTTGAGGTAATTATGTTCAGTGAAGGCTGAGATGAGAATGGTGGTGTATTGCTGTAAAGGGTCAGCATCTGAACAAATATGTTTGCCTTGAGTGCCACACCTAGAATATCTTTTCATCACCCTCACAATCTCTGCAATATCCTTGTCAGACCCTATGCTCCTTGTGAACCCATCTCCCTACTCCATGGCTCCTTTCCCTGTGACTGTCCCCACTTCAAGACTTGCCCTATGCACCCTCCTACCACCACCTACACTAGCCCTGTAATTGGCAAAACATATACTATCAAAGGGAGAGCCACCTGTGGAACAACACATCCTACAGTTCATTTTCAGACCTGTAAATTTTTTGCCGCCACATTTAAGTGTATGTATAATTTCCAACTAGATGTTGTATTGTTTAATAGACAGAACAAACTACCATTTGTATTCGTCCACAATTTCTGCTCAGCTGGTAACATCCATACCTGTGTGCATCGCTGAAATTTTATGCTAAGATATTCATCTATCTTTAGTCCTTGCTTTATTTTTAAGGCTAGTGTCCTTACCTCATTATGAATGTAAATTAAAGTGAAGAAATTTGTTGCAAAAATGACACCAGACTCTTCAGTATGTCTCGTGTCATTCATACCCAAAGGTAATCTTGACAATGCATTGGGAACTTTATTAGTCCATCTCATTAAACAGCTTGATGGTCAGTATAGATAATTACCTCTGATCCCTAGACCAATGATTTTTAATCATGAATAACTCATCCTCTGTAGCTGTATAGTTTAGTTCATTTTTGTTAAGACTTCTGCTTGCAAAAGTGATAGTATTATGTTCCCTGGTTTCTGGACTCCATTCCCCTTGAAATAATTCAACAGCGTTAGCCTATTCTGGTGTATCTGTAGCTAGCTTAAACAATTCATATGTTATAGGGGTGATTGAGCATAGATAATCTAACTAGTGCTTCTTTAATATTCGTAAAAGCTTCAGATGCTCACTCATCACATATCCATTTAGATTTCTTGTTTCAACAGTAATAATAGTTGAGGATCATTCATTACCTAACCTTGCACATATCTGTGGTAAAATGTGGCTAGTCCAAGGAACGAGCATAATTGCTTTACATCTTGAGGTTATGGACAGTCTTTTGTGGCTCTTATTCTTTCAGGATCCAGTTTAATACCATGCATCCCTACCAAACGTACTAAAACCTTAAGTGCCAAAATGAATTTTTGCTAACTATACAGTAATACTTTTCTTGTAAAACTTCTGTAAAGTTTTTGTTAAAAAGTTGCAGTATTATTTCCAGATATTAATATGTCATCTAAATAGATAATCAGTTCCTGCAATAATTCTTTCCCTAAAGCTTCGTCTAAGACTCTTATAAATACTGAAACTGAACTATTTACACCAGAAGGTAGCACTTTTTAATTTACGTGATTTACCATCAAACAAAGAGACTCGATATTGTTTCAAATTCCTGTGTAATTTTGCATGCCAGTAGCCAAATGTCAGATCTATTCAGCTGAAGTATTTGACTTGTTCAAACATAGCAAGCAGTTCATTAATACACATAGGTCTATACCTTTCAGTTTCTGTATGCTTATTAATAGTACATGTGTCTAAAACAAGGTCCACCATGCTCATGGCTTTCTCAGCAACTAATAGCGGATTGTTGTAGACACTTGCACAATGTTCAGTAACTTCATTTTCTATTATTTTATTTATTTCTTCTTGTACCGCAGATTGTAAACTATATAGTCACCTATCACTCACGGTTTGTCAGAGAATACTGATCTATATTTCCATAGAATATTATCTAATTCTTCCATAGAATATTATCTAATTCTTATTTTCTAATGTGCCCCTAAGATTATAGATTCATAGACTTTATTATATATTTCATTGTTATCAATCTGTATATGAACTGTAGGTTCTTCACTTGTCAATTTGAAGCAGTCAATTTGAAGCAGTTAAATGTATATTCATACAAACATCTCATTTACTCATTTATCTTAAAAGGCACTACTGTTCAACTACCCTCAGTTTTCCAACATAATAATTCTGCATCAAAATCTAAGGTCACCTTATTCTTCAATAACCAACCTACGCCAAATATGTAAATTAACATTTGGTGCTATTAGTGAAGTTTGCATAAACTGATCATCTATTGTTATAGATATTTGTGTTTCCTGTTACACCACAACAGTCCGCAGCTCGTGGTCGTGGGGTAGCGTTCTCGCTTCCCGCACCCGGTTTCGATTCCCGGCAGGGTCAGGGATTTTCTCTGCCTCGTGATGACTGGGTGTTGTGTGCTGTCCTTAGGTTAGTTAGGTTTAAGTAGTTCTAAGTTCTAGGGGACTGATGACAATAGATATTAAGTCCCACAGTGCTCAGAGCCATTTTTGAACACCACAACAATTATGCAGCTTTAGAAGGATGCATAACTAGGTGAAAGACAGATGCTGCCTATAGGGGAAACAGACCTTTGGAGACAATGAAAGCAGCTAGCTGTACAATCGTCAAGATGGGATGGCAAGCCAGTATTAAGCAAAGAAGTGGAAGTGGTATATACACTGACCTACCAGAACATTATGACCACCTGCCTAATAGCCAGTATGTCCACCTTTGACATGGATAACAGCGGCGACGCTTTGTGACATGAAAGCAGTGAGGCCTTAATAGGTCGGTGGAGGGAATTGGCATTGTATCTGCGCACATAAGTCACCTAATTCTCATTAATTGCAGGGAGGTGAGCGATGAGCTCTCTTGTCATGTTCTATCATATACAAGATGTGTTCGATCGGGGGTTGAGATCTGATGAGAAGGGTTAGCGGGGGGGGGGGGGGGGGGGGGTGAGGCAAACACTGAAACACTGCAGTTGTTGGACCTCGCCACTGTGTTCCTCAAACCACTCCATCCTTGGGACATGGTGCATTACCTCATTGAAAAATGCCACTGCCGTTGTGAAACATGATTGCCATGAAGAGGCGCATGTGGTCTGCAACCAGTGTACGATATTCCTTGGTAATCATGATGCTTTGCATGAGCTCCACTGGACTCATAGATGCCATATGAAGCGTATTGGAGCTGCCACCAGCTTGTCTCCACCCTGCAGTACAAGCATCATGGGGCTGTTCCCCTGGAAGATGACAGATTTGTGCCCTCCCATTGGCATGATTAAGAAGGTATTGGTATTCTTCAGATAATGCAACGCTCTGATACTGTACCACCATCCAGTGTCGATGGTCATGTGCCCCATTTCAGTCCTAGTTGCCGATGCCACGGTGTTAACATTGGCACATGAATGGGCTGTTGGCTGCGGAGGCCGATTGTTTGGAATGTTTGGTGCATTGTGTGTTCGGACATTCTTGTACTTTGCGCATCATTAAAGTTCACTGCCAGTCCTGTTTTACCAGTCTGCCCAGCCTATCATGCCCATTATCTGTAATGTGAGGTGGATTCCCAACCCCACGACATCTCGATGTGGTTTCATCTTGGTTTTGCCACATGTTGAAGACGCTTGCCAAAGCACTCCTCGAGCACCCAACAAATTGTGGCGTTTCTGAAACGCTTGTGCTGAGCCTCCGAGCCATCAGTATCTCCCCTCAGGCAATATCACATTCTCCCCTCAGGCAAACTCAGATAGATTGCGCACCTTTCCCATTCTACACACATACAGCATGCTCACTGGTACCACATGCGCTGTGCATGTGTCTGATTAACAATCATTCTTTGCCAGGTGACATTGCTGTCATCTGGACGGGTTTATATCAGTAGTAGGTCAGTGGTCATAGTGTTTGGCTGATCAGTGTATAGGAGGGATATACGAGGGCAACAAACTTGAAGACAATATTATAGAAAGTGAAGAGGAAGCAGATGAAGATGAGAAAGAATAAGTCATGGTTGCAAAATATTGACTCTGGCGAGTTTTGTTATTTAGGCAGTAAAATTACCGACAACGGCCAAAGTGGAAAGGATATAGACTGTGCTGATTGGCTATAGCAGGGGGGGGGGGGGGGGGAGGCGTTTTTTAACATCAAATATAAATTTGAATCTTAGGAATTCTTTTTCTGAAATATTTATTTGGAGTGTAGCATTGTATGGAAGTGAAATATGGATGGTAATCCGTTCAGACAAGAAGAGAATAGAAGCTTATGGCATGTTGTGTCTTTTAGAAAAATGTTGAAGATTTAGGTGGGTAGACTGAATAAAGAATGAGGAGGTACTGAATCAAATTGAAAGATATTTGTGGCTCAGCTTCACTAAAAGAAAGGATCAATTGATAGGACACTTCCTGAGGCACCGAGTAATTGCCACTTTGGTATGGCAGGGAAGCATGGAGGGTAAAAATTGTAGAGGGAGACCATGGCTTAAATACAGTAAGCAAGGTTCACATGGATGCACGTTGCAGTGGTTATGTAGAGATGAAGAGACTTGCATAGTGTAGAGTAGTATGTAGAGCTGCAATAAACTAGTCTTCAGACTGAAGACCACAACAACAAATCGGAGTTACTCATTCCCATGAAGGCTGAGTATGCATTCTAAGCAGAGAGAGACACCAGACTTCATGAAAGCACTAGTTTGCTCTCTATGTGTGTCCCATGTCACATATCCTCCAGCTGTTTAATTTCATGGCAAAAGACAACTCCAGGGTTTGCATCACATGGACTCACTGTTTCTGATTCAACACTCACTTGCAGAAACAAATGTACTCTCAGTGTTCTTGCCCTTTTTTTTTCTTACAACATTTGTTGTTTTTCTATTTCATCATCCATGGCCACTAAAATCACAAAATAGCTGTCACTAAATGTGCACTAAACTTAAAACTATATGTTCAGTGTTCATACTAAACAAATAGTGACATATAGAAGTGGCACACAGTGTGTTCGTCTTGATACTGTATGCTTCCGCACAGTCTGTCATCATGCATGCAAACACCACTCTCTAATGTATCGCATATCTTCTCTAAAGTATTTTGAGTATTTATGAGATGAAGCCGTGAATATTTTAAGTAGTTGTTGCTTATTGATGGTCTTTCACAGTCACAGTGACTGAATACAGAATTCACACACTGAAACTGTTAATGTGCCAACAGAGTGAGGAATCTATATCTAAGTGTTATTTTTATGGTCAATTGCTTATAACTTAATTGCTGCTCAATGATGCTTTTTTGGTATGACAACATACTTGGCAATGTAAGCAGAGAAGTTTTTTCATGTGAGTTTTACTGTAGTAGTATTTTTTATTTAAATTGTTGTTTTTATTTAAATATCTTATAATTTTTGAGAACAGCAACTTGGTGATTTATTAGTGTTTCCTTTTTGTGTTCTAGTGAACATGGGATCAGAACAGAGCACACACCAAACACAGGGGCCAGCAAGCAGAGAAAGATCAGCAGCACAACTCCGAAGAGGGAAATCAATTCCTGAGAGAGAAGTTTTTGATGATGCTAACAGACCTGGAAGTATATCCCCTGGTCCAAGTATTTGCTCAGATTCTGACCTCCCATATATTTCATACACTGTCAACAGACCTATTGGAGGTGAATGAACATCGTTGCTACTTTCTTAAAATAAACATCTGTTGTTGTGTATTGAGAAGTATGGTGAACTTGTGCACACAAATAACAAAAAAGTAAATGTAGATGAACTATTTAGATCAGAGTAAGAAAATACGATTAGTCATAAAATTAAATACAAATTATATCCAAACAGAGAAATTATTTGTTCTGACCTCAGTTTTCCTTTGAAGTTTGCAGTTGATGTAATGATATATAGCATCTTTACATAAAATGTGTTTTTTTCAAGTTTCTTCCTTATATTAAAAAAGTACTAAGTAGTCAAACTGTTGTTGGACTGGACAAGAGTTGGTGTATGTTTCTTTAAGAAAGATGTTACCTTAGGTAATTTGCATGGTATGATACAGTGGACATGCAGTAGGGAATCAATGTAGGATGCAGTTTAACCAGTGTATTATGCACATTGCGTTAGTGCTAGAAATCCAGTTAGGAGTGTGTGTAACGGGTTTTGTCAACACACGTGCAACAATAGAACTTCACACTTGCAGACAAAATGTTCATGGTCTGAATGACAAAGTGGTTGTTGTGAGTTGCACTTTTGGAAATGACTCTTGGGTGTACAGCTGGTTGTTCCTCTTAACAAAACGTAGCCATTTTCACAAATGGAATCTGCTGTGTTACTCAATTTATAACCATTCAGCATTGAGTGGCACAAAGGAGACATTTACTGTATTTATGCCCTATGCCTTGATACCCTTATACCACTAGCTAGTTTGAAATTTTACAAATGAGAAATGTATATAAAGCTCCATCATTGCTAGACAATTAATAGTGTGCTTTCAGTGCTGTTTTGCCAAGTAGTTGTTTCCATTTTCTACTCAATAGTCACTGACAACCCCGGCATTGCCCAGGTATTCATGTTGCCAATTTTCTGTTAAAAACAAAAACAAAAAGTGAATAGTGTTTGTAGTGTGATATTGAAAAAAATTTCATTTCCATGTATGCGTAAAAACACCTATGAAACTATGAGTCACACAAAGAAATATGCATAGTGTACAAATGTATAAGTCCAGTATCTTGGACAGTTTGTCTTCATTGGGCTCAACTGCTTCGCATGTGTACAACACGATTTTTTGAATGTCTCTGTGGCAATGCCTCTTCATTGCTCTTTTGGCAAATATTGTATAGGTGGTTCTTACCTCCACAGTGATTCTCCCCAGACAGTAAGGAATACAGTATGTGTACCAAGTTTGGTTGAAATTCATCCAGTGGTTTAGGAGGATATATGGGACACACACGCATACATACATACTTATTCATTTTTATAATATGTATGGATTTCAATGACCAACTCATCCATCTTCTTCAGCTGCTGTGATTTTTGCTATCATGTGTAGTTGTTCGCTGGGCTCTAACCAGACTGTGAAACGTTGGTGGTCTCACAACGCCATTTCTAACTGCGTTCCATTCCCAGTGCCCACTTCGCATTGTGATGCTCTTTTGTTTTTCAGAGCTTGAACTGATATTTTGTGAAATGCAAATTCTCTCAATGTTTTCCAACTCCAGTGAATGTGATAACAAATGAGATTTCAGTAAACTGAGTGCTGTATCACATTTTTTTTTAATGTAAAACTGCTGTCCCTGTTTATTAGGTTTTCTGCCATCTCTATTTCGATCTCACCAGGGGGCTTGCCACTCTTTGGCGGGTTTGCAGTTGGCTACCATGGGGCCCCAGCCTTTGCAGCATTTTTTCTCTTCTGTGCTGTATGTGTATCCTCTTGTTATTCTTTTTCCCCTCCCTTGGGTAACATGTCTGGGGTGTTATTGGGAATGTTTTGAATTGTCTGTTGCTGATGTAAGAACAGTCTCACTTTTATTTTTCGCTCCTTTTTTCTTTCTTTCTTTCCCTTCTCCTGTTGTTCCTCGGCTTCGGTCTTTGAGGTTCCTCTTTCTCTTCTTCCTCCCTGTGCACTCCTGAAGGCTGGTCCACGCGTCTGACGCGTAACAGGCAATTGGGTAATGCGCAATTCTGAGCCCCAGGTCGACAAGGTCGACAGGTAGCGTTCACATGTACCACCTGGTACAGGCCACACCCAGGGAGGGGTGATTTCGTGAGCTGCAACCTTCCCAAATTGCCACTGCTCCACGGTTCCTTGTGGTCTCACATACTGAAGACAGACAGTCCTTCGCCACAGTAAATCCGTTTATCATTCAGAAAGGTGTTGATGCAATTGCCGGCTCTGTGAAATCCTGCTCTCGTTTACGGAATGGCACTTACCTTTTGGAGACTACTTCTGATTCTCAAGCACAACAACTGCTTGCTGCATCGCTTCTCCATGGCTACCCTGTCGAGACTCCTTAGAACTTTGAATTCTTCTGTTGGTGTAATTTACACCAGGCTGCTCGACGGTCTAACCGAAGCCAAAATCCAATCTCTTCTCTCTGATCAGGGTTTCATTGCCGTATATCGTGCAGTGAAATGATCAATACCTCCTTAGTGTCCACCCGCACACTTTTTCTCACCTTTCATAGAGTGGTGCTTCTGTCCAAGGTCAAAGCAGGCTATGAAATTATCACATTCCAGCCGTATGTTCCGAACGTGATGTGCTGCTACCAATGCCATCATTTCAACCACACTAGACTGTCTTGTCGACACCCAGCCAAATGTGTAAGCTGCGATAGGGATGCGACGAGGGCGATTGTCCACCACCTCCTCCCCGCTGTATCAACTGCAACGTCCACTGTGCTGCTTCCTCTCAGGATTGTCCCATGTATCTTGATGACCGCACCACCAATCGTTTTTCAGCATTGGACACCACAGACCGACCGCACAAGCAAGCCGATGCTTTTGTGGACCCCATGGAGCAGGATCCTCCTGCTTCTGTGCCCTGTAGTAGCGACTCTTCACAGGCTGTCACTCGGCAGCCGCCGAGATGACACCCCTACATCTCTTCCTCGTCATGACTCTCCTCCAATGGAACTTTCGCAGCCTTTTCAGTCCCACAAAGAGAATTTACGGCTGCTTTTAGCATTGCAGTGTCCCCTTGTACTCTGCCTTCAGGAAACAAAATTGCGCCCTCACGACCGCTTTGAGCTTTCACATTTCTTACCGATTTGTTTTGACCTTCCGCCTGAGGTCAGCATTCCATCTCACCGAGGTCGGCATTCCATCTCATCAGGATGTCATGCTGCGCATACAGGATGACATTCACAGTCAACCCATATCCCTGACTACCCATCTTCAACCTGTTGCAATTTATCTTTTCCTTCCCCACCTGACTTTTCCTTCTGTACCATTTATGTCCCTCCATCATTCGATGTAACCAGGACAGACTTCCTTAAGCATATTGGGCAGCTACCTCCCCCATTTTTGCTATTTGGTGACTTAAATGCGCATCATCCCCTTTGGGGTTCTCCCAGGACCTGTCAGAGAGGTGCCCTCTTGGCTGACCTTCTTAACCTCTTCTGCCTTAACACTGGAGCACCCACTTTGCTTTCCGACTCCTTGCACACCTATTCCCATTTGGACCCGTCCTTCTGCACTGCCAGCTTGCCTATCGTCTTGAGTGGTCTGTTCTTTCTGACACCTACCTGAGCGACCATTTCTGGAGTGCTATCTGTTTGCTGTATCCTACCCCATCTGCGTGCGTGCCCAAATGGCAGCTTACTAAGGCTGACTGGCAGCTTTACTCTTCCCACTATCACTCTACCTTCCTCCATCGGAAATGAGTGGAGGAGGCTCGGGCGATACCATTCTCTTCTCAGAATCGTGAGTGCTACTATGCCACCTTTACTATGAGGAAGCTAGATCTTGCCCTCAGTTCATCCTGATCCTCTGCCTCACCTTTCTCTTGCGGGCAAGCACTTTTTGCTCAACACGTACAACCGCATCTGGGCAATGGGCACATTTCCTGGATGCTGGTGTGAAGCCACCATCATACCCTTACCTAAACTGGGTAAGGACGAAAACCTTCCTTCTAGCTACCGCCCTATCTCTCTTACCAGCTGCGTTTGCAAGGTGATGGAATGTATGATTCATGCCCAGCTGGTATGGTGGCTTGAGTCTTGCAATTTACCGATGAATGCACAGTGTGGATTTCGAGTGCAGCATTCTGCAGTTGACCATCTCATTACTTTGTCCACTTATGTCATTAATAGTTTTCTGCGGAAATCCCAGACTGTGGCCGTGTTTTTCGATTTGGAGAAGACCTACAACACCTGCTGGAGAACGGTATCCTCTGTACTCTTTACACGTGGGGCTTCCGTGGCTGCCTGCCCTGTTTCCTTCAGGCGTTTTTAAAAGACCTAGTTTTCAAGGTGTGTGTGTGGGTTCTGCCTTGTTGGACACCTTTATCCAGGGAAACGGTGTGCCTCAGAGTTCCGTCCTGAGCGCCGTCCTCTTTGCTGTCGCCATTAACCCTTTAATGGCCTGTCTCCCACTGGGCATCTCCGGCTCACTTTTTTGTTGATGATTTTGCCATCTATTGCAGTTCTCCACAGACCTGTCTCACTGAGCGGCATCTTCAGCAATATCTTGATCGTCTTTACTCGTGGAGCATTGACAATAGCTTTTGCTTTTCCACTTACTAAACTCTCTGTATGGATTTCTGGCGACTCAGTTGGTTTCTCCCACCATCTTTACATCTTGGGCCTGTTGCTCTTCCGTTAGTTGAAATTACGAAATTCCTGGGGCTCATGCTCAATAGGAAACTCCCTTGGTCCTTCCATGTGTCTTACCTGGCAACCCACTGTACGCCGTTCCTCAGTGTCCTACTTGTACTCAATGGTACTTCCTGGGGGTGCCGATCGACCCACCCTCCTCCATTTGTACTGGTCCCTTGTCCATTCGAAACTCTCCTGAGGGTGCTTTGTTTATGCGTCTGCACGTCCATCCCTCTTACGCCACCTCAACACTATTCACCATCATGGGGAATCCGTTTTGCCCCAGGCGCCTTTTACACCAGCCTGGTTGAGAGTCTGTATGCTGAAGCTGCTGAACTTCCACTGTCCTACCGCCATGACTTTCTCCTCAGCAGCTATGCATGCTGTTTGTCTGCCATGCGTGGCCACACATCCTATGCCTCCTGCTTCGATGATTCCTTTTCACAACCTTCACATTGAACTTCACGAAAGTACGTTTGTATACACTGGTGGCTCTCAGACTGACTGTGGGGTCAAGTGTGCCTTTGTCATTGGCACCCGTGTCTTGGCTTCTGACACACTGCTCAGTATTTACAGCCGAGCTCTTTGCCCTATATCAGGCCAAGGACTACTTCTGGCGACACAGCCGTTTCAATTGTGTACTCTGCTCAGACTCACTCAGTGCCCTTCAAAGTCTATGTGCACTGTACACTGCCCATCCCTTAGTGAAACGGGTCCAGGAAAACTGTCACTTGCTCACTTGTGGTGGAGCCAGTGTGATGTTTCAGTGGGTTTCTGGAAACAACAGCGAGAAAAATTGGACTTAAAATCAATTGTGACAAGACGGAATACATGGTTCTACACCGTGGACATAATGAAACTCAAGAACCACTTCCACCCTTACATACAACTGGAGGTTCTTATCATCAAGTCAGGGAGTTCAAGTATCTGGGTGCAGTGTTCAGAGATGAACCATCCAGTTAAAAGGAAATGCAGGCAAGACTACAGGCAGGTCATTGCTGTTACCATGGCCTCAAAACCAGAAGTTTGTCAAGACATTTCAAAATAAACGTCTACTAAACACTCCTACAGCCAGTAGTACTATATGCATATGCCACCTGGAGTACAACCAAGCAAGATCTGAACAGACTGATGATATTTGAAAGGAAAGTCCTTCGGAAGATTTACAGACCAGTTTACGATAATGAGAGTGAAAAATGGAAGATTCGTCACAATACAAAGTTGTGTGATATGTACAAAGAGCCGAACATCGTGGCTATAATGAAGAAATGACGACTCCAGTGCTCAAATGTAGGACAACCGATGGCTGAAAACTATACTCAACACCAAGCCAACTGGCAGAAGGCTCATAGGAAGACCTAGAACTTGATGGAGTGACTGTGTATTCAAAGACCTTCAGAGAGTGGGACTGCTGGAAGGCTGGCAGAAAGGAGCCAAAGACAGGCTGAAGTGAAGGCAATCTCAAAGCAGCGCATGGTCCATTGGGCCTGATCGCGTAAAGTAAAGTAAGTAGTCCTGGTCATGTCGGTTGCCAGGAAATGAGGCTGCTGATGCGCAGCTGCCAAGGCTGCAGTCCTCTTACTTCGGCCCGTGTGTTCCTATATTCCCTCCGATGATCTCTGTGCTGCTGTTTGTCAGGAGGTGGTGTCCCTTTGGTATCGCCAATGGTCCTCCCTTCATGGGGATAAGCTCTGGCTCATCAAGCCTCTCAGCCTCCTGCCAGGAGATCATTTTAACTAGGCTGCGTATTGGGCACTGCCTTTTTAGCCATTGTCGTTTGATAAGTGGTGCTACCCCACTACTTTGTACACATTATGACCAAGTTTTAACTGTCTGCCACTTCCAGATGGAATGCTGATTTTTTTTTAACCATTTTCTTCCCGCTTGGATTTGGCGTCTGAGCTATGGGCCGTTTTAGCAAATGACGTGAGGGCTGTTGACCTTGTGATACTTTTTATCCGGTAAAGCAGTATGGCAAAGGCTCTTTAATTTTTAGTTTTTGACCTCTGTTTCTATATGGTGTCTTTTTTTAGCCCTTTTTCCATGTGCCTGTTTTTAGCTGTCTTCTATTATGTCAATTGGGACTGACGTTTAGTCGTTTTCTAACTCCTATCTGTCTTTGTGTTGTCCGCCCCAATATCTGAGCGGTCAGCGCGGCGGTCTGTCATGCCAAGGGGCCCGGGTTTGATTCCCAGCTGGGTCGGAGACTTTCTCTGCTCAGGGACTGGGTGTTGTGTTGCCCTCATTATCATTTCATCATCATCAGTGGAAGGCGACAGGAAACCACCACTGGAATCACTTCCCTAGACGCTCATGTGGTGGACCTCTGTGACGAGGCTTCCCCCATGACAAGACCTGCCATAAGGCAGAACACAAAGTAAGTCTTCATGTTCTATAGTTTTGACTTGGGCGCGTATGACCCCAATTGTTTTTTGTGCCCTAAAGCAAAGTAACCAACAAAAAAAATCTCTGTTTTGATAGACTCCTTAATTATGCTGTCACAGAAACTTGGAATTTGCACCATGCTACTGCTCTCATTGAATTTCATTTCATGGTTATATTCAAGGCTGTGTTTGGTGAAAGCTGTTTTGCTTGGTTGTTTTAAGTCGGTATGTTGCTGATGTTCATTGCAGCTTGCCGAGGATGCAGTGAAGTTCCTTACTAAAGAGCTAAATTTCATTCCCACTCTAAAATGCCACTAGTAGCAGATTACATCTGCCCCATGGAGCAGGAAGCAGCAGAAGACATTTGCAGTGGAATCTGTAGAGAGCACTTACTGAGGCACCAATGCTAAGATCTTATGTATCCAAGGGTGAAAGAGTAACATTGGGATATCTGTGGGACGACAAAGAAACTGTAGTTCTGCCAGCCAACAAGAACAGCACTACAGTCCTAGTCCCCCATGTGGACTACAATAAGGAGATTTTCAATATTTTGAATGATGTTGCATACAGACAGACAGACAGATGTCAGTTGTATGAATGAAGCGGAGAGGACGATGACAACTCTTCCCAGTGAGTCAGACTTGCTCCATAGAACATCCTGTGTTAAATCTTTGAATCAAACCAGATAGAGCTATTCTCATTTCCTGTTCCATATTAATTTGGACATTATTTATTCTTTATTACAGTGACTGCTGAAAACTGAGCTTTGCACAGACAGGAAATTGCAGATGGAGTTAATGTTCATTGAGCTTTACTACTGGGCAGTGGATATTAATCTTGTAATGATTAAAAACTGTGAAGACCCTTGTGCTGTCAAATTTTGTCTTCAGTGTACTGTTATGAGACTATTCAGTCAGATTTTCTTCTTTTAAGGAAGTAAATTCTTTGGAACCTTGGCATTTGGTAGGTCATAAATCCATGCAGATTTATTGATATTTCAGAATGAAATTTTCAGTCTGCAACAGAGTGTGCACTGATATGACACTTCCTGGTAGATTAAAACTGAATGCCGGACCGAAACTTGAATTTGGGACCTTTGTCTTTCACAGGTAAGTGTTATACCGACTGAGCTCCCCAAGCACGATTCACAACTCATCCTCACAGCTTTACTTCTGCTTGATATTTTCTTCTTGAAATTCTTTTTGTAACCATTTAATGGAAGATGGTTTTCTGTAAGCAAAATACTATTGAGAAAATTTAAAGAAATGGCATTTGCAGCTGACTGCAGAACAATTCTGCTTCTGCCAATGTACATTTTGCATAATGACTGCAAAGGTAAGGCAAAAGAAATTAGGGCTCATATACAAACAGTTGTTTTTCCCTCACTCCATTTGAAAATGTAACATGAAAGGTAGTGACTAGTAGTGGTACAAGGTCCCCTCTGCCATGCACTGTGTGGTGGCTTGCAGAATATTTATGTAAGTGTAGATATTTTTGGTAAGTCAGATATGTTGGATCTCTCCTTTCAAGGGTGCACCAAGCGCATTTTAAAACTAAACGAGAAAATACAGTTTTCAGACAAAGATTAAAATTGTGGCAAAGAAAAATTAATGAAAATGACAGGTGATTTTTTAAAAACAGAATTTATATTGCAAGACAAGTCAAATTCATTGGTGTTTGCAGATTGCTGCAACAAAGAAGAAAAATCCATCAATTCAATCTTCATTACTTTTTCTTTGCCACAGTTTTAATCTTTTTTTGAAAACTGAGGTTTTTTCATTTAATTTAAAATGTATTTGGTGCATCATTGAAGGGAGAGATTCAGTGTATCTAACTTTTCAAAGATATCTTAGATTTACATACCTACTCTGCAAGCCACTATGTGGTGTGGGGTGGAGGAAACCTTGTACCAAAACTAGTCATTCCCTATTCTGTTCCACTCGCAAATGAAACGAGGGACTAAAAACTCTTCTCATGTTTGTGTATGAGCGCTAATTTCTTTTGCCTTGTCTTCATGGTCATTACATGAAATGTACATTGGTCACAGTAGAATTGTTCTGCAGTCAGCTGCAAATTCCAGTTTTCTAAATTTTCTCAAGTGCTTTGTCAAGAGAACGTAGCCTTCCCTCCAGGGATTACCATTTGAGTTCATGGAGCATTTCTGCAATACTGTAATACTCACATGTTGAATGAACCTTTCAGAGGAAATGTAACACCCTGCCTCTGAATTGCTTTGATGTCTTTCTTTAATCTGAACTGGTGGGGATAACAACACTCCAGCAGTACTCCACTCGTGTTCTGTATGCAATCTCCTTTGTGGATGAGGTACAGTTTTCTAGAATTCTCGCACAATCGAAGTGGACCATTCACATTCCCTGCTTCTGACCTTATGTGCTCATTCCATTCCATATCACATTATAATGTTACATGTGGATATTTAATCGATGTGACTCAAGCAGCATACCATTAATATTGTATTTGAACATTACATGATCGTTTTTTCTACTTATTGCCTTTCATCACACCAAATAGAAATTCTGTGTAAGCCATCCTGTATCCATCTACAACAGTACTATTAAGTGTAGATTGCTGCTCACCATATAAAGAAGGCATCAAGCTGCAGACAGGCACAGTGAAAAGATTAATAAACAGTTAAGCTTTCAGACAAAAAAGTCCTTCAGTGGAAATATTTCCAGCACATTAAAAAGACTGATAAACATTTAAGCTTTCGGACACAACAGTTCTTCTTCAGAAATATTATGTTTATGAAGGGGGACATTTCCAAAAGTGAGTAGCAATCTATCCTTTTCATAATATTGTTGCTATCCCATCCCGGACTTTTCATTGTTTGAGTCTGTATCCTCCTACACTCAATGATGATAATTTCCTGTACACTACAGCATCATCAGCAAACAGTCACAGCTTGCTGCTCACCCTATCTGTCAGATAATTAACGTATACAGAGAACTACAGTGATCCTGCTATACCTCTGTGGGGCATTTCTGACAATACCCTTGTCTTGGAATATAGAATCTGCATATTTCCTTCAGCCATGGTTCACAGGCTATCGTAAGAAAAAAAGGCAAGGTAAGATGTACACAAGTAATACTTTCTGAAACTGTGATGATGTACGGAGAGAAGCTTTTCTATTTCAAGGAGATTTCTTGTATTCAGGCTTATAATATGCTCAAGAATTCTTAACAAACTAATGTTAAAGACATTGGTCTGTCGTTTTGTGTGTCCTTTCCTTTACCCTTCTTATGTACAGGAATCACTTGTTTTTTTTTTTTTTTTTTTTTTTTTTTTCCACGTGTGTGGAACTTTTCACTGGGTGAGAGATTTATGAGAAATACAGGCTAAATAAGTAGCTAATGTTGAACTGGAATAGAGATTCCATTTGGACTTGGCAACTTATTTTTTCAATTCTTTCAGTTGCTTATCAGTGCCAAGGATGCCTGTTTGTATGCCCTCCATATGGAAGTCTGTGCAATGGTTAAGCTAGAACCTCAATTTTCCTTTTGCTGTCTTCTATTAACACATTGACTTGTCAGGAAGTGCCTGAATAGTAGCCTTCAACCTGATTACCGGTTTTATGTAGGACTGGAATTTTCTCTGGTTCTTGGCAAGATCTTTTGCTACTACAGTATGATGGTGGAAGTCATTGAATGCTTCGGGCATTGATCTTTTTATAGCTGCATGAATTTCTACTAACTTTTGCCTGTTGATATTTCTGCATTCTGTTTTGATCTCAGAGTACAATAATCTCTGTTTCCTCAACATTTTCTGAGTATTAAACCATGGTGGATCTTTTTCATCCTTAATCCATTTACTTGGCACTTGTCCGCCCCCTTTGCTGAGTGGTTAGTGCATCGACTCCCATGACCGTACCTGGGTTCAATTCACGGCCGGGATGGAGATTTTCTCCTCTCAGGGACTGGGTATTGTGTTATCCTTATCATCATTTCATTATCATGATCATGCAAGTCGCCCAGTGCATTAACATTAGAAAGAGATTTGCAACTCGGCAGCTGAACTTACCCTTCTTGGGACTCCAGGCCATCAATGCCATACGATGTTTTCATTTCACTTCACACATACTTCTGCAGAGTGCGATTTACAGTTAGTTCAAACTTAGCCCATAATTCCTCTAACATGTTGGAACTAAATGATATCTATTCATTCAGTATGGTACAACTGCTTATCTGCTCTGTCCAGCATGAAACCTCTACTAGCCATCTTAATAGATTTGTTGACTTTAGTAACCATCATCACTACGATGACGTAATCACTAATTCTTGTCTCTCTACTGACTCTGTTGATAAGATCAGACCTGTTTATAGCTATGAGGTGTAAAATATTTCTTTTGCATGTAGGTTGTTGAACTAGCTGCTCAAGACAGTTTTGGGAAATATGTTCAGAACTAGTTCATGAGAGTGTTTTTACACACTACCTGCAATGAATCCATAAACGTCCCAATCTGTACTCGGTATGTTAAGATTGCCTCCAGCTAATTTAACATGACTGGAGTAGTTCCATGTTACTGAGTGTAGACTTTCTTTGAATGATTCTACAACTTTTATGGTGGAATCAGATGGCCTGTAAAAAAGATCCATTGACTAACTCAAGGTCATCAGGCAATTTACTCCTGTCCGGATAACTTCACAACCAAACTCAATTTCGACCTCCATAGACACAGTGTTTGTCAACTGCAGTGAACACTCCCCCACCAGTGGTGTCTAACCAGTCTTTTCAATATACTTTCTATGCCTCATTAAATATCTTGGAGCTTTATACTTTGGGTTTTATCCAGGTCTTCTGTACTGAGTATTATTTGAGTGTGGCAGCTCTCCTGGAGGGCGGTAAATTCAGAGACTTGGTTATAAATGCTTCAACAATTTCCTGTTAAAAGTACCTAGAAAATGTATTCAGACATTAACCGACATAGGCAAACAGTCGGATATTATTCATTTCTTGACAGAAGCTCAAGTGAGAAAACGTTAAACTAAACACTCTGTACAAACACCAACAACTGCGCTGCTGCTTCTGCTGCTACTATTTCTTCCTCCTGGGCGACTGTGACTCCTAGATATCACATAAATTTTCCAATTTAGTCAAAACATCTGTTTCATCAAAATATTTGTCAACCAAGTGTTTGTTTTCGAGAAAAAATGTTTACATTTCTGCTGTAATTGGAATGTACAAGACAGAAGATGGCCAAAGAGAGCAGTAGTATAACAAAGTGTATATTCAACTCCTAAAACCTCACACAATTCCATGTTTTAAAACATAGCTTTACTGGTCGAGTTTCACGTAGTTTGCTATATTTACTAGATGTACCAGTGGAGAACTGAAATATTTTGATGTGAGAGCTTCTCTGTGAATGATGCAGTGGGTCCACACTGAATCCAAAGTTTTGTGTTCAATAACAAACTGCACCTGTCCATAACATCTGGACAAAGAACGATCACCTCGGTACGAACACCAACGCACTTTGTCCACTACAAATTCTTTTTCAACATAAAATATTTTAAGTAGCCCATCTGTCTTGAGCCTTCATACTCACAGTGATTCTTTTACAAAGGATGTTGCTGACAGTTGAATTATACCTAGATTGGAATAACTAAGTGACTGACAGATATCATAGTAATAATCAATTAGAGAATGAGATTGGTCATGCCATCTGTTCTGGTCATAGTTGTCATACTATTCAGCTATCCTATTTACCAGTTGCTGCAGACAGCTGGTAACGTAGTTAAGTACCTGCAATTCATTTTCATTGTTTCTCTGTGTGGTGTGCTATTTCATGCAATAGAAAGTCCTAAACTGGTTGCAAAAGTGTGATTAAAAGTGGTAAGACCATTATAACCCTGCTAAACAACCTTAATATTGAATATAAAAGAGCAGGGTGTGAATGTATCTGGAATGGAAATGCAGTTGTTGCTGCCACAGCCATATTGCCTGCACATAGAAATGTGAACTGACAACTTTGCGCTTTTGTGCTCAACTATCAATCACTTTGTTATTTTGATCAAGGTATATCACCTGAGAGCTGTGCTTAGCAAATTAAGTGTGCGCCATTATTATTGTCTGTAATATTGTCAAGCAGCAACCAAAATTCATTTCCTTATAATGAGAACATAAAACATGGCAACTTATTTTTTGGGAAGTGTGACTGTGTAAGTATTCCATGTGTTAACATAGGTTGTTTCAGGTAAATGGTTATCTTCTTACCAAATAATACATCGTTTATGAGTTTTGTGGATTTGATGCTCGTAATATTGTGTGTTATTTGGTATTGTTTCATGAGTGGCTTGTACTTCTGTAGTCCTTAGTTTCATTAGTCTTCTAACACCAATTGTATACAAGTACAGAGTTTTACAGGTAAATGAGCTGGAAGTATAGCAGAACAGATATGTCCCTGTATTCTGAAATGATTTTTATTCAGTTTTAGTTTTTTAGGGTTGTGTTCTTCCCTTGATGTGTAAATAGTACCAGGTATAAACAGAAAGATAGGTTTTTATTCATATACTATTGTCTACCCATAACATTACTAGTCACAAGATAAGAAATTTCCTATTTCAAATCTAAAGTAAACTGACTGATTAAAATGATACTAGCAACACACCCCATCTTGGCAGGAGTACCACTAAGTATCGTTGGCCGGACAGCTTATCTGGCATAGTGTAATAAATTATACATGCAAACCCACCTCATGAGTTAGTTCATCTATAAGGAGCTTTTCGTAGGTGACTGTCTACAACTGCTAGATAATTTGGAAAAAAAAAGCATCTTTGCGCCATCACACAACATATGATTACACAGCTGATGGCACAAGTATGGCTTTTTCAAACTATCTATAAGGGGCAATCAAATAAATACAAGACAGATGGAAAAAAAAATCACCGTAATTGTTAATACGTTTACTCCACTTTGAAACAAGGTGGTCAATGCTTTCATGGAAAAATGTTTATGGATGCTTACAGTACCATGATTGTACCCAAGTGTGCACTTCTTCATCTAAAGCAAATTGACACCATGGGTGTCTTTCTTCAGGGCTCCAAAAATACGGAAATCTCATGGGGAGAGATTGGGTCTGTACAGAGGATGTGTAAGGGCCTCCCAACAAAATTTCTGCAGTGTAGTTGAAACAGCCTTGGGAACGTCTGTTGTGGGTAGAGTCAGTAATAAAGAAGTAATAAATTAAAACATCATGTCTGATGCTGAAGTTTTACTCCATGAACAGTGAAAAGTAGTAAGAAATAAACTTTTTTCCTTTCATAATTTTGTGTGTGGGTTTGGGGGGGGGGGGGGGGGAGTGTCATGTCAGTAAGAAAAAGTTTTGTAAAGGTTTGAAGTTATGTGTAGAGTTTGTTGTAAATCACTAACAGTTTCTAATTGTAATACTTGTCCTGTGTGGTAAACTTCTAAAACTTCTAATGTAAGATTATGCCTCTTAATTAGTAGATTATGATAGCATTTTAAAATTTTAAATTTGGTCGATAATCATGCGAAATATTGAAAATCAATATTTTGAAGCCCTTAAGTAGGCAACTGCAACTGGTACTGGGTTCCAGGATAGTGCTTACATTACACAAAGATTATCCTATAGAAATATATAAATAATTTATTCAGTTAATAAAATTTGTTTTCCTGAAATAGTAATGAACCCTCATTCATAAAATTTTAGAGTGTTCATGTGTGTCTCATATGACCACAGTTAATGCACTCCCTTATCCCACAACTTTGGAGACTATTTTCTAATTTTTCTCATTCACGAGCCTGTCTCCACAGAGAGCATAACAACTTCAACTTCTGGTGAGGCAACCCAGGAGGGTGGGGGAGAAACTCAAGAGTAAGTTTCTAAAACAATTTACAGTTAACATCCAACTTTAAGCAACCTGATGTACATGTTTCAGCCAAAATTCGTACCCCCCAGTGACTCACTCACCTGTACGGACACTTGAGAAACACAGATCATATCATAACATCACATTTTAAACTAAGTTCTCTGTGACCTCTTTTCTTGCATCATTTTTTATGTTACCTTATGTTTATGGGGGAGCAGGACGTTGGTCTAGTATGCCTAAGTAATGGCCTTACTTCTCTTTTACATCTCGTCAGTTATGTAAATTCAGTAATTTATTAAACATTTTCTTTTATTCCTGTGGTAGTAACAAGTAATTTGTTCTGCATGAGATTGTACCAGAAACAAGCTCACCCCAAGCTCTAATAAAATGTGAAATTATCAATGTAGTTCCATTGACTGTAAATTTTTAAGTGTATGATGATGATGGTGTCCCATACTCCGAGGAGTGTAGGGAACGATACGGGAGACTCGCACTGCCGACTAGGCAAGGTCCTAGCGGAGGTGGTTTGCCACTGCCTTCCTCCGAGCGTAATGGGGGTGAATGATGATGATGAAGACAAAACAACAACACCCAGTCATCTCGAGGCAGGGAAATCCCTGACCCCGCCGGGAATCGAACCTGGGACCCCATGCGCGGGAAGTGAGAATGCTAGTGCAAGACCATGAGCTGCGGACTTCAAGTGCATTGCTTGATGTTATTATGGCTCTAAGGCAGTGTCTAAAGATACTCACTTCCAATGCAAAAATCTCAACTCTCTTCATGTTCTGATATTGGGTAGCAGCTTCTTTTCAACATCCTTTCCCATATGAGTTTGCAACCTGTCTGTAAACCCCAAGAGGCTGACAGAATATCAGTCTGCCATATGTTAAAAAAGAGATGTTGATTGAAAAGATTTGACTTAATGTTTGTCCCGTTCCCCCCCACCCCACCCCACCCCACCCCCACCCCCCTTCCCCCTTCCCCATGCTTTCTCCCCTCTCTCTCTCTCTCTCTCTCTCTCTCTTTCTGTGTGTGTGTGTGTGTGTGTGTGTGTGTGTGTGTGTGTGAGAGAGAGAGAGAGAGAGAGAGAGAGAGAGAGAGAGAGAGAGAGAGAGATAGAGAGAGAGGGGGGGGGGAGGGGGAGGAGAAGGGGCTTAGGTTTGGCAAAGAGTGTTTTATTGGAATTCGGAGCCATAAGGAAAGGCATTTGTATCCTAATCAAAAAAGGTCACATTTTCAAAATTTGTAAAGGGATTGTACTGTTTGGTTGCAGATTCTCCTAAATTGCAGCAGAAGCATGGGAGTAGCAACCTGAAGCGTGGCAAGTCTTTAGGAAATCCTGTGACCAGGAAGCCTTTTGTGCAAAAGAGGCAATTATCAGCAATAAACAAAACAGTAACTAACAGCATAGTTGTGGTGAAGTCAGCAACAAACAATGATTCAACTGACAAAGATCCTGATCTCATTAGGTTACAGGTCAGTAAATTCTCTTCAAGAAAGTATTCATATACTGCACCAGGTCTCAACAGCATTACACATTCTTATACTTTAGAGGAATATATGCTGCAGTAATCACTTGAGATGACCCGAAACTGTGGGACAAACTGGGTCTCATATCTGGCCTTTAGCATTAAATGATCTCTGAGCTTGCCTCACAGCTGGACTAAAAGCTTCTACCTGCTGCTTGGAGGGTAAGCGAGTTCATGCTAAGAGTTGTTAAATGAGGTGAGCTCAGGTATCACAATTAGTAGCAAGCTTCTTGTAAAAGGTAGACCTGGGTTCAATTACTGATCTAGCACATGCCATAAACATTCATTGCATCATATACTCCTCTAAACATGAAATTATCCATAGAAAACAACATAGTATAAAAGAAAGCTCGGCAAAATTCTTGAAAATCACAATCCAGGACAACCTCAAGTGTAACACGCAAATAGATTTCATAGCCCATAAACTACTAAAAACAATTTTGTCATTAACTGTGAAGTGCATGGTAGAGCGTACAGCCCATTGCACCAGTTATTAGGGCTTTTTCCCATTTCATTCACATATTGAGTGCTGGAAGAATTATTCTTAAATGCCTCTGTGCATGCTGTAATTGGTGTAATCTTGTCTTTGGGAACTATATGTAGGGGAGTATATTCTTAGAGTCATCCCTTCCTATTGGTTCTAGAAGCTTTCCAAGTAGGTTTTGATTGGATGGGACAGTTTGCATGTGTCAGTTCAATCCATTTTCAACACCTCTGTGCTACTCTCCCATAGGTCAAACGACCACGTGAGTATGGGTGCTGCCCTTCTTTTCTGGCCAATATCCACCCTGGATTATCTATTGTTTGATACTAGATTGTTAAACTGTCATGAAGCAATTGCTGTAATCAATTACAGCTATAAAGTACCTGGAAATATCTTCCACAGAGGGAATAAATACATAAATGCAGTTATGGGGAGGGCAGAAGCAGAACTGGAAACCATTCGAAGTGTATTAAGTCCCAAAACAGTTGTTTGGTCATTTGGTGACTATTGTTTGAGCCACTTGCTCAATACTATATCAGGTGACTTTGACGTGGACAGCAGAACTTTTGCTGAATAAACTCCTCACGGGTGAAGACTGAATTGCTGAAGATCACCAGGTTCTAACAGCAGACTTTGAAGCTAATTATGCCTTAGATGGTGCCACATCCCTCGACATGCATGTGAAGGTTGCTTAGTACTAGCAAAACTTAAGTCTAGGAAGTTCCTGGGACCACCAGAGAGCATTCACTGGAAAATCATTCCACAGATCACTTAGGGTAAGAAGGATTTAGGCAATATTAAAACTTCTGACGAGTTTGCAGTTAAGAAATTGAATGAAAGAGATCTCATGTACCCATATACATACTGGCCAGTTTGCTTAATCATTGTGCCCACTAAGGTGCAAGACAAGTTTATATGCAACTGCTGACAGATGTACAAGTTACTGACACCTCAGATAGTACCAGTTTTGTTTCAGGCAGGGACTTTCTTTGGATAACATGATAAATCATGTGCTTAAAATACAGTGGGGTTCATAAAAATGTAGACACTTTTTGATAGTCAATGTTAATGGAACAAAATTACATATTATTATAGTTCTTGTGCAGCATAGAGATTATTTTGTGTGCTCAAAGTGACCCACATTAGCAGTCAAACATCAATGCCACTGAACTGTTGACAGTACTGCGGCTGTCGGTGTTGCTGGCATGATAGATACACAGGATGCTTCAATGGTTTTTCGTAGCTCATTCAGTGTAGCTGGCTTCTGTTAGTAAACTTCAGTTTTCAAGGTTTTCCATAGGTAAAAATCAAAAGGTGTAAGGTGTGGAGACTGTGGTGGCTACTTAGCAGCTCCTATTTGACCTACCCATTGTCCAGTTAGATTTTCGTCAAAGTATGCTCTGACGTCTCTGTGGTAGTCAGGCAGAATGCCATCTTGTTGTAGGTAAAATCTTTCATTTACAAACACCTTTTGGATAGCAGGTAAAATTGATGTTTGCTGCATTTGAAGATACACCTTACCAGTTATGATACCTTCAAAGAAGAATGGGCCAATCAAACCGCATGATGACAGGTCACACCACACATAAGCACCTGGTAGATTAAAATGTTTTTATGCGTGAACATGAGGGTTTCAGGAGTCCAGTACTGCAGTTATGGCATTTACAGTACCGTTCAGTTTGAATTGTGCCTCATCAGACAAGATAACCATCCCTGTATACCATTCATCCTCATGAGGCATGCCTTCAAACCACTCACAGTAATCCATCCTTCAATACGGGTCATCCTCGTTTGTAGCATGCAGCAATCTTGAATGTACACTTTCCACTTTGTAGTCTTCAGAATTCGTTGTATGCTTGATCAGCTTACGCTGCTTTCACATGCATGCTGCTTCACAGAGTTTTGAGGTGCTACAGCAAAATGCTACAACACAGCAGTGCTGGTAGCTGCACTTGTTGATATTTTTGGTTGACCAGATCTTTCTGTATGCTCATTCTGAACAATACTGTCAGCTCCAAATTTATAGTGAATGTAATAAATTGTTGTACGTGTTGGTGGCTGAGTTCCATACACATTACATCATTGCCGTTGTACCTCCATCATGTTTTCGTATTTCCAGTACGGCTTCAATATGGCCTTGCGTAGCTCAAACGATGATCTTCCTTCACTCATTGCTGGACTCTCATCTGTTGTAAAATGTTCACAAAGATCTGTTGCGAAAACAATGGACTGTGCTCCCACGCAAAATTGCAATGATACGACATTTTGTTCCAAAGGTATTAACTGTCAAAAATGTCTTCAATTTTCTGGATCCCTCTGTAGTTACCACCTCACATGGTAAACACATGATTGATATTGGGTATCTTTGATAATTGTGATCTGATGATGGTGAAGTTTCTGATAACTGATGTACTCTGATACAAGCTCTATGACTAAAGTTGTGGAGAGGGTGGAGTAGAGGGAGGGAATGTTGGCTGAATTGATTACGGGCAATTGTAAATTGATAAACTTTATTAGCAAGTGATTACAATGGTTGACCTATATGGCTTTATGCTGGGATACCTGAATTGAACTTTTCTCCTTTTTGTATATTTCGGTTGAGGAGCAAACCTACGGAGTTGATGGATATGCAGATGATCTAGTGGTAGCATCAGAGAACTCCATGGCCAAAGTTGAGAATAAAGCAAAGGAGCCTCTTGATAAAGTCCAATGATTTGCTGTCATAAAGCCTTAAATGTGCTGTTGAAAGGAAACCTGTAAGATGCTCGTTTGTAATACAACTATTTCATAACTGATTTAACTAGACCTTCTCACTTTGTATACAGCACAATGTTATGTAAAAGAAGGGATGAGGGTTAGATATTTTATGACTCTATGTCAAAACCCCAAGTGCCTGGTTTTCCTGCAACTGTCGTCTTGCTTCTCCCACTGCCAGCTAAAATCAGAATCCTGTAATGTTTGTCATTTAGCACGTTGGGGAGACACTGACACAAATGAAATCCAAGTTTATCTAACAAGATCCAAACACTTTTAATTGTGGGCTGCACTCTTTACAACTTATATGTTAAATAATCATTTACTGGCACTTCAGCCATGTAGCCAACTGGAATGTCTATTGTAAAAGAATTAATCACTTGGTACAAATGCCTGAAGCACAACCACATGAGGTCCAAGCATTAGTCAGTTCTAGTGGCATAATAAGTTATTCTCAAGAGCATACGCATGTCCAATTGTGACGCGGCTGTTTGATGACTTAGCAGTATGATATCCAGACAAAAAGTATCAATGCTTGTAATATTTGGTCAAACTGATTATGTGTTTCTCTCTCACTTTTAATGTTCTGGATAATTGTTCAGTATACATTACTTATCCCATTACTGACCCACAGGGTTGATTGTCTCCCAATATAACTATTTCGGAATTATCATTCTCAAATAAATCACCAATACTGAACCATCAAACTGATATAAAATACACAGGTTCTGTGGCATGAATTTCAATTACTCTGACAACATACTGTAAATTGTGTTCCGCAGCTGTGGCATTGACACTGTATGGTACATGGAAGCTAAGCCATGGCTCTCTAATTATGCTCTGCGCTCGCCAAAGGGGTGACAGTTGACAGCCGTGTGTGAAATAGGCAACAATCCTACAGTATGCTTACAAACGAAACCAAACCATAAGATGAAGAGATATTACAGTAACTGTATAGACAACCATCAATATTTAGAAGCTCATCTTCATATAAAAGATTAAACTTAAACCTCCTGTCATTCAGGCAGCATCCAAAACAGGTAGAGTAATTCACAAATACAAATTGGCCGTAATAGGTGATACCTGCATACCACTACTGCAAGCGATCAGGGGTGACGACAATGCCAACTTTATTATCATTACAAGCTTCACAGCCAGTATGTTGCCAATTCACCTCTGTTAAGCACAGATAAATCTTGTAGCATGCACAGAGAACAGCTGTCACATGTCTGGACTCATACTGGCTAAAAACAGATGATGTGGAAAGAGTGGAGAGGGTAACTAAAATTAGAATTTAAGATAAGATCCAGCTCAAACACTAGAAACTGGATGGTATGCAGAGGGTTTGGGATATATATTCTCATTAGGAAACTGCTCCACTTTCTGTCTGGACATGGTTCTCATTCACAGCATTTACATTGAATTCAGTGATGACAAAGGGGTCAGTCTAATTATGAAGAGTTTGCAAGCTCAGAACATATAACAGTTAAATATCTGAAGTAACAAGAGTATAGACCTTAACAACATCCAGACCATTGTATAGATTAGCTTGCAACACAGTTATGTGGCAGCATGTTCATAGCTCTAAAGGCATCTGTAATTAAAATATTTCCTTGTGCAGTGTGGTGGACTAAGGTCAGTCACAAGTCTGGGGTATTGTGTCTGACCATGGAAGTGTCAGTGCCTCTGAAATAAAATGTAAAAGTAACCCATTCAGTGACATATGGTGATGTAATGTAGCATATGTGCATGCATAGATATGTCATCTTTTGCTACAAGTGCCATCCTTCTCTTCCAGCCCTTTCCCAGTGTACCCATATAACTACTGCTGCTATTAAAATCTGTTGCTGTTATGATTCAGTCATTCAAAGCACTGTTGTTTATGACTGTGTAGCTTTTGTTAGTCATCAACAGCACCATCATCATTGTGACCATGGGTACTGATATACAACCACCATGGGACCACATTGATGCTTATGGTAGTGGACTCACATTTGGGAGGTCTTGGTTCATATCCATCTCCAGTCATCCTGATTTAGGTGTTCCCTGAGGTCCCTAAATCACTTAAGGCAAATGCTTCTTCCTTAGGCTGAGCTTATGCTTCATCTTTAATGACCTTATTGTCAATGACATGTTAAACACTAATCTGTCTACCTTCCTTCCTTCTTCGGCACTTAAATGTTGATACAAAAACAGATTAGCAGTTAATAATAAATATTTATTAATTATTAATGTAAATTTAATGATAGATGTAATTCTCAGTTTATAACCCATATGAGAAATAATAAGGATTAGACAGATGATGTAGGTGTTTGTAAAAAACAATAGTAGGCTCCATTTTGCTAGTCAGTAACTGTGTGTTCTTTGAGGTCTCTAGTTACACCAGCAGATTACTTGTTTGATTTTTATTACTTAATTTTTTCATTGGGTTTTATTTCATTTTGCACTATTTTTAATCATTTATCAATACATTACCTTATCAGTAACAATAACTTCTTGCTGTTGTCCTTCTAAGTATATTTATTACTAAAACCCTGTTATTAAGTCCACGCACTATCAAAATCTGACACACTATAGGAAACTAGATGGTGAGTTGGAACAATATGAAGTCATGAAATATGACTTAAGTTACTGCTTTTAGTTTTATTAACCTAATATTTTTATAATTTCTGCTCAGCAGCTTCAAACAAATGTTGTATATTGTTGCAAAGTAAGGAAGATGACAAAACCCAGTCTTACATCATAGAGCAGAACATTGCTGTATATAGCTGCACTTATCATTTCAGTTTGTAAAACCTTGACAGGGTGGAACAGATTGCTTGATAACTACTACTACTAATTTATGACATCTCACTTTGGCTATTATGAATTTGTGTGTTTAAAATTCCAGATGGTACCAATGTTCTTACCTATTATGCGAGGTACTCTCAACTTACCAGCAGCTAGAGATCCAGAGGTACTTGAGCGACTGGATCCCTCTGGCCCATTAGCATTATGTCAGCGTTATCAGCATCATCTGACACTATGTAGTGAACTTGTCTCTTCAGAACAGGCTGCAATAAATCTACGTATGCGAGAGGTAAGACAGTTAATTTTATCAGCTCTTGAAGAGGTATTCGTTTGAACATGTATGTCTATTGTAAAACTTGTCTGAGTGAGACAAAACTGTGGCAGAATACTAGATTATCTGGTAGGAAACAAGCCTGGTTCCCAACCCAAACTGAGTTAGATTTTTCACATTCCTAAATCATGTCTGAGTGAGACAGTACTGTGGCAAAATGCTAGCATTATCTGATAGAAATCAGGCCTGGTTCCCAGTCCAAATAGAGTTAGATTTGTCACATTCCTACATCATTCCCAGCAATGTTCCATTTGTGACACATTGCTGTTATGCTTATAGCCATCAATGCTTATGGTCTAGATAGAAAAGCTTATGGTCATCTTAACACCAGCTAACCTTCCCAAATTCTTAATTTTCCCCTCTGGAGGGTGTGTAGATCCAGAAAAGTTGCCAAATAATGATGTTGTTGCCAATTGCCAGACCACTTCTGGATCTGTTTGTTTGGGCAGGAGAGCGCATTGAGTGGATATTAGACCAGTTGCTCCACTGACTTCTTTACTTGGTGTAATTGTTTAAAACCTTTGACTTATCAAATTTTCTTGATCATATAATTATGAGGATCATGCCATAAGTTTTTAGCAGTATCAAATGGGAAACTCTTGGAATAAAAAGAATGGTCATTGGAAGTCCAGATATTGCACTTGACAATGACTTGGGATGTTGTGCTGACAATAATAGGAAGCTTGAGAAGTGTCGATTTAAAAAAAAAACCTACTTTCTGTGATAGATAAATCTAAAACAACAAAATTTTCATGCCATGATTTTGTACATTTATAAAATGGTTTGACTTTAAAGAATGAAACATTCCCTGCAAAGGCACACTCAGAGAGGAACAGGCAAAAACAGTCCCCCAACCCCCCATAGAAAAAAATCTTTGCAAACCAAACTCATATCTGCTCTTTCAAACAGTTAGTCATATCATTTTTGTAGAAACTCAGAACGTATTATGGATGTTGAATAGTAGCCAGTGTACTCAGAGCCATTTTTAGTAAAATCTGCATCATTCACTGCAAAACTAACAAGAGATCACAGTGGGAATGAATTGCCAATCAAAGCAATGGATGGGAGATTGTGACCATGCCAAAACACTGAAGTTGATTTCAATTGTCAGAAATGTTTTGGCCATTTTTTCTGGGATGTAAAGTAGATTATTTTTATCTAATACTTCGCAAATACTTTGCAAGTGTTCTACACCAAAATGATGGAAAAAGTTATAGAAGAGGTTTGGAGAGCAAAAGGAGGAAAATCATCTTTTATCAGGAAAATACACATGAGCACAAAGAATCTTTGGAAATGAGAATATTGAGGGATCTAAAGTATAAATGTTCCAACTAACATATTCCAGCATCTAAGAAATTTGTGTCTGAAAATAATATTGAATCCATTGAAAAAGGTAATGGAAGATGTATTTCAAGGACCTTCTAAAATTACATCAAGTTGGAATCCAAATATTGGATAAAATGTATTGATCCAAGTATGTTGAAGTAAATGTATTTGATGATGATGAGGAGCGAGCAGGAAAGGAAGAAGCAAAATCCTAATGTTAGATTATTTGGAGGAAATGGGGAAATGTTGAGTGCTGGAAGAAGTACTTGACATGCGGAAATGGTAGCCCTAGGACACGCCACAACAACTGCAACAGATTACAAGAAGACATAGAAGCCATAGAAATTGAGGCAGTGTAAAATTGACACACAAGAAATGAGATTATGTTTAACAAACAAAAATTGTACAACTCAAATAAACTTAAGTAGATGTAAAATGTGACTCTTCTGTGAAAGACATGATTTTGTGACTGGACAGCTAATTGATGTTATCCATTAAACAAGGACACAGTAAATACTTATCTATGATAAAGAAAATAAATGTAAGTATGAATCAATGGAAAGTCTAGTATAAAATGTAAATAAGTATATGATTACTACTCAAGGAATAGATTTGAGTAACAGACAATGACTAACTGAAATTCCAGATTAAATCCTTTTTCAGAGAACTAACACACACACACACACACTATGAGGGAGCAGCACCCTTATCCAGGGTGGGCAATGGAGACAATGAAAAGGGGGAGGCGGGATGGGAAGAGAGATTACAAGAGATTGTGGTGGTGTGGAATTTGTCGATATAGGCAGAGGTGTCCCTGCCGTTTATACTAAGAGGCAGGGAACAGATTAGGAGTTCTGCCAAAAGAAATCCTTTTGGAATTGTAAAGGAGGGAAGAAGATGAATCCAGAGTAAGAGAGAGGAATGAGGAAAGGAATATGCCTGTGAACTTGGGTGGAGGAGAAAAGTGACATGAAGATTGAAGCTGAAATGCTGAGAATCATGCTCCACAACTCAGTAATCTACTTTGGCTGTGACCAATTGACCAAATGAATAGATGGTTTGTTGTTGCATCCACATGGAATGCTGTTCAGTTGTTGCAGCAAAATTGGTATACGATACACACAATACCCCCTTGCATTCTGCTGACTATCCACCACACAATACCACTTGGGACTGGAAAAACTGAACCACATTATCCGCTATGGCTTTGACTATAATAAATGAGTAATATTATACCCACAGTCATTCAATCCTCCCATACTGTGGTTGTCCCCTGAGCCAATATAAAACCCTAGTCCATCCGTATACTACTATTCCTCTAACACCCATACCTCATGACTCATATCCAACACAGGTGCATATCCATAAATTGAGGCATAACATTCTATGGCAGCTGGCTATTTGCTTCCCTAGGGCTTACTAGAGGACGACATCTGAGTGGCTAAGTCAAGTGAGTGGCACTCACTTCCCATTTCACTATCCACATGATCGGTCTCACTTGGTTTCAATTGCACCAGCATCATTGAGTGTGACCGAACATGTGTGTGACCCCAAGTGGCTAGGGGAACATGGTGGTTAGTTTTGTCACAATGCAGCAAAAATACTATGGTGGAGCACAGAATCTGCAACTCCACATCTTCAATGCCCATGCGGATCCGTGTGGCCATGCAAGCCACTAATATAGCTTTGAAATTAGGCAAGGTAGTGTTGGTCAAGCTGGCTGAAGTTTGTTCACCCTCTCTCTCGCACATCACAGCAGCATGAACACCATGCAGATTGAGTGTGAACAGCAAGCAGATTGGATATAGGCTTGCAGTGCTCTAGGGCTTACTTGTGAATGTACCCATATTGCCTGCCAACTTTTCTGCAACCACTGCACTACATGGATGTGATCATTAACCAATTATTCACATGGCAGTTGTGCATGCTGTTCAGCATTATGTGGTTTACTTCAACAACTTCACAGCTCACAGTATTTTGAGCCCTCTCTCACCATGCAACCCTAATGCCAGTATCACCTTTTTATTGAATTAAACTGGTAGTAATACTCCCTTCAAAATGTTGTTTGTTCCTACAGTACCTGTGGTGTCAGGCTCCAGTAATGCCTGTTCCCTACACTTCACCTATTCCCACTCCATTGTACCCTTTTGCTCCACTCTCAAACTCCCCCCAGGTATTTTTGAATTCTGTCCTACCTCACATGACTGATATCTTCACTTCCTCATTAATCTTCTATCTTCCCGCCTTCTTCTTTTTCAACATTTCTCTTAGTAGCCTCCTACCCTGCACCTGTGTAGGTGGCACGCCACCACCCTTCCACCTGTAGTGCATAATACACCTGCACAACCTTTGTTAAGCCATTCTTCTGCTATTTCTCCCTTTCTCTAACCATTCCAAACTTCTTCCATGTTTCCACCACCCACTTCATCCAAGATTTCTGCCCACCTCAGTTCAACTGGTACCATGAGAGAATGGTGTCTGTTTTTCTACGTGCTGATCTACTGCTGAGCACCTCTTCTATTCAATAAGTTATGATGTATCCTCATATAAAAATTTATGTTAACAGACATATTTGAAATGTCATTTAGTAACAATTATGATCATCAAAAGAAGCTACTAAGAAGAAAACTGTTGTTGCTAGACATTATATTTACCACTGAAGGTTTTTTCATTAGCAGATTTACATTTTTTATACACATCAATCCCAACAACTCCAACCCTCATTGTGCTTTCATATGTGTAATCATCAACAGCAGCACAAGCACAACACTGCACCTCATAAGGGTTCATTAGATCCATTTATACAATATAGTCACACTTTTGACACATTATTCTCAGGCTATAGGCAGAAGATGACAACTCTGTATGTATTGCTCAAACCATTCAAGTTGAGCAAGACTGTTTTACTTTCAAAACCACAAATTATGATCAACATACCTTGCTGTTTCATAAGAATCATGCTGACCATGATGCTGATTACACATATTCAGGAGAGCAAACAAACACAGTTGAAAGTAAACTGCTTAAAACATTTAGCAATACCTGCATATCAGGAAAGATGTGGGCTAGATTCAAGGAATGAAATAGTAAAGCTTATGAAACTAAAATCTGACTTCACTGTGAAATAAAAAAAAACAATAACCAAAACAAAGATAGTCTGTTTAAAGTGCACATACATGAAATCAGTTTCTGCTGCTGGGAAACGCTGTATTGTGTTGCTCCGCCTAATGCATTGTAGCATGAAGGTTCTCATGAGTTGGGAAAGATGTGCTTGTCTTGAAAGAAGAATCTCACACCGAAGTGTTTACTGTAGATGTGGACAACAGATTAAAGAATCATCTCACCGTGCCACACAGCCCTCACATTATTCTCGGCAGCATGAAGGACATCTGACACCCATCCACAGTACAGGCCCAAATTATGACTGATCCACCTCCTTGCTGAACCCCTGGGATTGCACCCCTGAGACGTACATTGGTACGAGGTTGTCTCCCCCCTCTTCGGTGATGATCATCAGTTGTCAGTCTAATCCTGCTGTCAGTCAAATCCTGCACTTGTTAGTGAAGAGGACCCAATGCCATTGATGGACATTTTATCCGAAGTGTTTCCTTACCTACTTTCTTCATGTGCCGTGATTCTAGGTGTTTTGTACTGTTGTTCATAATGGACACCATGAGAGCAAAGTCTAAACTTGAAATGACATTTTAAGGCATGTTGGCAGACTGAACTATGAGCACGTTGTTCTATTCATGATTGAGTACACAGTACACTCTAGTGAACTAAACTGAAAATGCAGGTTTACTTCTACCTTCATTGCGCTGGTAGCTTTATGTGGTGATCGCTTGTGGCCAAAAGAGTATTGAGAATGAGATTTGTATGATAATAATAATAATTCCTAAAAAAGCCATAAATAATGCAAGTCATGAGAATACTGCAAAACTTTAAAGGTTTTTTCTGTGGCTGTGAAAAAGTGCAATGAGAATATGAAACTAGCTGAAATATGGTGGTGTAGTACAGGGAAAGTGCTTTCCAGGTGATGGATGTACAGTTGATGCAGTCTGATGATGGTCAGAAAATTGAGATAAAAGAACCAGATGGACAGGTTTGTGAAACTGCTTTACTCTAATCTGTTTTGAGCCTGTTCAACCATTACTTGTGCAAACCATTGAGTACTAGTGTGTGTTACTACAGCAGAGATGAGAATCAATGTTAAGACAGTCATCCACATGTATCTGCACTTCTTTGAAGTGTGTGCATTATGATTGTCCCACCATCTCATATTTGACCATAAGTGGACATACAAGCATGTCTTTTGAATCAATTTCCAGTCATAGGGTTTTCTTCACAGGAGCTAATTCTCATATGAAATTCAAATGTGAATCTGTTTCTTTTTTCTAGAACGGTAAACAATACAGCACAAATTCTTATGCCCACTGAGAAAATCAAATTACAGCCATTTGCTTGACAACTATCTTCTAAAACATAAAACGTGTTGAAATTCTTTCTCCTGAGAAGTACAAATATGCACAGTTAATATTCCATATTGTTTAATTATGATAGACAAATAAACATGAACTGTTGTTTCTAAACATGACTGCTCTCCACAACAATGGCAATTCTTACATGTCGCACGACTACCACACATGCACGCGCGCTGGCGTGCGCGCCCACGCACACACACACATACACACACACACACACACACACACACACACACACACACACACACACACACACACACACACTCTTTTTTTAGATCACACTACCTATAAATATCACTTGCATGACCTTAAAAATCACTTGGGAGGGAAGAAATTTTGAATGTGGAGCACTATAAAGCAGTGTCCTGCAGTAGTCATGACACCAGCTCAGTATTTTCTGTGTCAGTGAAATCATGGCACCTATACGTTGTTGGAAGAGAGGGGGGAACACTTTGAAAGACTGACAAATTTTGGTGAGTGTAGGTTACTTGTTTCCAACTTGTAGACAAAAGCTGCAACAAACCTTGAAAATACCTTGTAATTTAGTCTTATATGAGAGGATAATTTCAGTATATTTGTTCTGAAGCCCCAGTAGGGTTAATTATGAGGTCATGTAACCAGTTACCTTGAGGATGGAGAGGTGAAATATAGACAGGCAGTCAAAACAGAATGGAGATTTTCGCTTTATTATCATAATTTCATTCTTCTCTAGTGCTGATAAACATAGGGTATGTAAAATAAGGCTTTACATCAATCAGAAGGGTGGCAGAATATGATTTTGGGGGCTATGGGGAAGCTATTATGAGTTCAGACTCTTGAGAATGGTAATCAGAAGCATTATTGGGGAAATAGTTGTGAGTCTCCTTATTAGTATTTGGTGATAGGACTGCTTCAGTAATGCAGTGGGCAGGGAAATGGAAAAAGAGAGGTGAGATTAAGTTATTGTGTGTGTGTGTGTGGGGGGGGGGGGGTGTATCTATACACGTGTGCTTACAAAAGTTGTTTAAGGACATCTGCTACTCACACATATGATTATGTGTGTCTGTATTTATTCTTGTTACACTTGTGTTGTGTTGTAGGAATCATTTAATCAAGATCCCAGTTTCATAGATAGTTGGTAAAAGTAGTTAATTAAATTTCAAAGTTTTTATTGCTGATACATCCAGAATATAACCAACTTATCATAGTTCCTACTACAGTCATTTATTGATCCTGGATCTGAGAAAATGGCTGTTGGAATTGCCCGCTATATAACGTCGGTCTCAGCAATTGCATCAAGTAATACTTTAAACTGTTAATGTCTATGAACATAACCATATGAGGAAAGCAAGGTTAGGACATCTACTTGAATAAATCACTTGCTTGCATCTGATTCAGATTATGTGGTAGATTACTTCTTTTCAAATATAT
Organism: Schistocerca nitens; assembly: GCF_023898315.1. Lineage (NCBI taxonomy): Eukaryota > Metazoa > Arthropoda > Insecta > Orthoptera > Acrididae > Schistocerca > Schistocerca nitens. The sequence goes on along the minus strand of NC_064617.1, from coordinate 917,769,575 downwards.
ATCATTCCATAGTGCATTATCAAAACAGTGTTCATGGTGAACCTGATGAGAACAACAGTTGAGATCCACAATGTTAATGTTACTTCACTCTTGGTTGCAAGCGGTCAGCTCTATATCGCTCTTTATTTGGAACAGTGCTTTTCTTCACTAAGTTGTAAGACTATTTTATAGTGTTGCACCCTTGTTAACTTCAGTCTTCTTTTGCATCAGACTAGTGCTAAATATACAGTTAGTTAGTTATCATGTACGGGCCCAATAGGACAATGCAAGGTACACTCAGTCAAGTTGTTTTTGATGATTAGTCTTCCTTTGCATCCAAATTCGTTTCATCCTTTCAGTATGAATTCTCTTTCTTTCATCAGTCCGTGGTGTTCCAGTCCATTTTCTAATTCCCCCCTGACCAACTTTCCAATCAAATATCCTTTGTTTGAATGTTTTTTTATCTGTAACATCTGCCAGAGTTATACCAGCTACTTTAAGATCCCCCTTAATCTCAGTGATCCATTTAATTGGCTCAGCTTTGGCCGTACTTCGTTTTTGTAGAATTCTCCAATTTGGTTTGTCAACCTAGTGGATACCATTCTTTTAATGTACTCTTAAAATTTAAGTCTTCGTTTTCTCATATCATCATGTATTTCTGTGTATTCTTGTATTTCCTTATTACTTCTCAGCCTATACGTTTCTCTTTCATTAATTTTGGGGCCTAATATTTTCCTAATAATCTTTCTTTCTTTTGATTTCCATCAGTATCCTCATTTTATTTAAAATTACACTTTCTGCTCCATAAAGACATCCAGGATTGATTACAGTGGTGTAATGGCTAAGTTTACTAAGTGATTTTTTATTATAAATATTTCCTGTTAATCTGAATGCAGTTGCCGTTTTTTGACAGCAGACTTTGTTTGCAGCTTTTTCTAGACCATTTTCTTGTATGATTTTCCCCCCAAGTATTTAAATTCAGAAACCCTTTTTATTTTTCCATATTTCATGTTCATAAACTTTGGTGCTTGTTTGTTGCCTGTCATATATTCTGTTTTTTCGAATGATATTTTTAGTCCTACTTTTTCCACAACTTCTTTAAGAATTTCAGTTTGTTTTTGAGCTGTGGTAATATCCCTAGTTGAAATTGCCAGATCATCTGCAAAGGCGAGGCAATCTACTCTAATATTACTTCTACCTAACTTGATTGATTGGTCTATATTTTGACTCGACCTTTGCTCTTGCCAATCTGTAAAGTCCTTTTCCAAAACAATTAAAAGGTAATGGGGAGAGTCCATCTCCCTGTCTAACACCAGTCTTTAAGTCCAGTGGTTTAGAAAATTTCCCCATGAATTTAACTTTAGAGCTAGTGTCAGTTAACTTTTCCTTTATCAGCTTTAGACTTTTATTATCTAGTCCTTGTTCCTTTAAAAATTGGAAAAGAGATTCACAATCAACTGAGTCGTAGGCCTTTTTAAAATCAACAAATGTACGTACAATATTGTTTCTAGTAATAATTTGGCACATAAGAATAGTTTTAAATTAAAAATTTGTTCCGGAAAGGATCTGTTTGGTCTAAAGCCTGCTTGGTATTTACCGGTTTTAGATTATAACTGTTTTTGGACCTGATCAAGTAAACATTGAAAATTACTGTGTTCATGAGTGTTTAATTGTCCTCTACCCAATGCAACATTTCCATACAGAATTCCCTACAAGCAACCTTATCTCTATCACTGATGTGCTGTGCCTTTGTGAATCTGTATGGTTTCAAATGCAAATGTCTACACAGTACTTACCAAACAGTCACTTATAGAATGCCAGTCTCGGCATACACAAGTCACATTGATCTTTGTGGACTGCAAGCAAAGCTGTCCTTAACCTGTTGGACATATTAACACAAGGGCGACCGATTCCTAATGTTGCAGTGTATAACCTGCCTCAGCAAAGTTCTTGTGCCTAGAGCAAATTGTTGGCCTGCTTGGAGCTTCTTTACCGAATTCAGTGTGGAATTCACGCTGAACACTTGTTGCAGCATTCATTTTCTGAAACTAAAAAACAGCGAGCACACTCCGCATCAGTGAAAGTAGCCATTTTAACTGTGCACTGTGGTGGTGCTCCTGGTGTGGAATGAGGTACTTATGCACTATGTGAATCAAACTTGAATTTCTTTGCTAAAAAATGACACACCTACTGATTCTGTAAGTTATCTCAATAAATTTCCATATCATTCCAAAGTTTTAAAGTTCTTTTTGATGCACCCTGTATATACCAAATAAATTAATAAGAAAACCTGCTGTACCCCCATGGCACACAAACAGGTCAGAACACTGTTGGAGAAGTAATGGAAAAAGCAAACCAAATGTAAAAGAATGCAAAATCCCCAAGACTGGCAGAGTTTTACAGGAGCTTGAAATTTAACGTGAATTTCAATTGAGGTGCTTTTAACACATTCCATAGCACAACTGTCTTGAAATCATTTTTATCCCTGATTTCATAATTGGAAATTTAGTGGTTTACAGATGTTACAAATTCAAGGTGATTTAGAAATTATCAGTCTTCCAATAGTGACAACAAAATAAAAACTTAGTCCCAATTTAAAAGATCAGTTAACCTCCAGGCTGATTCCTTTTTATCTTGTCAATCCAGATTGATGCAGAGGTTACTAGGCTACTGACCCTCATGACAGAGAGGCAGAAACGATGTGCTAAGTATGCAGAGAAACTGAGTAAGGTGCATGAACTGTCACACCAGTTGAACCGTTGTCACACACTTCTCAATCAAACACTGGAAAGCATGGAGACATTAAACAACTGGCTCCCTGTTGAAGATCGTCTTGAGCCTTTTGTATGGACAACTGGATAGCAGTAAGTGGGTGATTTTTGTGGTCATTAAAGTTTGTGTGTGTGTTTGTGTGTGTGTGTGTGTGTGTGTGTGTGTGTGAGAGAGAGAGAGAGAGAGAGAGAGAGAGAGAGAGAGAGAGAGAGAATATATTTGCAATAATTGATAAGATGTCTGTGTCCATTAAACATTGTTTTCTCTATGTTTGAATGTGTACAGTTGATTTAATGTATGATAATTTTGTTTCAGTGGCAGTATGCGTGAAGACACCCCTTGATCAGTTCAGAAATAAATTTCACTGGCATTGCAGCACTTTCTCTTGAACTAGAATGAATTGTTTTCATGTTATCAAACTTTTATCTCATTATTGTAAATAACTGTATAATAGCACATTGACTCAATGTGCTTTTGAATCATTAAATACTTGTTATAACAAAGCCTTCCATTATAGTTGGAACGCTATCAGTAATTCCAAGTCATGTTTGTACATACAATTCTTATTTGTCTTACTGTATTACTGTACCATTTCTTTAATGGTACAGTAATACAAAAGGAATGTTTCATGTCCACAGATATGTGTAAATTCATACAGAGGGATAACAATCAGGGCCAAGGCTTTCTTTATAGTGTTTCCGAGAAGAACAGTTTCACAAAATGCCTGCTATGCAACTAGTTATAAAGGTTCAAGATACTCATTTGCCCTTATGAGGCGTTTTTAATACCCAAGTCAAACAATTCATTATGTAAGAGCAGCAATTGTGATCTTGAATTAGGATTAAACAACACATAGATTTTATACTGTAAAAAGATAAAAAAAATGTAAACATCTGTTTAGGCTTTTAGCACTCAGGATTTATGGAATCAGAGTAAACTCAGCTTCCCAATTTTGGCAAAACTTTTTTCTCCATTATGTAAAACAGTTTTTCCAGAAAGTAATAAGCATTTCAATATTATAAATTATTCTCTTATATTCAATGATCAGATCTATATTTTTGGAATTTTGCAACAATGGAGATGTCCCTGAATACTTTCCCCCTTAGACAAAAGAGGCATTCTGCAGATATGTTGCAAGAGATGTTACAAGTATATACTGTCCAAGTGAAGAGTACCCTTTGTTTAACCAATTTGCGTTTCCCATAAACTAGGCCTTTGGTTTATCCACTTATCATTATCAGTCAAAATGTACAATTACTATGAATGTAGGAAGGAAAATTATGGTAGAATGTAAATAATTTACAAGTTAAGGAGACCACTCACTGAGTAACGGAGGCATTGAGTCATGTGTGACACACACACACACACACACACACACACACACACACACACACACACACTGGTGACCTTACATTGTGCTGGCTGGACACACAGTGCTGGGATTGCAGTTGGCCGGTGGACGAGGGTGAGATAGTGTGGTGGGGTGGGTAGAGGGGGGAGAGGGGCTGGAGGCAGGAAGAGCAGTTGGAGATGCAAAGTGGAATGTTCTCTGCTGTATTAGATGGGTGCTCGGAGGGGATTTTGCATATTAATTTCAATGCTTGTATGTACTGATCTGAAATTACTGACTTGCTTATCTGCCGTTTATCTCCCCTCTTGATATCTTCTGCCTTGTTTCTATAGACATCATCTCCTGTGCAGTTTAGCCTGTGCTGGAAGTAAAATCATGCTTATAAATGAGGGTTGGAACTTAAATAGTGGCAACTATTTATTTATAACCAATACAAAAGAGTTACATGTTTGCACCTGTTACTGTCCTTCAAAGTAGTCGCCGACATTGTGTAGGACCCGTTGCCCGTGATGTGGGAGGCATAGTATATCGTTAGCAGAACCTGTTCTGTTGATTGTGTGAATGGAGTGGTCTGCTGCCTGTCTAATCTCTGGAATAGTTCTGAAGCGAATGCCATGACGTGGTTCCTTCATCTTCGGAATCAAATCAGAGTCACAAGGACTTAAGTCCGGGGAGTATGTTGGATGGTACAGTACTTCCTAGTCCCATGGACTGAACAGAGCAGCCACAGCTTGCGCTGTATCCGCCCGTGCATTGTCATGCAAAATGATGAGTGGGTTGTACAGAAAGTGTTGCCGCTTCTTTCACAAAGCACTGGTTCCAGGCCATTCATTGGATTGGCGTTTCAGTTTTGGCTTGTACGATGTGGCCCATGTCTCATCCAGTGTTACGATCCGGTGTAAGAAAGCCTCTTCTTTGTGCTCATAGCGCTCCAAGTGCGTCCGAGCAGTGTCATAACACATCCATTTCTGTATTCCCATCATGTCATCCAGAACCCATCATGATGCAGTTTTTTGCATGCCCAAGCATTCTTTCAGGGATTGAAGCACAGTCCTATGCGCTAATCCAGTTTCGTGGATGAGCTCACAAATCATATGGCGTCAATCAGTGTCTGCTAATGTGGCAACAGCATGCACTTCTTCTTCAGAGACACTAGGATGACCTGCTCGATGCATGCCTGCCACAGTTCGCTGACCTTCGTTGAAGGCTTTTACCCAATGTGCCACTGTTCTGTACGGCAATGCCGATTCTCCGCACACCTCTTGAAGACCTTGATGACACTGTCATGCTGTACGACCTCTGGCACATTCAATTTTGATCCAACTCCACTGTTCCTGTTTCGAAAACATAGTGTCACTGTTACGTTAGACCGCTCACAAGTGACTGTGTTTCCCTCGATTGTGCACACGCCGGTGACGTGGGACAGGCAAGTCTGTTTGCTTGGAGGTAAGGTAGGTATGTCAACAACGCGTGCTACAGCAACAGTAGTAGATTCCATTACGTAGCGTCTTCACAGCAGTGTTGGCACTATTTAAGTTCCAACCTACGTATTTCCAATAAGCTACTAAATAACAGAAGTCATGTACATACATTGTTCTAGCTCATACAGTCAAAACACCCCATACAATGATTGTCTGTCATTATGATTTTGTTAACACATCAAGTAATACAAATTAATAGACAATTCAGGGCTAATCGTCTATCAAACATCACAGCAGACTGACTTTCTTTCTCTTTAGTTCATGGCATAGTTCATTGTCATGGTGTGCGCTATTCCACAAAGTGCAGTGTTTGTCTGAGGCAGAGGCGCACAACATGGAGTAATTGTACTAGCAGGTACTGCAAAGCGTTACCAAACTGCCAGCATTTCCACACAATAAATGTGCCCAAATTTACTAAATCAAGCAACAAAAATTAATTGCAAATTTGGTGGTCATTACTCATTGGTATTATAAACATTGTGCAACATATCACTTCGCTGAAGCGGTATGTTACTCCTTAGTAGCTAGTGGTTCAGAAGGAAGCAGAAAGTTTGCTGCCTAGAAATTCAGGAGGAAGGGTGGCATCCCCAACCAGCTGACCACAAGAATGAATGGCCAACACCAAACTGAGGCCAAGAACAAAGTTGACCACCTAGTGGCACAACATTTAGCTGAGAACAACATGTTTGAGTTCAGTAGCTGCCTTTCAACCCAGGGCATGTGGGTCCTTCCCTTCAGCACCAACTTTTCTGAACTACACAGATGAGAGTTACACTTATGAAACATTCTTTGCTCCCATAACCCTCCTGGCCTCAATCTCCGCCAACCCACTGTCCCCACACCATCCACCCATGTTTTCCCTTCCTTTGTCATGTCACCCCCTCCCAGTTCATGTCTCCAAGTCAACCTCATCGTGTGCTGCACCTCACTGACTCCCATACCCTCATATCACCACAAGCCTCCTACTCCTTCCTCCCATATTCTTAGCCAGCAAACCTGTTGCCTCCCTACGAGCTGCTAGGTACCCATCCCTAAACCATCCCCCTTCCTCCCCCCCCCCTGCCCCTCTCCCACATCACCATCGCAACCCCACTCTACCATGGCTATATGTGTCCAGCTGGCACATGTTTGTGTGTGCATCTGTGCTTGTGCATGTGTGTGCTCTTAGTTCGTCCAAGGATTTAGTTTGAAAACTACAAGTTTTCTTTCTCTTACATGTGTGCTTGTCAATGATGCAATCCCTGTGCAGTTTGGTAAGTAGTCTCTTGTACTCCTAAATTATCAATATTTTCTATGAGTTACTGTCCATTGATTTAAGCAAGTGTGTTGGTGAAACACTGAAATGGTGGAAAATCCAAACCTTCAATGAACTCATTAACAGGAGGCCTTAAAGAATATTGTGAAGAAACAGTGAGTGAAAATGCTGAACAAGAACTTGATAAGCAGTGCATGTTTTCTCAACTATAATACAACAAAAAAGCATAAGTGCAACTGTTTTGGAAGGCTGTCATTTAGTTAGTGAATAATGTTTTTGACAGTTTAAGATCTGTGTGGTGAAGTGGGATTCACAGAAGTTTAAGAAACTATCCATAGTAGAGACACCTGCAACTGTCAAGACGTCAATGAAAATTTTGAAAAATTGAGAATAGTCAAAAAGTTGTACATCTTCTATATTGAGTCATTGACATCCAGACAGACAGCAACCACTCTATTAGACAACAGGACAGAATAGATGTTGCTATTGTTATATTGGTTTACAATGGAATGCTTGCATCAAGAGAAAGCACAGTACATTACAATGACAGCCCTTCAGCAATGGAACTGAGGGTGCTGGTATACTGGACTCACATTCAGGACAACAATAGTTCAAATCAATGCCCTGCTAGCTGAATTAAGGTTTTGCGCGATTTCCCTAAAGCTCTCCAGGAAAATACCAGGATGGTTCCATTGAAATGGGCATTATTTCATAAATCTGAGCTTGTGCTCCATCTTTAAGGACATCGCTGACAATGGGACACTGGGACATTAATGATAGTGAACATGCAATATACATCAAATGATGGTAATTTCAACTTCACTTCCTCTTCAAATTGGGCAAATGATGGTTAGCACAAAATACATGAAATTAGTTACCCTGAATGAAGTTGTATGATTTGCAAAAGCTCTTTTGATAGAGCCGTAAGTGTAAACACACACTATGGTTCAAAATTTGTAATTAATACCAACAAAATATGGAATGAGAGTTTTTAACATCAAATATCTGCTATCCTATCAAGGCCAAAAGAAAACTTTTATATACATTGAGAATGGTAATAAAGTAACACATTTGTACATTCCACAGTATTCTATCACTTTTCAAATACACTTTGACCATGTTCTGAACCCTCACATCCAGGAAAATAAAATTTTCCTGGTAGTGATTTTGTTGAGTGGGACAGACATGACAGCTTTCCCATAAAGGTTGTATCATCCAACTATACACCTGTTTGCCAGCTGTGTGAAGTTTACATATTGTTCTATTCTTTCTTTGTGGCAAATTAAGTAACTGAAGGGTGTAGAATTTCTGTGTATGTTCATCCCTGTCGCAGTGATGTATGTAAAGCTCTTTTACAGTTGTTTTATTTATTTTTTGGCTGTAGGACTCAAATATGGGAGTTTTACAGTTAGGACACTGCCTGCCTAATACAAAAAAAGTGTTTGAAATTCGAGATTCACATATTTTACTGTTTGCTTCACTTCTGTATAATCCTTCATTGATTGAATCAGTACGCTTTTGTATTGTAAAATTTCGAATGTTGTGAGTGCCTCGATAAACTCGTACTGTTATCGTCAGTTGTAGGCTTAAACTTATTTATGCTCTTTTTTTTAATATTTCTGGGAGCAATTGGCCTGTCCTCATTCAAAACATTTGTTCTCTAATTTCATTGTATAATTACATGAGAATAGGTTATTTTTGAGAATTTTTGGCCACTTGCAGAACTATATTTTTGTAAGTTACTGGGACAAGTGTTTTGGATAAATTACTTCATAGCAGATCAGCACTTGTGATTCACTGTTATTGCCAAAGAATACATCACTGCAAAGAATTTCATTGCAAAACAAATAAATGTGCAATTTTGAGAATTTTTGGAAATTATCATTGTCCTACACATAATATAATTTGTTGTAAATTGGTGTTTGAGATTTAGTTGTGATAGTAGATATTGTAAATAACATATTGTGTTACATCTAATTTTACCTTATTTGTGTATTTGCATCAATTCTTATAGCAGGGTGTATACAACCACGGACAAACGGGAGAATCGGGAAAAACCTGGGAATTTTTTCATTTGGAATAAAACCGGGAAAAACTCAGGAATTTTTTAGAATTCTGGTTATTTTTCATTATTTTAGTTTTCTGTTAAATTTTTGTAATTTTGGTAAGAACCAATACTCTAACAAAGGATGTTACTTAATCTCGCAACTGCAGAATAATACTGCAGCAATAAAACATGAACGAGAGAAAAAAAAAATGAAAATAAAAATTAAGTTGGAAATTAAATGCACCATATACAACAACAAAACACAGTCCTCATACAAGCGTCTGCCAACAGCAAAATGTGTCAAAGGCTTTATAGGAAGATTACGCAAAGCTTCATAACAACAAATTGCCTCCGATGAGCATGACGTCACAACTGTTTACATTAGATCCATTTGAGCAGTTGCGAGCGAGCTCATGCACGTGCGCAGTTGAGTCGCATATAGTATTACCTTCTCCTGCTTCTGGCTACAGAAGTATGGCAGTTAGCTGTATAAGAAATAGCAGCAAGCAGCCAGATGCTACCCGGTAAAATTTTACTGGCGGGCCTAGGCTGCCATATTCACGCATGCCCAACAGTCCCGGATTTAGGAGCAAGGGCAACTGTGGTATATGCCACAGGTGGGGGGTGGGGGGGGGGGGGGGAATTCATATTCTTCAGGAAACCGACCTAGTTTCACAAAGCGCCTAGCGTCCAGTGCACGTTGGTTCATACGATTTTGAGACGCATCCCTGTTGGTTTTTGAACAAATTGTAAGTTGATTTCTGAATGAATCGTAAGTTGATTTTTGAATGCATGCGTAATGTACGTGATGCTCTGCCAGGGGAATCCCCGTCGCACCTAGAAATAAACTTTCCTGCAGACAAAAGGGGACGGGGCTATACCAGCTGAGTGGAATAAACGAGAAAGGGTGAATGTCAGTCGTTGTTTATGTAGTTGACTGGGTTTGTGAATGATCAGCATTGTTATAATTACTAGTGAAATCCAGAGATTCAGACTACCAAAGTGGAGATAAATGGCTACCAGGAATAACAGGTAATAAAGATTATGTATTATCTTCTCGGTGTATCCAAGAAAATGAAATTTTGACAGAAAATGTTTGGCCAGACCGCTGCACTAGTAAGATCCAGTTGTACAGTCCCCGGCTAGCAGCCGCTAAAGTTCTGTTCTGGGTGCAGCGTGGAAAATGCATTGTACGAACACGTAGTAATGCCTAACCGGAGAATAAACGCAGGATAACTAAACATAACTAAACCGGTGATTGTTGTAGGTTTAGTGAAGCTAACCGAAGAATAAGTTTTGACACTGGCAGGAATAGTTCCAGAATTAGTGATGACAGGATCATTTGCTAGAACGAGGAAGGAGAAGAAATGGGGACATCACACAAATTATGGAAGAATATGACAATTCCAAATTTATATAAAAATTTCATACTGCTTTTCGATTTCGTGCGCCACCATCTGGTATTGCTCCTGCCACTGTCTACTACTGCCCTGGTTCATAAATACCGTAGATCCGGCACTGATGCACAAAGTAGTCTGAGTTGTAGTGGGGAGGTGGGTAGCCTCCACATGACCCGTGTTTGCATTTAGTGATTTTGCCGTTTCCTCTTCATTTATTGCTCTCACATCAAATGAAAACAAAGCAGATTTCTGTGGCCGGGAGTTATCATCATCATCATCATTTAAGACTGATTATGCCTTTCAGCGTTCAGTCTGGAGCACAGCCCCCTTATAAAATTCCTCCATGATCCCCTATTCAGTGCTAACATTGGTGCCTCTTCTGATGTTAAACCTATTACTTCAAAATCATTCTTAACCGAATCCAGGTACCTTCTCCTCGGTCTGCCCTGACTCCTCCTACCCTCTACTGCTGAACCCATGAGTCTCTTGGGTAATCTTGCTTCTCCCATGCGTGTAACATGACCCCACCATCTAAGCCTGTTCGCCCTGACTGCTACATCTATAGAGTTCATTCCCAGTTTTTCTTTGATTTCCTCATTGTGGACACCTTTCTGCCATTGTTCCCCTCTACTAGTACCTGCAATCATCCTAGCTACTTTCATATCCGTAACCTCAACCTTGTTGATAAGGTAACCTGAATCCACCCAGCTTTCGCTCCCATACAACAAAGTTGGTCAAAAGATTGAACGGTGCACAGATAGCTTAGTCTTGGTACTGTCTTCCTTCTTGCAGAAGAGAGTAGATCGTAGCTGAGTGCTCACTGCATTAGCTTTGCTACACCTCGCTTCCTGTTCTTTCACTATGTTGCCATCCTGTGAGAATATGCATCCTAAGTACTTGAAACCGTCCACCTGTTCTAACTTTGTTCCTCCTATTTGGCACTCAATCCATTTATATTTCCTTCCCACTGACATTACTTTCGTTTTGGAGATGCTAATCTTCATACCATAGTCCTTACATTTCTGATCCAGCTCTAAAATATTACTTTGCAAACTTTTAATCGAATCTGCCATCACAACTAAGTCATCCGCATATGCAAGACTGCTTATTTTGTGTTCACATATCTTAATCTCACCCAGCCACTCTATTGTTTTCAACATATGATCCATAAATAATATGAACAACAGTGGAGACGGGTTGCAGCCTTGTCTTACCCCTGAAACTACTCTGAACCATGAACTCAATTTACCGTCAACTCTAACTACTGCCTGACTATCCATGTAAAGACCTTTAATTGCTTGCAAAAGTTTGCCTCCTGTTCCATAATCTCGTAGAACAGACAATAACTTCCTCCTAGGAACGCGGTCATACGCCTTTTCTAGATCTATAAAGCATAGATACAATTCCCTGTTCCACTCATAACACTTCTCCATTATTTGCCGTAAGCTAAAGATCTTTTCCTGACAACCTCTAAGAGGCCTAAACCCACACTGATTTTCATCCAATTGGTCCTCAACTAATACTCGCACTTTCCTTTCAACAATACCTGAGAAGATTTTACCCACAACGCTGATTAAAGAGATACCTCTGTAGTTGTTACAATCTTTTCTGTTTCCATGTTTAAAGATTGGTGTGATTTCGTCCAGTCTGATGGAACCTGTCCCGACTCCCACGCCATTTCAGTTATCCTGTGTAGCCATTTAAGAACTGACACTCCCTGTATTTGATGAGTTCCGACTTAATTTCATCCACCCCAGCTGCTTTATTGCACTGCAATCTATTGACCATTTTCTCCACTTCCTCAAATGTGATCCTATTTCCATCATCATTCCTATCCCATTCTACCTCGAAATCTGAAACATTACTGATCGTATTTTCACCTACATTGAGCAACTCTTCAAAATATTCCCTCCATCTGCCCAAGGCATCCACAGGATTCACCAGCAGTTTTCCTGACCTGTCCAAAATACTTGTCATTTCCTTCTTACCTCCCTTTCGAAGACTGCTAATTACACTCCAGAATGGTTTTCCAGCAGCTTGACCCATAGTCTCCAACCTGTTTCCAAAGTCTTCCCAAGATTTCTTCTTGGATGCTGCAATTATGTGTTTGACTTTGTTTCTTTCTTCAACGTAACTTTCTCTGTCTACCTGAGTTCTAATATGTAGCCATTTTTGATATGCCTTCTTTTTCTTTTTACAGGCTGCCTTGACTGTGTCATTCCACCAAGCTGTTTGCTTCATCCTACTTTTACACACTACTGTTCCAAGACATTCTTTACCCACTTCTAGTACTGTGTCCCTGTACCTTGTCCATTCCTTTTCCAATGACTGTAACTGACTACATTCAACTAACTGGTACCTTTCTGAGATTGCTGTTGTATACTTGTGCCTGATTTCCTAATCCTGAAGTTTCTCCACTCTTATCCTCCTACATATGGACCTGACCTCCTGCACTTTCGGCCTCACAATCCCAATTTCACTGCAGATTAAATAATGATCAGTGGTTCATGGTGTGGGTTCCTGTAGTCATGTCCTAGTTCATGAACCACGGGCAATGTATGAGTGGCCAAGTAAGTGGTCCCGACAGTCGGGATACCAGTTACTTTGGAATAAGGCTGGGCATCTCAGACATATTCTGAGTCGTGGTCACCTTAGTGCTCATACGGCAAAGACTACCAAATCCACTGGTTAGTCCCTCAACCCTTAGGGGTAAAACCCAATGGGACTTGGGGCAAGTAAGGCTGTCACCCTGCTTCCCTGGTACTTTAAATATGATGCTGGCAACAATCCGAGCAAAATGCCTCGGACCTTTGGAGGTGATGGAGTCCCACCTCTAACTGACAAACCAGGGACTCCTAAGATACGACTTGGCAAACAAATGGTAATGAGTGGGGAGCTATTAATATCAATGGGGGCTACTCTGGGAAGAAGGTAGAACTGGCAGAGGCTGCAAGTAAGATGGGGCTGGACGTTTTAGCTGTTAGTGACATTCGGGTAAGGGGTGAGAAAGAAGAGGAAGTGGGAGAATACAAGGTCTACCTGTCAGGAGTCAAAGCAGGAATAGCACAATGGGATGTAGGGCTTTACATCAGGAAAGAAATGGAACCCAGCGTAGTTGCAATAAGGTATGTAAACGAACGACTGATGTGGATGGATTTGACAGTGTCTAGCAAGAAAATTAGGATTGTGTCAGTATATTCGCATTGTGAAGGGACAGATCAAGATAAGATGGATAGTTTTTATGAGGCACTCAGTGATGTAGTTGTTAGAGTAAAGGACAAGGACAGTGTTCTGCTCATGGGTGATTTTAATGCCAGGATTGGAAATCGAACAGAAGGGTATGAAAAGGTTATGGGTAAATTTGGAGAGGATATGGAGGCCAACAGGAACGGGAAACAACTCTTGGATTTCTGTGCCAGTATGGGCTTAGTAATCACAAACTCCTTTTTTAAACATAAGAACATTCACCGGTATACTTGGGAAGGCAGGGGAACCAGATCTGTCATTGACTATATAATAACAGATCAGGAATTCAGGAAGGCTGTGAGGGACACACGTGTATTCAGGGGTTTCTTTGGTGACACTGATCATTATTTAATCTGCAGTGAAATTGGGATTGTGAGGCCGGGAGTTATCAAGTGAATTAAAATACGTTCACATAATTATGGAACATTGAAATATGTTATAGAATTCAGATTTTATTTTATCTCCACCTTTCTGATAATCAAGCATTAATTGCATTGCAGAACAGTGAAGTTATTTCTGTCAATTTACTAAAGAAATTTGGCTTTTATTAATTTTTCTGCTGAGGCAGTCAATGTATTTGAAACGAAGTGTTTAGTTGCACATTGTTAGCTAGTTTCAACTGTTTGCTACATTTCAAGATCATGTTTTCACCTTCTAGCGCGTATGGCATTATGCCATAATAAAGAACCAAACATGAGATAATACAGTACTGGTACTGCAAGAAAATTTACATCCAAATCTGGACATACAAATGTGCACTTTAAGCCGAATTATGCATTTTAGTATGTTGTTGTTGTGGTCTTCAGTCCTGAGACTGGTTTGATGCAGCTCTCCATGCTACTCTATCCTGTGCAAGCTTTTTCATCTCCCAGTACCTACTGCAACCTACATCCTTCTGAATCTGCTTAGTGTATTCATCTCTTGGTCTCCCTCTACGATTTTTACCCTCCACGCTGCCCTCCAATACTAAATTGGTGATCCCTTGATGCTTCAGAACATGTCCTACCAACCGATCCCTTCTTCTGGTCAAGTTGTGCCACAAACTTCTCTTCTCCCCAATCCTATTCAATACTTCCTTATTAGTTATGTGATCTACCCATCTAATCTTCAGCATTCTTCTGTAGCACCACATTTCGAAAGCTTCTATTCTCTTCTTGTCCAAACTATTTATCGTCTATGTTTCACTTCCATACATGACTACACTCCATACAAATACTTTCAGAAATGACTTCCTGACACTTAAATCTATACTCGATGTTAACAAATTTCTCTTCTTCAGAAACGCTTTCCTTGCCATTGCCAGTCTACATTTTATATCCTCTCTACTTTGACCATCATCAGTTATTTTGCTCCCCAAATAGCAAAACTCCTTTACTACTTTAAGTGTCTCATTTCCTAATCTAATTCCCTCAGCATCACCCGACTTAATTAGACTACATTCCATTATCCTTGTTTTGCTTTTGTTGATGTTCATCTTATATCCTCCTTTCAAGACCCTGTCCATTCCATTCAACTGCTCTTCCAAGTCCTTTGCTGTCTCTGACAGAATTACAATGTCATCGGCGAACCTCAAAGTTTTTATTTCTTCTCCATGAATTTTAATACCCACTCCGAATTTTTCTTTTGTTTCCTTTACTGCTTGCTCAATATACAGATTGAACAACATCGGGGAGAGGCTACAACCCTGTCTTACTCCCTTCCCAACCACTGCTTCCCTTTCATGTCCCTCGACTCTTATAACTGCCATCTGGTTTCTGTACAAATTGTAAATAGCCTTTTGCTCCCTGTATTTTACCCCTGCCACCTTTAGAATTTGAAAGAGAGTATTCCAGTTAACATTGTCAAAAGCTTCCTCTAAGTCTACAAATGCTAGAAACGTGGGTTTGCCTTTCCTTAATCTTTCTTCTAAGATAAGTCGTAAGGTCAGTATTGCCTCACATGTTCCAGTGTTTCTACGGAATCCAAACTGATCTTCCCCGAGGTTGGCTTCTACTAGTTTTTCCATTCGTCTGTAAGGAATTCGTGTTAGTATTTTGCAGCTGTGGCTTATTAAACTGATAGTTCGGTAATTTTCACATCTGTCAACACCTGCTTTCTTTGGGATTGGAATTATTATATTCTTCTTGAAGTCTGAGGGTATTTCACCTGTTTCATACATCTTGCTCACCAGATGGTAGAGTTTTGTCAGGACTGGCTCTCCCAAGGCCGTCAGTAGTTCCAATGGAATGTTGTCTACTTCGGGGGCCTTGTTTCGACTCAGGTCTTTCAGTGCTCTGTCAAACTCTTCACGCAGTATCATATCTCCCATTTCATCTTCATCTACATCCTCTTCCATTTCCATAATATTGTCCTCAAGTATATCGCCCTTGTATAGACCCTCTATATACTCCTTCCACCTTTCTGCTTTCCCTTCTTTGCTTAGAACTGGGTTTCCATCTGAGCTCTTGATATTCATACAAGTCGTTCTCTTATCTCCAAAGGTCTCTTTAATTTTCCTGTAGGCAGTATCTATCTTACCCCTAGTGAGATAGGCCTCTACATCCTTACATTTGTCCTCTAGCCATCCCTGCTTAGCCATTTTGCACTTCCTGTCGATCTCATTTTTGAGACGTTTGTATTCCTTTTTGTGTGCTTCATTTACTGCATTTTTATATTTTCTCCTTTCATCAATTAAATTCAATATTTCTTCTGTTACCCAAGGATTTCTACTAGGCCTCGTCTTTTTACCTACTTGATCCTCTGCTGCCTTCACTACTTCATCCCTCAAAGCTACCCATTCTTCTTCTACTGTAGTTCTTTCCCCCATTCCTGTCAATTGTTCCCTTATGCTCTCCCTGAAACTCTGTACAACCTCTGGTTTAGACAGTTTATCCAGGTCCCATCTCCTTAAATTCCCACCTTTTTGCAGTTTCTTCAGTTTTAATCTACAGGTCATAACCAATAGATTGTGGTCAGAGTCCACATCTGCCCCTGGAAATGTCTTACAATTTAAAACCTGGTTCCTAAATCTCTGTCTTACCATTATATAATCTATCTGATACCTTTTAGTATCTCCAGGGTTCTTCCATGTATACAACCTTCTTTCATGATTCTTAAACCAAGTGTTAGCTATGATTATGTTGTGCTCTGTGCAAAATTCTACCAGGCGGCTTCCTCTTTCATTTCTTAGCCCCAGTCCATATTCACCTACTATGTTTCCTTCTCTCCCTTTTCCTACACTCGAATTCCAGTCACCCATGACTATTAAATTTTCGTCTCCCTTCACAATCTGAATAATTTCTTTTATTTCATCATACATTTCTTCAATTTCTTCGTCATCTGCAGAGCTAGTTGGCGTATAAATTTGTAATACTGTAGTAGGTGTGGGCTTCGTATCTATCTTGGCCGCAATAATGCGTTCACTATGCTGTTTGTAGTAGCTTACCCGCATTCCTATTTTCCTATTCATTATTAAACCTACTCCTGCAATACCCGTATTTGATTTTGTGTTTATAACCCTGTAGTCACCTGACCAGAAGTCTTGTTCCTCCTGCCACCGAACTTCACTAATTCCCACTATATCTAACTTCAACCTATCCATTTTCCTTTTTAAATTTTCTAACCTACCTGCGCGATTAAGGGATCTGACATTCCACGCTCCGATCCGTAGAACGCCAGTTTTCTTTCTCCTGATAACGACATCCTCTTGAGTAGTCCCCGCCCGGAGATCCGAATGGGGGACTATTTTACCTCCGGAATATTTTACCCAAGAGGACGCCATCATCATTTAATCATACAGTAAAGCTGCATGCCCTCGGGAAAAATTACGGCTGTAGTTTCCCCTTGCTTTCAGCCGTTCGCAGTACCAGCACAGCAAGGCCATTTTGGTTATTGTTACAAGGCCACATCAGTCAATCATCCAGACTGTTGCCCTTGCAACTACTGAAAAGGCTGCTGCCCCTATTCAGGAACCACACGTTTGTCTGGCCTCTCAACAGATACCCCTCCGTTGTGGTTGCACCTACGGTACGGCTATCTGTTTCGCTGAGGCACGCAAGCCTCCCCACCAACGGCAAGGTCCATTGTTCATGGGGGGGTTCACAAAATTCCAATGCTCTTGGAGTATTCTCTAATGTCTTGTTTCTTTTATAACATAATGTAAGATTTTTTAATGTTATACACGTACGACCATACAGGCTTCCTGCGTCGTCGTAGCTGCATAAGCATGGTGATGCCTGTTATCAGCCGCTTTCTGGCAACTGCTGAAATGAACCTATTTCTAACAGGTCTCGGAAAAACATTGTGAATGGTGATTTGAAAAGTGTTATTTTCAAACTAAATTTCCTTTTACGCAAGATGAATTATGTTATGTGTGAGAATGTGCAATGAATTTCTTAAACACAGAGTGTTTTGACTCTCATTTAAAACTTAACACTTTGAGTACTGGCCGCTTAGAAGACCAGACATTTATGTCATTATTTGAAATTTTAGTGGCACATTTGTGTGATGTATCTTATAGCGTAAGGCGCAGAAAAAGACCAATATTACGTGTGAAAGCTAAGCTTCTCTTGTAGCTTATTAAACTTCGAGACCAATATTATATGTGAAAGCTTTTCTTTTCTTGTAGCAGCACTATGCATATTAATTTAAACCATTAACTTTTCCTATTTATGTGTTTGTGCTATTTAACAGTGATGTTGCTATTGGGTGACTACATCACATGTCCTATGCTCTGAATATCCATTGTCATCGTCTGGTGAGATCACGTGACACGAGCTATGACTTGCTTATAAATGTGCATCGCAATGTCAATTCCAATGCTTCGGAAAGTAACATGCGGTGTTTGGTGGAATTTGAATTTATACTTTCATAATACAAAAATATGCAGTGTACATGTTGCTGCACACCAGACATCTTTCCAAAACATGTTTTTTTCCCTAGTTTCATTTTTTAAAGGGCCGGAAATTATACGCCTGTGTATGAAACATAACCATTCAAAGGACTGATAAGTTTTACAGTTCTGAGGAAAAGTTTACTGTCACTTAACATAGAAAAAGTGTATTTTCACGCGGGAGAAAGTGTATTTTTAACCGGGAAATCCAGGAATTTTTTTTTCCTTGTCTGCATATACACTCTGTATAGGGGATTAGTAAGTTTTTAGCTCAACAGATTAAAAGATAATTAGCAGCTTAAACTGTTATACATTGCACCAGCCAAAATACAGCCCCACTGTGGATGCTGTTCTCAAACATGGGATGGGATAGTTGATATTCATAAGCAGTTGGGAATTGCCCTGACTACTGTTAAACGATTGGCAGCCGCTGCAAATCGGTGTATTGGAAGAGCTCCCAAGAGTCGCGTCTCTGTGGTACTGGTACCAAAGGTACCTCAATTACTATCCTCACCTGTGGATCCTGTCTCCTCTTCAAGAAGTACAGGATCTGTCTATTCATTCATGACTTGATAAGATTTCAAAGTGGCGCAAAGATTAGTAATTTGCTTTAAATATTTAGAAGTGTAAAATTGTGCTCTTCACAAAACAAATAGTTGGAACTGGCCAACTCATACAAATACACGGTGTAACACTTTGTAGGGATGTGAAATGGAATGAACTTACAGGCTCTTAAGTCTTGTGAATTATTTTTTTTTTTTTTTTGCCCACTGCCGTCACACTTCACAACAGAAGGAAGGGGACCAGTCTGTCACCATACTCATACACATTCTAACAATTGTGACAAGTTTCACTATCTTTAGATAACACACAGAGACCGACATGGCAGATAAGAAAGAGATTTTTTTGAACTGTCACTTGTGAATTACAGGTCCAAGTACTGATCCATGTGTTCCTCTTGAATGTGCATTGCACACTGACCATGCGAATATCCTTCTGTTCCTTCTGTCGGTACCAACAGCAGAATGAATCCTCATTCAGCGAAAAGCTGATTGGAATGTGGCATTTCCAGCAATCCACAAACCTTGCAAAAAGTTGTGCACCATCATAATGATCATAATGTAGCTTCACTCATTGTATAGACAGCTACCTTTCCCAGGAAACATCTATATCACCCATTTTAAAGACTGAAATATAGCTAGGCAAATGATACAGATTTCGCAATACACCATAGCACTCGATACAGCATTTAAGGGTTTAGGAGTGTAAAATTGTGCAGAGGGAGTGTGAAAGATATGGTATGAACTAGCCACAAAAAACTATAACTGTGCTTAAAAATTGGCCATTTTGTGAAACAGGAAATTTGTAATCTAAGTTGTAATAAGCATTTTCACTACCAATTGAAACTGTGCCCTTATTTCCTGCCTATCCACAACCTCAGTATGTGCAACATATTCAAGAAAGTAGCCAAATCATGACAAGAAAGAGCACACATTTCATTGCTGCACCCCGGGCTACAGGTAAGTCTGTCACCACAATAATATTTTTTGCTTTCACATTCATTGGCTTTGCCAACTCACAACCAAACTGTTACCTTCTAACCCTACCTAGACCTTTTGCTAAACAAAACAACAGATCAGTCCATTATCACAACTAGGTATTTCATGGAAATTCAAGCTGTGCTCTTGTGTGTCAGCCTAACCACACCCTTGGCAGTCACAACACATTTTGGGGGGGGGGGGGGGGGCACAGATGAAAAAAAGGCTAACTGCATTCCCTGAAATTGTGACCTTTTTAGAAAAAAACAGTCAAATATTTGTGACAGTGGAGAATATAAATGCCATTGTTTCACTGACCCCCATTTAAGCTGTGCTATTATGTACAAACTTAACCATACTGCCAGAAATATCAATATGGAAATCAAGACATATTCAGAAAAAAATGCCAGATATTTCTCACAACAATAATAGGCATCATTGCTTCAGTCACAGTCCCCCCCCATACACCATACAAACACGTCTATGCACTCTGTACTCTGTGGTTGGCTGACAGTGGTGAATCACTTGGCCACCAACTTAATTTCATTGTTTCGAAAGCTAATGTGTCATATTTGGTGGATGCCATATTTATGCTTGTGTATTTAAAAAATGTTAAGTTTCAGTGATACAGCACAACTCACCAAGAGTAATGTATTCAAGAGCAGCGTCACATATCTGTAAAAATGAAGTACGAACGAAATATCAGTTTGGCTTTCAGAAAGGCTTTTCAACAAAAAATGCTAGACATGATTTCACTGATGAAATATTAAATTCTCTGACTAACTGAACGTCACTCATTGGGATATATTGTGATTTCTCAAAGGCTTTTGACTATGTGATTAATGAAATTTGTCTACATATGCTTCAGTATTGTGGTATGAGTGGAACAGTGCACAAATGGTTTAATTCATATTTAATTGGAAGAATGCAGAAAGGTGAAATTAACAATACAGATAGTCTGCAAAAATCAGCAGAATCCTCTAAATGGGGAGGTATCAAGTATGGTGTGCCACAGCGTTCAGTCTTGGGTCCCTTATTGTTCTCATTATGTATTGATGACTTGCCGCTTTATATTCAGGAAGGTGCAAACTTTGTTCTTTTTGCTGATGATACAAGTATAGTAATCACACCTAACAACAAGAATCAGCTGAGGAAATTGTAAATAATGTCTTTCACAAAATTATTAAGTGGTTCTCTGCAAATGGACTCCCACTAAATTTTGTGAAAACACAGTTCATACAATTCTGTACAGTAAATGGCATAACACCATCGATAAATATAGACTCTGAATGGATGTCTGTTGCTAAGGCAGAATATTCAAAATTTCTTGGTGTGTACATTGATGAAAAACTGAATTGGAAGAAACACATTGATGATCTGCAGAAACTGTTAGGTTAAGATACTTATGCTATTAGGGTTATTGCAAATTTTGGCGATAAACGTATCAGTAACTTAGCCTACTATGCCTATTTTCATTCACTGTTTTCATATGGCATCATATTTTGGGGTAATTTATTATTAAGAGAAAAAGTATTCATTGCACAAAAGCATGTAATCAGGATAATAGCTAGAGCCCACCCAAGATCACCTTGCAGACATTTATTTAAGGAACTCTGGCTATTCACAGTACCTTCGCAACACATATATTCACTTATGAAATTTGTTGTTAATAACCCATCTCAATTCAAAAATAATAATGAAGTGCATAGCTACTACAGTAGAAGAAAAGATGATCTTCCCTATTCTGGGTTAAATCTGACTTTGGCACTGAAAGGGGTGAATTATGCCGCCAGAAAAATCTTTGTTCATTTGCCACATAGCATTAAAAGCCTGACAGATAGCCAATCAACATTTAAAAACAAATTAAAAGAACATCTGAATGACAGCTCCTTCTACTCAATACATGAATTTTTAGATATGAAGTAGTAACTGAAAAAAAAGTATTGTGTAAAGAAAGTTTATGTTAAACTGATACGTTCCACATCATTACAAAATGTCGTATTCATGATCTATGGAACAAGTATTAATGTAATGTAGAGGCAGGTCGCATCAGTAGTGACGAGCAGGGCACCGTGTGGTAAAGGAATATGAGCTATGGAGAGTCGGTGGGTAAAATAATTATGTCTTATTTATAGGAGGATAGGTTAAGGGTAATAATCTGAAGGTGTTGGTGGAGAAGATCAGAGATTCTCTCAGTGGGGGCACAGAAACCAGCCACAGTGGGGTGTCCTGTGAAGTTGTGTTTGTGGACTTAAGAAGCATGTAGGAGGTAGGAGTGTAGGGAGTGGTAGAGGTGGGGGTGGGGGGTGAGGGGGGAGAGGGGGGGGAGAGAGAGAGAGAGAGAGAGCGAGAGACTCAGGGGAGAGGTTTTGGGGTAGGCCTAAGGATTTGAGGAGAGACTGGAGATCCTGTTGGATTTCTGGAATGGGGCCAGTGCGGCAGCATTTGTAGGTAGATGAGTCTGACAGCTGGCAGATTTCCTCTGCCAGGTAATCTCTGTGATTCACCTTTGTCAGCATGTAGCATTAAAAGGTCAGGGTCAGTTTTTAAGTGGTGGATTGTGGTTATTTCTATGGATGTAATGTTGGTTTCCATGTTGAGGGATCTGGGGAATGATGGTGAGGCATGGAATGAAGGATACAAATTGTGGAATGTTAATAGGTGGTGATTTGGGGGCAGTGGGGGTGGATCACAGTTGGATGGAAAAGTGAACTGAGTCACACATAGTTCAACATTGGCTATGGGTTGAGTCTTGATTGGTAAGGTTGGTGGCAAAAAAGTGTTTCCACTATGTGGAGCAGGACAAGGAGACAAGACATTTAACAAGTCCAGCATAACCGAATTTGGGAGTGGGGCAATAAGTAAGGCCTTTAGAAAGGACTGATACTTCTGCAGGACTAAGGCTTTTGTAGGAAAGGTTCATGACTGTATTTCAGGTATGTTTAGGTTCTCGATTCTGCATTGTGGTGGGAGGGAATTTCTGAGGGTGTGGTAAATGTAGTAGGCCTGCAAGGCAGGGTTTGTTGTCTATGAGGCTATTCCCCACTTCCCCTCATAGCCATCTGAGTTGATATTCCTACAGCTGCATCTCTTTTCTCCAAAGGCCTCTTCAATTTTGCTGTAGGCAGTACCTATCTTTCCCTAGTTATACATGCTTCTGTAGTCTTATATTTGTCCTCTAGCCTTCCTGCTTAGCCATTCTGCACTTTCTGTCAATCTCATATCTTAGACATCCATATTCCCTTTTGCCTGCTTCATTTGCAGAATGTGTGGTTTTTCCCTCTCCTTTTGTCAGTTAGATTCACTATCTCCTGTGTTATCCAAAGATTTCTTCTAGGGCTTGTCTTTTTACCTATTTGGTCCTCTGCTGCCTTCACTATTTCATCTCTCAGAGCTACCAATTTGTCTTCTATTGAATTTCTTTCCCATTTCAGTCCAGCGAGCCTGATGCTTCATCTGAAACTGTCAATAGCCTTTGGTTGCTTCAATTGATCCAGGTCCCATCTTCTTAATCTCCTACCGTTTGCATTTTCTTGTTTTAATTTACAGTTTGTAGCCAACAAATTATGGCCAGGATCCACACATCTTCCACTGAAAATGTATTACATTAAAATCTGATTCTGAAATCTCTGTTCTAACATTAAATTATCAGTCTGAAACCTTCTAATGCCCTCCAGTCCCTTCCATAGACACAACCTTCTTTCATGATTCTTAAACCAAGTGTCATCAACAATTAAATTATGCTCTGCACAAAATTCTACCAGGCAGCTTGTCTTTCGTTCCTTTGGCAAGGGCTGATACTTCGGTGGGACTAAGGCTTTTGGTGGAAAGCTTCATGACGTTTCCCCAGTCAGTATCGTCCTACTTTTGTTTTCCTTTCCCTTCTATTGAATCTACTCCCCTACCACAATTACATTTTCCTTTCCCATAACTATCTGAATAATTTCTGTTATTGAATCATACATTCTTCCAATCTCTTCATCATCTACAGATGTAGTTGGCACATGAACTTGTACTACTGTGGTGGGTGCTGAATTTGTATCCGTCCATGAATATACAAATTTTGCCATGCAAAGTGATTCATAGGATCACTTGTGACTTGGAAGTGATTGTTTTTTCTCCTGTGGAAATTTTGGCTGTTTTTAAGGGCATTCATTGCCTGGCTATATTCCCCTAAGTTATTTGAACAAATAATTGAGAGTGGTGAAACTGCAAATATTAATAATTTGCATTGTTTAAAGTTTAGAATGAATGACATTTTTGTGGAGAGAGGAGGGTGGAAAGTGAGCACACTTACGTCCACCCCTTACAGGTGGTCCCCATCTGGGATGCTGTCGAGTGAGCTGAGTACAACTGGGACTTAGGCATGACCAACCTTCATGAATTGTTGCTAGTCACTGGAGATGCAAACACTTTCAGTCTCTTGTGGAGTCTACACAAATAAGCTTTGCTGTCATGATCAGCAGCAAAGGAGATCCTACGTGCTACTGAGTAAGTATTTGTAGTTTGATGTCTGAAACGTTTTGTTAGGATAATGAGTTATAGTTCCTTTATTATATAAATTAAGGCGTTTTTACAGGTGGACATCGCAGTCTAGGATTGCTTCAAAAGAATTTTATTTTGGCTGTGGCTGATGACTGACGCACACACGCCAAACTCAAAACTTGGCATAGATAGTGTGTGTTTTAAGTCAATGGTTCACTTATCCAGCAAAAGACCACAAAGATTGGGGATAAGCAAGACCTTCTCTTGCCTGAAAAGCAGATTCATGGTTTCGAAAGTTTCACCTGTCAGTCTTCTGTGTCTATTACTAAAGGTTTTTTTTTTCTATGTCTTTCTGATGATAGCATAATTCTGCCCAAAACCATTAGTAGTAACAGTTAAAGCATTTAACATTATTCAACAATGAGCTTCAACTATTACAGGAAAAATTAAGATACTAACAGCTTCATGAAAGAACTTAATTACCCATTACACAGCTTAAAAACATTACATTTAAACAAATAAACATTTTTTTATGAAATAGCACTGCTAGACAGTGCATTTTTTCTCATTCTAAACTTGTCCTCTTCATAATTCGTAGAAACTCTTCCTGGTTTACTTCTCCATCTCCATCTAAGTCTGCTTCGTCAATCATTTCCTGAAAAAAAAAAAAAAAAAGAAAAAGAAAATAAAATGGCAGGTATTACAACTATGTGAAAAGTTGCATTGAAACACTTTCAATTAGTATATGTAGATGTATACATTACATTTTTGGGCTCTTGTTTTCAAATGAAACAACAGTTAATTTGAAGAATTAGTTACAGTGCTCTGTTACATAATAAACTGTTGTTGTCATACTCTTATATCAAGAGATAATGTAAAGAAACTCATTTATTTCTCTAACATGAATAGATGGTCAAGAATAAAAACTGAATAATTTAAGCAAGAAGCTTTCTCTCTACAATTTAGTTTTAAACTGGCGTTTTTAAAAAAATGTCTTAGAAGATGGAGGCAATTATTCCATGATAGGATTAAATTGTATTAATATTGGGCTGCCTGAGATGTATCCAGCCATAAACAGTAGTTACCATGGGTATATTCACTTGACGTATGTTGTAGGCATAATTGAAGTTGGGAACACATAAATCCAGTATGATTTTTAAAATTTAACAGGAAAGCAGAATATAGTTCTTCAGTTTTACTAGCACACATGACGTACAAAAAAAACTGTAATGGCTACTTTTCAAATAATAGTGGTGCCTGCACTGAAGGTACTGCAAGCATGACGCTAAACCAAGAGTCAAGAAACATCTCTTTTGTCATATTTCCCTTAATAATGTGTTTTTGTCCTACATAAAAGATATATGAAAGCCGTTCGCTGAGTTTTGAAAAATTGTAGCACATAAAGTCCCGTTAATCCAATTTAATTGGGACCGGACCTTGTTTGGATTACAGATTTGTTCGGATTAGCCTAATTACCGTGCCGAGTTTCGAGCATGAAGTATACCAAGCAGATAATTAGGCACACCATGGTAAGAAATGGGAACAAGTGTGGGAACAATAGCTCACTCCCACTCCCTGCCCTTGTTGTTGTGCACTGTTGAGACCTTTGTAGTGTCTGAGGTCAGTGCACTGCCAGTTGGCTCGCAAAGTGCTTTGTTATGTTAGTTATCGATTGCTGGCATGCGTAACAGTTGTACTGTGTTCGTTTAGGTTTAGTGGTGTACGTATTTTCATCATGAGTAAATGTAAACCTACAACATTAACTCTCAAAGAAAAACTGAATGCTTTGAAGCGGATAGACAATGGTGAGAATGTATCTAAACTGGCAACGGAACTGGATGTTTGTAAAGCAACCATTTGTGATTGGAAGAAGAACCGAGTGAAGCTTGAACAGTCCTGTGCAATGTCTTTGAGAAAAACACTCAAAATTCAGCAGACTTTGAAACAGTTCCAGTACGATAAAATGGATGAAGCTCTTTTCCTTTGGTTTATGCAGGAAAGAGAAAGCGGAACTCTTTTGAGTGGAGCACTGGTTCAGGAGAAGGCTGTTTACCTGAACAAGTTAATGAATGGTGATGAGTTTTTTAGTGCGAGTACGGGTTGGCTGGACAGATTCAAAAAACATCATGGAGTCCGTCAGCTAACAATTACTGGAGAAAAGCTTTCTTCTGACCGTGATGCAGCAAAGGAATACTTGGGTTAGTTTGAAAATATGAGAAGAGAGGGAAAGTATTTTCCCCAACAAATTTATAAAACTGACGAGACTGACAATTTTAGGTCAGAAGACCATGCTCTTGGTTTTAAAATGTGCAAAGATCGTGTGACTTTATTAATGTGCAGAAACGCTGCTGGTAATCACAAGCTGACTTTTATGCTGATCTTCAAATCTGCTAGGCCCAGGGCTTTTAAAAACTGCAACATGAAGTCCCTACCCGTATATTATCGCAACCAGAAAAAAGCATGGATGGATGGGTGGTAAGCTGTTCAAAGAATGGTTTCACAGCCAGTTTGTTCCCTCTGTTTGATGGTTTTCTAAGGAAAATCATCTGTCTCCCCATGCAATCCTTTTGATTGCTAAAGCGCCGTCTTACCCCAGCACTGAGGAAGTATGTGATGGAGAAATTGTGGTGAAGTTTTTTCCACCAAATGTTACACCACTTCTACAGCCGATGGACCAAGGCGTACTGCAAACATTAAAACTGATTTACGGAAACAATTTTTAAGAATGCTGATCCAAGATGATAGCATTCCTTTAGTGGACAAAATAAATAAGACCAATGTGAAGGATGTTGTTTATTGGGCCGCTAAGGCATGGCAGAATATTTCAGAAAATACTCTGAGAAAATCATAGAGAAAACTGTGGACATCTCTTGAATTTCAGGACAACCTAGTTGAAAATGAAGAGGAAAATCTACTACAAATCATACAGACAATCCCTGGATGTGAAGAAGCTAGTGAAGGAGACTAGACGAGTGGATGGCAGCAGATGGGGTATGTGTGGAGAACCTTACTGACGTTGATCTAGTTGCTGCTGTCTCAAGACCAGGAAGAAGTGGACTGCTGTGATGGAAGGACAATGAGCCTGAAAGTGACAAAGGAGAGCTGGTGCCACACAGTGACGCAGCAGAATCCCTTGACCTCAGGCTACGTTATTTGGAGCAAGAGCCCACTGCTGCACCTGCTGATTTGATGTTTATGAGACGATGGCAAAACTATGCATCATATAACGGACTGAGTTTTTGTCATCTAAAAAGTAGGGATAAAATGTCCACTGTATTTTAGTAAGTTTGACAGCTTTTCTTTCATTGTTGTGCATTGTTTAAACCTAATGTTTTCTTACAAATTTTTCTCATACATGTTTACTGTACTGTATAAATTAAAATAGTGTGTATGTACAGCAGTTTACCACACAGTTTTCCATTCTTAGACTAGCATTTTTCATGTTCCGATTAACCGAACGTTCAGATTACCGGGGTTCGGATTAGCAGGACTCTGCTTTACTTGCTAATGATGCTAGGATATGAAGCACATTTTTTTTTTTTTTTCTTTTTATTAGAGAAAATCCAAGCACATGTATTTTCAGTTCAATATAAGCAAGGAAAATGAACTGAAGAAAGTAAGAGGGTATCAGACAAAAGTGAAAAAAAAGTGTAAGAAGAAATATGACTAAAGAGATATTAATAGAAAAAAAATCAAGAGAGACATAGCAAGACAAGATGAGAGAAAAATTTACAATGAACTATGTGCACCATATGAAATTTGAAAAGTTAATGATAGCATAGTTGTCTTTTTGCCAGATGAAAGCACTATTGGTTCAAAGAGTTAGCATTTTTGCCTGTGTTACTGTCTCTACATCTACTGGGCAAGTAGACCTTATTTTTGTATGTTTTTGACTGTCGGGCCAGGCCAGGGATAATTTTGTTTGGTTCCTATATACTAAAAGAATACCTGCATCACACAATAACCATGCTACATACACTGACGATTGGTGACAGTGTTTTTCTCTGGAGGTTGGTGATTGTTGCAGATGGTGCTATGAGTTGTTGACTAAGTGTATATTTATTTTTGGCCACTCGCATCAAGTCATTCAACAATGTCTTCCCCCTGGAATCATGGCACATTCTAGCAGGACAGTTTTCATACCATAAGGCAAAAATTAATACTGTAGGTATTTTAAGAGCATTGAACTTTTTGTCCCAGGCATTATACCTGACAGACATATCTAGGGCATCACTGAGCACCACCTCAGAACCCCCAAGCCAGACTGTATAATCTACAGGGATTGTGTGACATGTAAAGGAACATTGGTTGAAATCTGTCTCAGCTCATATGCCATCAGTTTGTATAACCAATGGCATTGTGAAGTGCAGCCATTTTATGCTCCAAAGGGAAGTGAACACACTGCCAAGTGAATGATTACAATATACTGGCTAATCTGTATAAAATTTGTTATGGTCTAATATTTCCATCTGTCTAATGGTCAGCATGTACACTGAGGTGACAAAAGTCATGGGATACCTCCCAATATCATGTCGGAACTTCTTTTGCCTGGCATAGTGCAGAGACTTAACATGGCATGGACTCAACAAGTTGTTGGAAGTCCCTGCAGAAATAGTGAGCCATGCTGCCTCTATGGCTGTCCATAATTGCAAAAGTGTTGCCAGTGCAGGATTTTGTCCACAAACTGACCTCTTGATTACATCCCGTAAATGTTCGTGGGATTCATGTTGGGTGACCACAGTGTCCAAATCATCCACTCACATTTTCCAGAACATTCTTCAAACGAATCGCAAATAGTTGTGGCCCAGTGACATGGCATATTGTCATTCATAAAAATTCCATTGTTGTTTGGGAACATGAAGTCCATGAATGGCTGCAAATGGTCTCCAAGTAGTTCAGATACGCCAGAGGACCCAGTCCATTTCATGTACACACAGCCCACACCATTATGGAGCCACCACCAGCTTGCACAGTGCTTTGTTGACAACTTGGGTCCATGACTTCATCAGGTCTGAGTTACATTCGAACCCTACCATCAGCTCTTACCAACTGAAATAAGGACTCATCTGACCAGGCCACAATTTTCCATTCATTAATGGTCCAACCAATATGGTCATGAGCCCAGGAGAAGTTCTGCAGCCAATGTTGTGCTGTTAGCAAAGGCATTTGCATCGGTCATCTGCTGCCATAGCCCATTAATGCCAACTTTTGTCACACTGTCCTAACAGGTACATTTGTCATAGGTCCCACATTGATTTCTGTAGTAATTTCACACACTGCTGATGTCTGTTAACACTGACAACTCTATGTAAACATCACTGCTCTTGGTTGCTAAGTGAAGGCCATTGGCCACAGTGTTGTCCGCGGTGAGGGGTAATGCCTAAAATTTTGGTATTATCGGCACAATCTTGACACTTTGGATCTCAGAATATTGAATTCCCTAATGATTTCCTAAAGGGAAAGTCCCATGCTTCTAGCTCCAACTACCACTCCACGTTCATAGCCTGTTTAATTCCTGTTGTGCTGCCATAATCGTGTCGGGGACCTTTCCACATAAATCACCTCAGTACAAATGACAGCTCCGCCAATGCACTGCCCTTTCATATCTTGTGTGCTTGGTACTACTGCCATCTGTGTATGTGCATATCGCTATCACATGACTTGTCACCTCGGTTTATGTTTGATTCATGATACTCTTAATTCCCATTTTAATCTCCATATCCACTAAATTCTCCATTTCCACTAAATCACTAAGTGTCAGCAAATTTTGTAGTCTTTAGTACAGTCTTTAAAAATCTCTCATTACATTTAATCACTCATGTTCAGTAATGTGTGAATGGCATCTGTAAAGGGAAGCAATAACTACAATAATAATTTTTTCTTAGCAAAATACATGTTCCAACTGTGGTAACTTTCAGTTACATGTATCAGACAAGCAGGCTGCAGACTACCTTTAAACAAAATATGGTTTTCAGTCATTGCATAGTATGGATAGTACATTCAATGCCTTCCTTGTATACCCTACATTTGTTACTATTTCCTCTCAGTTTACTGAAATACTTTATGAAATAAGTCCTTAGCCATTCACTCGTTTAGCCAAACCAAAACATTCATAACCCAATGACAAGTAACGGCTATGTCATTGTTGTTTGTCTCTATGAAGAATGATATTTACATATGACTATTAAGAATGCCTTTTATGGAAGAGAAGTTTCTACTTGCCCATCAGGAGAATTAGGGTGACAAAAGGAAATAAAAGTAAGAAGTATTAGTGATGCAGGGAATGACATACTGTTTTAAACTTTGAAACTAGACAGATAATTCCATGTAAAAAGTGTGCACTACTGCTATTGTGTCAAGACACAGCATGTTTATATGGACTGTATTAAGACAAAATGTTATGGCAATCATGTATGTTCTACACTTTGTTGGTCCAAAAATGACAAAAATGTATGTTCGATTGATTTGTGCATACTGCTTTTCTCCCACGAAGGTGATTGTAATAATTGAAAATGATAGAGAAGAAACGTACAATTGTACATCTGATGACACAAATAAGCTTTTCTTTTTTTTTTTCAAATTATCTAACAGCTGCAGACAGTTGTCTATGAAGAGGAAAATACTACTACTACTACTGCTACTACTACTACTACTAATAATAATAATAATAATAATAATAATAAACCCCGTGGAGGCCCGGGAAAAGAATAGGCCTCTGGTATGTTCTGCCAGTCGTAAAAGCCGACGAAAAGAACAAACCACTAATAGGGCTAACCCCCCTTTTAGTGTGATTAGTTGGTTCAGGACAGAACTAATGAAGCCTCGGACAAACGCTGTCATGGTCAGGGACGACGCTTGAACCCTATGCCCGTCCACAATGGTAACGACACTGCTAGCCGCACGGCAAATGATTTAAATCCAAATAGAGGTGTTTTGCAGGATATGCTTCCTGCAACCACTCTAGAAGGAAAACAAAGGCAGAGGATGAGATGGTCAGATGAAGTTAACCGACACCTCATGTTCTGTTATTACCAAGCATCAAACTTAGGAACCAACACAACTGGATACAGATCACAAGTATACACAACATTTATTACCAGATACCCAGAATTAAAATTTTTAACAGAACAACGACTAGGTGATCAGATCCGTGTAATAATAAAAAATAACAGGATACCCCAGTCAGAATTAGAAAACATCAAACAACAAGTACAACAAATACTGGAACAAAATAATGTGCAATCAGAAGAGGAAGAAAATACAGTAATGGACTCAAACATCCCAGAGCAAACAGACAAAGAACAACACGTATCTATTAAACAATCAGAGGAAAACAAAATCTTAAGACAGCCACCAGAACACGCACAAATAGAACACAAAGTGACACACATGTTAGATATAGAAGAAAAATTTCAGCTGACATATATAGAATACAAAGACACAAATACAGACATTAGACCATTCTTGCATAGACCACCAAATAACCCACAAGTTGAAACAACAATAACAACTATCAACACAATCATACACAACAAAATAAATGAAAATACAACTATGGAAGAGTTACAACTACTGGTTTATATAGGAGCACTCACTACACTAAATATACACACTAGGCAGAGATCAGAACCAACCAACACACAGAAGAAACCCACAAAACCAGCATGGCAACACAGGCTACAGATCACAATAGAAAAACTGAGAAAAGACATTGGACAGCTAACACAATTTATAAGAAATGAAATATCAGACAAAAAACGAAAAAAAGTTAGGTAAAATCTCACAGCAAGAAGCGATAGAGCAATCAGATGAAAAGAAGCAGAAATTACAAGCATCGGCCAAACGACTTAGAAGATACAAAAAAAGTGAAAATAGAAGGAAACAAAACCAAACATTCAACACAAACCAAAAGAAATTTTACCAGACAATAGATAATACACACATTAAAATAGACAATCCACCAAACATAACAGACATGGAACACTTTTGGAGCAACATATGGTCAAACCCGGTACAACATAATAGACATGCATGGTGGATACAAGCAGAAACGGACACATACAAGATGGTACCACAAATGCCAGAATTGATAATTTTGCAACAAGAAGTCACCAGAGCAATTAATTCTATGCACAATTGGAAAGCCCCTGGAAATGATAAAATAGCAAATTTCTGGCTAAAGAAGTTTACCTCAACACATTCACATCTAACTAAATTATTTAACATAATAGAGGGAAACATTCCATGTGGGAAAAATATATCCAAAAACAAAGATGATGTGACTTACCAAACGAAAGCGCTGGCAGATCGATAGACACACAAACATACACACAAAATTCAAGCTTGCGCAACAAACTGTTGCCTCATCAGGAAAGAGGGAAGGATAGGGAAAGACGAAAGGATGTGGGTTTTAAGGGAGAGGGTAAGGAGTCATTCCAATCCCGGGAGCGGAAAGACTTACCTTAGGGGGAAAAAAGGACGGGTATACACTCACACGCGCACACACACACACACACACATATCCATATATGTGTGGATGGATATGTGTGTGTGTGCGCGAGTGTATACCCGTCCTTTTTTCCCCCTAAGGTAAGTCTTTCCGCTCCCGGGATTGGAATGACTCCTTACCCTCTCCCTTAAAACCCACATCCTTTCGTCTTTCCCTCTCCTTCCCTCTTTCCTGATGAGGCAACAGTTTGTTGCGCAAGCTTGAATTTTGTGTGTATGTTTGTGTTGTTTGTGTGTCTATCAACCTGCCAGTGCTTAAATTATTTAACAATTACATTGCAGACCCATACACATTCCCTGATACCCTTACACATGGAATAACTTATCTGAAACCTAAAGATCAATCAGACACAGCAAACCCAGCAAAATATTGCCCCATAACATGCCTACCAACAATATACAAAATATTAACTTTAGTCATTACACAGAAATTAATGACACAGAACAAAATTATAAAGGAAGAACAAAAAGGCTGCTGCAAAGAAGCACGAGGAAGTAAAGAGCAACTGATAATAGATACAGAGGTGACACATCAAGCTAAAACTAAACAAAGGTCGCTGCACTACGCATACATTGATTACCAAAAAGCTTTTGATAGTTAGTGTACCCACTCATGGTTGCTACAGCTATTGGAAGGAAATACACAAAGTAGATCCTAAATTGATACAGTTCCTAAACATAGTAATGAAAAATTGGAAAACCACACCTAATATCCAAACAAGTTCAAATAATATCACATCACAGCCAATATAGATTAAGCGTGGAATATACCAAGGAGACTCATTAAGTCCTTTCTGGTTCTGTCTTGCTCTGAACCCACTATCCAACATGCTAAATAATATAAATTATGGATATAATATTACTGGAACATACCCACACAAAATCACACATTTGCTATACATGGATGATCTAAAACTACTGGCAGCAACAAATCAACAACTCAACCAATTACTAAAGATAACAGAAGTATTCAGCAATGATATAAATATGGCTTTTGGAACAGACAAATGTAAGAAAAATAGCATAGTCAAGGGAAAGCACACTAAACAAGAAGATTACATATTGGATAACCACAGCGGCTCAATAGAAGCGATGGAAAAACAGATGCCTATAAATATCTAGGATACAGACAAAAAATAGGAATAGATAATACAAATATTAAAGTAGAACTAAAAGAAAAATATAGACAAAGACTAACAAAAATACTGAAAACAGAATTGACAGCAAGAAACAAGACAAAAGCTATAAATACTTATGCTATACCAATATTGACCTACTCATTTGGAGTAGTGAAATGGAGTAACACAGACCTAGAAGCACTCAATACACTTAGACGATCACAATGCCACAAATATAGAATACATCACATACATTCAGCAACAGAAAGATTCACATTAAGCAGAAAGGAAGGAGGAAGGGGATTTATCGACATAAAAAACCTACATTATGGACAGGTAGACAATTTAAGAAAATTCTTTCTAGAACGTGCAGAAACTAGCAAAATACACAAAGCAATCACTCATATAAATGCATCGGCTACACCACTGCAATTTCATAACCACTTCTACAACCCTTTAGATCACATAACATCAACAGATACGAAGAAAGTAAATTGGAAAAAGAAAACACTACATGGCAAGCACCCGTACCATCTAACACAGCCACACATCGATCGAGACGCATCCAACACATGGCTAAGAAGAGGCAATATATACAGTGAGATGGAAGGATTCATGATTGCAATACAGGATCAAACAATAAACACCAGATATATTACAGCAGGCATATTATTAAAGATCCCAATACCACAACATATAAATGCAGACTTTGCAAACAACAAATAGAAACAGTAGATTACATCACAAGCAGATGTACAATACTAGCAAACACAGAATACACCAGAAGACATGACAATGTAGCAAAACTAATACATCAACAACTTGCCATACAACATAAACTAATAAAACAACACGTTCCCACATACAAGTATGCACCACAAAATGTACTGGAGAATGATGAATACAAATTATACTGGAACAGAACCATTATAACAGATAAAACACCACCACATAACAAACCTGACATCATACTCACCAATAAAAAGAAGAAATTAACACAACTAATCGAAATATCCATACCCAATACAACAAATATACAGAAGAAAACAGGAGAAAAAATTGAAAAATACATCCAACTGGCTGAGGAAGTCAAGGACATGTGGCATCAGGATAAAGTTGACATTCTACCAATTATACTATCAACTATAGGAGTCATACCACACAATATCCACCAGTACATCAACACAATACAACTGCATCCAAACGTATATATACAACTACAGAAATCTGTAATTATTGATACATGTTCAATTACCCAAAAGTTCCTAAATGCAATGTAACATATACCGTACAGTTAAAAGGAAGTCACGCTTGATCAAGGTCTGTGTCACTTTCCATTTTTAATCATACCTAAGGTCTGAGAAAGGAAAGAAGATAATAATAATAATAATAATAATAATAATAACAATAATAAATGTACCTATGACAGTAAGTGATCAGAGTCAGAGCATCATCAATAGCATTTCACTAACAAAGAAAGTAGTAAATGTGAAGCAGAAGTTCTGCAAACAGCAATGTTTGATCATTGTAGATTAATGTTTTGTGTTTTCAAAAATTGGAGCCAGCCGCTGTGGCTGAGCGGTTCTAGGCGCTTCAGTTCGGAACCGTGTTGCTGCTACGGTTGCAGGTTCGAATCATGCCTCGGGCATGGATGTGTGTTGTTAGATTAGATTTACTTTCATTCAAATTGATCCATAGTGAGGAGGTTCTCCAGGATGTAGAACATGTCAGAAAAACAACAATACATTACAAATATTTACAACTCAAACAAATAAGCTAATGTACCATTCCACAGGTCCCAAGTGGAATGATCATCATTTTTTAATGAACACTATATTATAGAATCATTTTACAAATACTAATGCACTGAATTTAAAATAAAAAAAGTTTTTTTTATTTATTTATAAGGTAGTAAACATGTAATACTTATTTACAATGAACACATTACTGCACTGAAATGGTGCAGAAGTTACATTGTACTCACACACACACACACACACACACACACACACACACACACTTATTTACAATGAACACATTACTGCACTGAAATTGTGCTGAAGTTATATTGTACTTATATATATACATACACACAAATCAGTTGGTTTTACTGAGAAATTCATCACTGGAGTAGAAGGAGTTGGCCTAGTATCCCTGGTTCCCTAAACAAGCTTCTGCAGGATGTTCTTGAGTTCACACCACATATAACTCTTACTGCACGTTTTTGTGCCTGGAAAACTTTAGCTTGGCTTGATGAATTACCCCAAAAAATAATCCCATATGACATTATGGAATGAAAGTAAGCATAGTATGCCAGCTTTTTCATTTTTATATCCCCTATGTCTGACACAATTCGCATTGCAAATAGAGATTTGTTAAGAAGCTTCAGCAGTTCTGTGGTCTGCTTTTCCCAGTTGAATTTACTATTTATTCAATTTATTATTTATTATCAAGTTGTAATCCCAAAAATTTAACACTGCTTGTCATCATATGTTAAGTATATACTCGTGGGACACCTTTACAAGTTCTGAACTGCATGTAGTGTATTTTTTCAAAGTTTAGTGACAAGGAATTGGCTAGGAACCAGTGATTAATGTCCACAAATATTTTATTAGCTGATCTTTCTAAGACTGCACTTGATTTGCTATTTATTGTAATGTTTGTATCATCGGCAAACAAAACGAACTTGGCATCTGGTAATATTACTGATGAAAGGTCATTGATATACACAAGAAAAAGTAAGGGCTCTAAAATGGAACCTTGTGGGACCCCACATATAATTAGTTCCCAGTTGGATGATGCGTGATAGCTTGATACATGTCTCTTTCCTAATAACACCCTTTGTTTCCTGCCAGAGATATAAGATTTGAACCATTTTTCAGCATTTCCTGTTACACTATAATATTCTAATTTACTTAAAAGGATATTGTGATTTACACAGTCAAATGTCTTTGACAGATCACAAAATATACCAGTTGCCTGCAATTTTTTATCTAATGAATTTAGCACATTTGCACTGTAAGTGTAGATAGCCTTCTGAATATCAGAACCCTTTAGAAATCCAAACTGTGACTTTGACAGTATGTTATTTGAGATAAGATGGTTATAAAGCTGATTGTACATTACTTTTTGTAAAATTTTTGAGAATTGCTGGCAAAAGTGAAACTGGATGGAAATTAGATGCTATTTCTTTATCTCCCTTCTTAAACAGAGGCTTAACTTCAGCATATTTTAACCATTCAGGAAATATTCCACTGATAGCTTAATATGTTACTTAACTCAGAATCACATTCTTTAATTAGCTTTGTTGATATTTCATCATACCCACTAGATGTTTTTGATTTTAAAGATTTTATGATGAACATTATTTCTGCTGGTGTAGTTAGGGTCAAATTCATATTATGGAAGTTACTTGAAATGTCTGGTCTGAGGTATTTCATAGCAGCATCGACAGAACCTGACAACTCCATCTTTTCAGTAATAGTTATGAAATGTTTGTTAAAAAGTTCTGCAACACTATACGCATCTGCCACCAATGTGTCATTTACTCTTAATGCTATTTGTCCCTCTTCATGTCTGGTTCTACTGGTCTCCTCCTTCACTATATCCCATATTGTCTTTATTTTGTTATCTGATATGACTATCTTTTCTTTGTAATATATTTGCTTTGATGTCCGTATTACAGTCTTTAATATTTTGCAGTATTTCTTGTAATGTGCTATAGCATCAACATCAGAACTGTTTCGGATTGACACATACAGTTTTCTTTTTGTTTTACAACTTACCCCTATTCCTTGAGTAATCCATGGCTTCTTTGTAGACTTTGCTCTAACCTTGGTAAGTTTTTGGGGAAAACAGTGTTTGAATAAGGTAAGCACTTTATTAGCAAAAGTGTTATATTTTTCATTCATGCACTGTAAACATCAGTCCAGTGCATGTCTATGAGGGGTGTCCTAAAATAATCAATTTTTGGCTTCTTGATTACCCTCTTGAGCTCAGATTTAACAGATTTTATATCCTCTTCAGTGTTAACATTTAACAGAAGGAACTGCATGTCATGATCTGAGAGGCCATTGACTATTGGTTTTGTAATACAATTTTGTTCATTGGACTTTTCTATAAAGATATTATCAATGGCTGTTTGTAAGCAGTTGGCTACCCTAGTGGGGAACTTTGCAATGTGAATTAAGTTGAATGATAGTGTTACTAACTCAAATAAGTTCTTATTGGGAGAGTCTTTAAGGAAATCTACAAGGTGTCCTTAGGTTAGTTCGGTTTAAGTAGTTCTAAGTCTTAAGGGACTGATGACCTCAGAGGATTATCAATCTGGAAAACTGAACAATTTTAAAATGACACCAAGGAAAGAAGATTCAACTGCAACATTGCAAGCACCAAGCACAATGAGAAGTATGTTGCATTTCTTAACTCACTAATGCACCATTTTTACACAGTGTTCCCCAAAATGACCTGTCAGAAAAATCAAGGTCACAATAGGCTATGGATTACTGAAGACAGGGAATATACACAGTATCAGAATAAGTATAGGCAGTTAATAAGAGAAGCAAACGCCAGTTCAGAAAACAAGCCATAGCAAGTATAAATAATAAAAGTAAAACAATGTGACACATAATCAACACTGAAAAATGGAGTAAAAAATGGTGTAAACAACAGAAATTGTGTTAAGTCAATGAGAACTGAGAATAATGTAGTTACAGTTGGAACAAAAATAAGTGATATGCTCAACAACAATTGTATCAAAGCTGTACAAAATTTAAAGGAGGGAAAATATCAGCGGGGATCGAAGCATCCTAGAACACATGGCCAAGCATCCCACTGAGTGTTCCTGGAACCATTGATAAAAACAGAAATCATAAAAATAATTCAGAAATTAAAATCAAAGCAGCCTGCAGGAGATTACAAAATATCAAATTCTCTAATAAAGCATGTGAACAAAGCAATAATAGAACCTCTTTCAGAGAAAGAGTGACAAAAACAACCCAAATAATTATAGACAAAATCTTTAATCTCTCATTTCTCAAAAATAATAGATGCTCATGCACAGTAGGATGACTGCATTCCTAGAGGAACATAGTTGTCTGATTACAGCACAACATTGTTTCCAAAAATGGAAATGTACTGAAACTGCAGTCTCAAGTCTACCATAATCTGTTATAGATGCATTAGATAAGAGAAACTCTGTATCTGCTATGTTTCTGGATTTGTCTATAGCTTTTGACACTATCAACCATACAGCACTAACTGAATAACTTAAAATCTATGGCATATGTTCACATGCAGTGCAGTGGATAAAATCACATGAGAATAACAAGACACATTATGTGACAACAGATTCTGGATGCAGATCTGAAATCAAGGATAAGTAAAGTGCACCTCAAGGATCTGTACTTGGTCCACTTCTGTTCAACCTATTTGTAAACAATATTGAAGTCAGTGGGAAGGATAAAAAAATACTGTATGTTGATGAAATGACATTAGTGAATATAGAAGAGAATGTGCAAACACAGGAAAGAAGCACCTTTGTGTGAGCAGTACCACTGTACAGTGGCTCATACAGTATGACTTAATCATAAATCTAAAAAAAGACAATATTTGTGGCATTCATTCATACATGAAACAAGACTGGAAGAAGTTTCCTCTACAAACTGTTTGGAAAGTACGGTTGACAATAAGCTCCAATGGAAACAACATATACACATTGTGTGTTGTGAATGAAGTACCATAATATTTATTATGAAACAGCTTGCACACTAAGTTAACAAAAAACTTCTGTGTACAGCATACTATGCTCTATCTGAACCATACTTACAATGTAGAATTACTGTTTGGGAAAACTGAAAACTCCAGCAGCAACACTAAAAAAAAGTGCTGCAAGAAAAGACTATTAGGAACATCTTGAATAAAAAAATGAATGGATTCGTGCAGAACTGCCTTCTATAATCTAAAAATACTATCATTTCCATCCATGTACATATACAGAACAATAATTTCATTGATCAAAGGCAATGCATTACTAGAAAAAATGCAATGTCCATTCATGTGAAATAAGAAATAAAGGCCAGCTGAGAAATAAGGTACACCTGCAGAGAGTTGCCAAAAAGGTCCTTGATATTATGGTGTACATCTGGTAAAGCAGCTTCTTAAGGGACTGCAGGATAGTATGAGTGAAAAGACATTCCAGAAACTTCTAAAACATTACTTAAGGGAAAAACAGTTTTGTAATGTAGAAGAGTATATGTGTAAAGAATGATGAATGCTATTATTATTTGTATATATGTACTGTAAACACTAGAAAATATTGTAGTATGTTGTATGTAAATATCTTTGACACCTAAATATTAATTGAGAGAAAAATGTATGCAACATTCTACCATTATTGCCAATTTGATGTTTTATATTGTAATATGTAGGCAAAATGTTTTAAGATATTAGGTTAAGTTGACGTGTTCCATTTTACAAGCACACACTTGCATGTAATGTAATCAAACGTGACAAAATAAAAATCAGTTTTGTGTATGACATTTTCTCACATTTCCCTTCCCACCTCTTTAACATTAACTCAAAAAAAAAAAAAAAAAAAAAAAAAAAAAAAAAAAAAAAAAAAAAAAATTCTTATCAGCTTAATGTTTTGAAGTTTGATTATTCATTGTCAAGTCACCATTCTTCATTCATCATTTTTTGATGATCCAACAAATAAGAACTTCCAGGAACCTATGAGGATGGTTTGAAAAGCTTTGAGAATGACCACGAGAGGTCAGCACTACCGCAACGAGTTGTTCATTGGACTGTTGCCTGTAAACACAAGCCACATCAGTGCTCTTGGAATAGAGCTATGGCAGTGATATGGCTCTGTTTTTGTTCCCACGTAGTAATTTGCGAAGATGGAAAAAATCGAGATTCAAGCAGTGATTAAGTACTTCGTAAAGAAAGATGTGGAAGTAAAGGACATTCATGCTGGCTTCAAGAATACACTGGGGGACTCTGCTCCTTCATATTCAACTGTGCCAAAGTGAACAAATGAATTTAATTTTGGTTAGGAGAGCTTAGATGATGATCTGCCAAGGCCAAGATGTGTCACTACTCCAGAAATCATTGCAGAAGTTCACAAAATGGTCATGGAGGGTCGCTGATTGAAAGTGCATGAAATTGCTCACATATGCCAGATGTCATCTTAAAGGGTATATCACATTTTAACTGAAGAATTAGAAATTAAAAAATTATCTGCGAGATGGGTGCCACGACTCTTGACACTGTATCAAAAGTGCATGAGAATGGACATACCGGAACAATGTTTGGCCCATTTTAGGAGAAACAAACAAGATTTTTTGAGCCAGTTTGTGACCACAAATGAAATGTGGGTGCACTACTATACCTCAGATACAAAACAACAGTCAAAACAGTGGAAACAAGCTGATTCTCCACCACCAAATGAAGCAAAGACAATTCCTTCATTGGGAAAGGTCATGGCATCAGTGTTCTGGGATGGGCAAACAATTACTGGAGAATACTATGCTAACCTCCTGGACAAATTGAAACACAAGATATGCAAAAAAAGGCCAGGTTTAGCAAGGAAGAAAGTCATCTTCCATCAAGACAATGCGCACCCACACATATGTGCTGTCACTATGGCAAAATTAGATGAACTAAGGTATAAATTGTTGCCACACTGGCCTTATTCACCTTATATGGCTCTGTAAGACTTCCATCTTTTCCCAAAACTGAAAATTTTTCTTGGTGGACGAAGATTCACTTCAAACAAAGAATCGATAGCTAGAATTGACAACTACTTTGCAGGTCTTGAGGAAACTCATTTTTGAGATGGGATCAAGGCACTGGAATATTGTTGGACCAAGTGCATTCATCTACAAGGAGACTATATTGAAAAATAAAATAGTTTCAGTGATGTAAGTACTCTTTTTATATTCTGTTCTGAGAACATTTCAAACCACTCTCGTAGAAAAGCCAAGATATTCATTAACAATCTGAAGCAGCTGTTAGAAATTGCATCATAATGAACTGCTATTTGTGCTTATTCAAGCTAAATTTTAGATGGTAAAGCTATCATGAAAAATACTACTTAGAAAAAAGCTGATCCTTCCTCAGATGTATGGAATGGCTACTATTTGCTTCCTACTGCTTATCTAATCTCTATATGGCCACAGTATTTTTTTTTATCGCAGAACAATATTTATCTGTGTTCCATAAGAATGATGTATGTTTACAACAAACATAATCAGATAAATTGTTGAATAAAAAATTAAAATGTATATACTTTTAATTCGCTTTTGGTTTTGTATTATAATTATTTTACCTGAAGTTCTTGTTCTGTAACATCTTCCTTAAGTTCATTAGCAACCCTTTTCAGATTATTTAAAGAAACTTTTCCAGTTTCATCATCATTAAACAGATGGAAAGCTCGTAAAATTTCATCTTTTGGATCAGTCTCAGACATCTTAATTGTAACAAACAACAGGAAATCATTGAATGACAAGTAACCTAAAAGAAAAATACAGCAGTTTACCTGATTAGAGTTGAGAATAACGAAAAAATATGTTTCCACAAACAGATTTTAAAGAAAATTAAAGATCATAATGTAACAGTTTAGCTTAATGAGTAACAGTGTCTGAAGTATCAGTTTTTTTTTTTTTGGGGGGGGGGGGGGGGAGTGTCCCCTCTTATATACCCATAAACAATGATGAACATTTGGCGTAATTAAATTACTATTACACAATGAAAGGATAGGTTGTAATAGTCTCCAGAGTTTACATCCATATTTATACTATGCAAATCACTTTAATATATGTCACAGACAGTATGTTCTGTAACAGGATTTGTTATGATTTCTTACTTTTCCACTCATTGAAGGATGTTGAAAGGATAGACAATCTAATAAATTTTGTGTATGTGGTGTCTTCAGGATCTATACATGCAAAGGTTGAAGATTATTTGCCATATACTTAATACATAATTGTTCCACCATACATTAACCCTCAACAAACATCATTTTATCTCACAGTGGAGAATTACTATGAAAGAGCTTTCAGCTGACAACAAAGCAAACTCCCCCCACTCACCAGGATTTTCAGAATTTATGAACCTGAAGATCCCATATTCAGATTCCATATTCTGCATCAAAGGCATTAAAATAGCTGAGATTTTTCTATAGAATTCCATGTTTTACAGTTCAGACTGGTAATTCAAATTGTCAACATTACAGGCAAGTTTTATTTCTCAGTCTATTCCTTTTGTTGTCCATCCCTTTGTTGCCTTCAGCAGCTCCAAATACATGAATTCAGCAACTGGTTAAATAACTCCATTGTTAATTTGTACTATTCTCTTTCATTGTGTTGATTATAAATCATTTTAGTGTTATCAAGGCTGTGTTTAAGGTCTGCTTTAAAATTTGCTCCAGTGCAGTCTTTTGCTCGTTACTGAAACTTATCTGCAGCAGAGATGAACAACTCGATATCATCAGCAAAATGTGGTTCATAATTCAGGTATTTCTCAGTAACATGTATTTCTTCTTGTTTCCAGTTACTCTGGATGCTATCAACAATTTTAGTTAAAAGGAATCTCCTTGCCTATCTCCTCTTTTAATCCTGAATTTTTTTATTACTCTGATGAAGTCTAATTAATATGCATAAGCTCTCAGTAGTGTTTTGTTGTAAAAATTATCTAGATTCAGGCACTGGAGATTCCTGCTAGTTGCCTGACATACAGCGATGTTTAACCTTAAAGAGACTCTGTCTATACATCAAGCAGAATATGAGTTTGAACAGTCACCCTCCTGAATGCAAGTCCAGTGTCCTAACCAGTGCGCCGCCTCGCTCAGTGATAAATAGTGGTCTGCTTGTGTGCTGCACAGTAGTGTTCAGTAAGTCAGTGCTCATATAGCAGCTTGTGGATGTGGCTTTTGTGAAAGTGATTAGTAGTATCACCTTTACCACCAGCTAAAAAACACCAGAAATAGTTTTTATTTTCCTGCTTATTATAAGTAGATCTTAATTCTTGCAGTGTAGCTTTGCACA
Organism: Schistocerca nitens; assembly: GCF_023898315.1. Lineage (NCBI taxonomy): Eukaryota > Metazoa > Arthropoda > Insecta > Orthoptera > Acrididae > Schistocerca > Schistocerca nitens. Next base: position 917,725,479 of record NC_064617.1, on the reverse strand, counting down.
AGTCATTCAGTTTTCTCTCTTGTTGCTGCAGTCTGCTTGTTCCAGTTGGTTATAATTAAACTGGTGGTGTACCAAGTGCGGAGTACAGGACACTGAAACATGTAGGTATGTTCATTAATTGGTGGCCTCATGGAGTATGCTGAAAGAAATAATACATCCACTTCTGCCACCAGTAGAAAATATGGTGCTGAAAGCAGTCAGAATGTGGTGGGGGTGGAATAGAAGGGGGAGGAATGATCAACACATGATAATGCTGGTTCTGGCACATTTATTAGGATAGGATCACAAGTTATAACATGTGTTCACCTTAGTCTTCTGACTCAGCAACATGCTACATCTGGAATACAGCATGCTCGTCAGTTGCTCAGTTCATATATGGTGTAATTAAGAGTGATATGTTGACATTGTCCTTGATAGATACAGTCATTCAGACAGCCCACAATCACAATTGACTTGGACTTATTTTTATCCAGCAGACCACACATCTTGAAACTGCGTAGAGATAATGTAGTTGTTACCAAAGGTTTCTTGAAGCAAATGTTTCATCTGGCAAGCAAAATTTGCTGTCACCTCATCTTGCATGAAAATAGTGGTGTGGACACAGTTGCATTCCTTGCAAAGCTGGAGTCATGTGTTGCACAAGGAGCTCCTTATAACATGCAGATATCACTGTACACCTAACAAGCCTACAAGGTGCCATCTCAAAGAAAAACAGGCCAAGAATGAAGGAGCTTGTGAAGCCACACCACACAGTCACATAAGTTGAAGTCCATGGGTGTTCCTCACAAAATATAGAACTCCATATGCGACAGTCCTGTGTATTCATGGCACCATGCAGAGTGAAATGTGCCTCACCCAACCAAAGAATATTCCCAGCCACAAGTCATCCATTTCCATGCGTGCAGAAAGTGAAGGGCGAAGTCACAGCATTGCAGCCTATGTTAGGGCTTATTTTATGCTCATTCTGAATCTTGTAAGGATACCAGTGTAAAATGCATTGCAAAATCTTTTGAACTGTTGACCAGGGGGGAGAGAATTCCTGTGACACAGCCCGAGCACTGGCTGCAGAATTTGAGGCATGTGCTGCACAGTCAGCGATAGCTAAAGCAACTTAATCAACAACTGTCATGGGACTGGGCCACCGCCCTCTCCCATGTAATTCATGGTTTTCTTCAAATTTCTTGATCATATTCTTTAGTCCATTTATTTAATTAGGGCCTCTTCACAACTGTTTGTCAGTGATTTTCCTGCAATGCAGTTCCACTATTGCTGCCATTCTCATAAAACAAATTTATCAGCAGTGCAAAGTCTTTCTTCTCAAAAGCCATTGTTTGGTATGGAAAACTTCAACATTTTTAAACCTTTATACCAACAGTTACTTCACAAAATAAATCAACATGTGTCACAAAGTGACAGACAGCATTTTTTACTGCTTACAGCGCCATATTTTCACCTGGTGGCAGAAAGTGGAACTATTTTTTGTTTTTTTTTCCCAGCATACTCCACGAGTTCCCCGATTAGTGAACTAACCTACAATATTTCAGCATCCTGCAATGTATGCAGCCTGCACAGCACCACTTGGAACACCATTAGTTTAGTTATAACTGGAGATCAGATTATATGCATAATAAAAACCTTCAAATATGCATGCAGATATGCATGAAAAATATTTAAAAATGCATGAAAATGTCGAAATATGCAAGATTAAATAATTGCAAAACATGGTAGTTAACATGTACATTACATCTCAGAGCCAAACCTGTGCATATCAATTATAAGGAAGAGCACTGGCTGTGCGAAAATCGGTACATTTAGAACGTTGATATCATTTTCTGAATACTTTCTGGTAGACGTTAGGAAGAAGGCCTTTCTGGGATTATCTTCTAAAAATTTGCAAATTGGGGACACACACCGTTTTTCAAGAATTGTTCCTTCTTTGCTGTTGTTGTTGGTAACAATCGGATGCGATACAGGTGAGTTGCAGCAAAACAATCAATATATGCAGGTTCCTCTTCTATTGCACGCAGAGGGGCATGCTCAAAAATGAATATTTTATTTAAAAAACAACATACAATCATCATTTACAATTTATTTAACGTGTTTCTACTTTTGTAAACATAAATGACCAAGTACTGTTCCAAATGTTCGGTAGTAAGATTGTGTCTTTGATCACACAAAACATTTTTATAAGCAGAAAAGGGCCATTCTACATCAACTGAGGTAACTGGGCAGTATTTGAATTTGGGTGCTATAATGGTACTTATTGTTTCTGGTAAAAGTTCACCCATTCCATTAATAAAACATCAATTTGGCACAAGGGTTCAAAGCCTGGGTTATCGTTTAAAATGTTTTCAAACTTTTCTGGAAGTGCTCTTGGGAATACCTGTTGCAATGAGTAGTTCACTAGAATAATTATACAGGGTGTACATAAAGTCTGGGAACACTTTCAATTATTTATTGCACAAGTACCAAATATTGTACAGATATCATACATATGTCATTTTAATTTTTTAAGTATACCGCCACAGCATGGTTTGGTAATTTGCCAATAGTCAACGTTAGTCGTAAACAAGGCAAGTACAGGTGCAGAGTGAGCTTTCTGTGTGTTCGAGTTCGACAAAAACAAGTGTGCTACAGCTGTTCAAAGGATGTTTAGAACCAAGTACGGTACAAAGCCACCAACAAGGAAGGCCATTTACCACTGCCACAACAAATTCGTTACG